>NW_026262674.1:5199444-5697092 GCF_021869535.1 Mytilus californianus
GTCACAAATAGAAACTGGGTGTATCTTGTGACTGGGTAATGTGTTGGCCTGGAACCACACACACACAATAAACAGTACGACAAGTCTGCAAGGACTCTGACTCTGGGACTATCTCTTGCAACAAAAGACGACTCTAGTTAGCGCGATGTATAATTTAATAAGTTCAGCATGGAATACAATTGTACAGAGTTGGAACTGCTCAGTGTAACACTAAATCCAATCTGCTACATCAAAATAACAACATAGTTTATATAACAAACCAAAAATTACTTGAATAGACTTGACAAATATTTCTCTAAATGAGTGAGAAAGTTCAATTAAGGGATTACAGAAAAATTAGCACACAGATAATAATTAACAATACAACATACAGACTTATTTATGGAATTAAAGTCTTGGCTTGTCATATACGAATAATAGACCAATTGAAGTAAAATGTTGCTAATTGAAAATCAAATTAAAACATGAAATTAGATTATCTTAATCTTCTAAACTTGTCTTTAAACCTTTCACAATAAAATTAACAAAATCCCTTTTTTAAATATTGCCAATACAACAAAAAATGTGATTCTACAAAATCTTTTACAAAATGTCCGAAAAGTCTCAAAATCAACTTTAGTCCATTTTTCCACTGTGACAACAATATGCACGAAATATTTGCCACTGGACGTGAGGCAACCACAAATCAATCTAGTTAATTGCAGCTTTATAATTAATCCATTGGATATATACGGATTCAGCTTCTCCACTACATCCTCTTTAAACAATAAAAGGGTAAATAAGCAAGGCATGTACTCGCTCTAAACATTGTGGGTCAATATATGAATATATGTTCAATGTACCTTAGGGGAGTCATAGTTTCTCTCGCCGTTTCCCCGAACTTTATTGAATTTCTTCACTTTGACATTCAGAGCACTGGGCAGAAATCACTATGCGTCAACAACGGGGACGGCCACCGCAATGCTTCGTTTTAATTAGACAGTCGGAAAACCCTGGTCCGTACCAGTTCTAAGTTGGCTACCGTATGAAAGCCTAGAATGGGAATCCAACCCACGTACACAGATGTGCATTAAAAAACCAAAGTCGCTAAAAAAGAATCCACAGGCATTCCTCTCGGGTAAAAAAAGGGCACAAAAAATGATATACTCCCGCACGCACGGGATATATTACCGATAGTTCATTTTTTTCCCTTACCTTGACCGACAGTTTTTTAGACGAACATCTGTGCGGGGCCACTTAGCTAATTTGCCCGCTTTGCACCAGCCGTACCTTTTGAAAGCCTAGGATTGGAATCGAACCCACGTACATCGATGTCCGTAAGAAAAACCAAAGGCGTAAGCCCCTATGCAGTGTAAGGACCCAAGCAGGCGAATGCACTGGCCGTAGATACGTTATCTATGTTTCGTGTCAAGACCGAAGCTCAATTTTCCCCCTATCTATTCTTTTAAACGAACATCTGTGCAGGGCCAATAAGCTAATCTGCCCGCTTTGCACCAGCCGTACCGTTTGAAAGCCTAGGGTGGGAATCGAACCCATGTACACATGTCCGTAAAAAAACCCAAAGACGCTAAAAAGATAGTCCACAAGCACCCCCTCTGAACTCGAAAAAAGGCACACAATAAAAAACCAACTTTATTTACACTTAACATTAATATAATACATAAAATAAAAGCCTTCTTATGTATAAAAATAACACAATAAAAATGTAAATACATATAAAAAATAAAAAAAACCTACAATGGTAATAAAAAGATAAACTTAAAGATAAACAAAAATAATCAATCAACAGTTTGGTTTACAGTTTATAAAGTCAGGCAGCACTGTCATCAGGCTTGCCTCTGCCTGGCAAAGCCTGAAACTGTTGTAGATTGTCGTCTTCTCTCCTCTGTCTTCTCTGTCGTCTCTCATCTTCTGCAGAAGGATAAGAGTTGGTGTGTATCAGTATGAATTTGATGCCACCCCAACCCTCAATCTTGCTGACAGCCTTTTTTCACCTCTTCATAATTATGTAATTTCAGTGTCTGTTAGTAATAGTTATATTCTCTTGGTGCAGGATTTAGTAGTTCTAGAACCCTGTTTTATTTTGTCCTTCTTGACGTGACTTTAATTGTATACATTTCCTACAAAACAGAGGAAGAATTCTTAGTATCAAAAATGTTAGAACCAAGTATGTTATGCACTATCATAAATAAACAATTACTGGTTATGACCCTAATAGTGAATATATAACAACGCAGTTGATTGTTGAAAACCGTACGATAACCTATAGATGCTTAAACCCCTCCTCCTTTTTCAAACGGACTTGGGACCGTCTTTGGCGGAGTTGGTAATTTTGTGCAGGCCTGTCTGACAGGGAAAAACACCATGGTTAACTCTATGCGGTGTCAGGACCAAAGCAGGCGAATGCACTGGCCGTAGCTACTTTAACTTTATTTCGTGTCAAGATCAAAGCTGGACTTGTCATTTTTCCCCCTATCTATTTTTTTAAACGAACATCTGTGCGGGGCCACTAAGCTAATCTGCCCGCTTTGCACCAGCCGTATCGTTTGTAAGCCTAGGGTGGGAATCGAACCCACGTACACAGATGTCCGTAAAAAACAAAAACGCTCAACAGACCTAGTCCATAACAAAAAAAAATAATTATGCACCCCCGCACGCATTGGAATATACCATTTTCTCTGCCCCACTCCCCTCCCCCAGTGAGAGTTAAACCGGAAAAAATGTCTCGCGCATTTTTCCAGCCAAGGCAAACTGGAGTAGGAGTTGGGACTATTGGTTTTTTCGTCTTTTTTTGTACTTTTTTTAACGTTTTTTTCTATTTTTTTCTTTTTTTTCTTTTCTATTTTTTACTTTTTTTTTGTGTTCCGTCCCAGTGACGGAACTTTTCAAATTTTGTTATCGGTTCTGCTAATTGTCCCGTTGGTTGGTCCGTGCGTGTTTGCCATTTTACTGATATAGACAAGGAGAGCTCTTCTCTTGGGGTGGTGTGCGAAAGCCTTGCCACATCATTTTGCTTTACGCAAAAAATAGCGGATGCTCTCTGCTATCTTCTTCGCCCCATACAATTGGAGCAAACCGCAGAATGGCGGTGGTTCACTTTTCAATTTCCTTTCCATATCCCCGACCGTCACCTTGAGGGCCAGGTTGGCATCACGTGCCTGTACGTATGACTCGAAGCACCGCTGCAAGAGCCCAGCGTCTTCATCGTTCCAAACTTTGGACCAGGTTCTAACTTTCCATCTAGCTTGATGGATTGATGTATGAATGTCTGGATGGATTGATTGATGTATGTTTGTATGTATTGATGTATGTATGTATATATGGATGTATGTTTGTATTTTTAAATGTATGTATGTTGTATGTATGTCTGTATGTCTGGATGTCTAGATTTTTGGCTGGATTGATGTATGTATGTATATATGTATGTAAGTATGTATGACACGTATATACTGACGTTTTAATATATTTTATTCTTGACAAAAGCGTTATGAAAATGACAATATAAGCTTTTGATAAGATTCACCTTCCTTTGTTTTCCGTTTCCAGTCTATCCTCAAATTATTTGACTCGTTGGTTAGACTTGTTATTGATATAGACAACAAGATGTGGTATAAGTGCCAATGACATAACTCTCCATCCAAGACAATGTTTTTAAAGTTAGCAACTTAAGTTAGATCACACCGGATAGCAGGCTATAAACGACCCAGACATAACAATTTTTCACAATTCAAACAGGAAAACCCACGGTCTAAACTTATAAAAAACAGAAACGAAAAAATACCTACAAACCACTTAAAAAACAACACTGAACAACAGGCTTACGACTTATGTATGTATGTATAGGTGTATGTATGTATTTATGTACGGGTGTATGTATGTATGTATGTATGTATGTATGTTTTCTTCGACTTTTATCTGGAAATAGGTCAACGCCAAATGACATATGCCGTGGACTTCTCGCTTCCAATGTACATTTATAATATCGTTGAACTATCATGTTTAGTTATTAGGGATGATACTGCATCTTGGAAGATTGATAAATCATGGCATCACAGAGACAAACACCAGAGTTATGTGAATTGAATTTTATATTTCAAGATCATAGCATTTTTAAAAATACAAAATACAATTCTTTTCTCAAAATAAAATCAGTTTTTTACTGCTTAAAAGTATTTAAAAAAAATTAGCAAAGATTCAAATTAATTAATTTCCCAAACATACAATTCTCAAAACCACTGTCATTATATCACACTCATTCATACCAACTTGCCCTTTCCTTTCTAAACCTTCTCTTTCTTACAAATTACATTTCTTCACTTGAAGTTAAATTCTATACTCAAAACAAAACACTTCTCCACTCAAAATCAATTCACTTAAAATACACTTTTATAACCCTAAAAAACATACACTTCTTACTGAAAATAGAATCAACTAATTAAGTTCCCAAAAATACAATTCTCAAAACCACTGTCATTATATCACACTCATTCATACCAACTTGCCCTTTCCTTTCTAAACCTTCTCTTTCTCACAAATTACAATTCTTTACTTGAAGTCAAATTCTATACTCAAAACAAAACACTTCTCCACTCAAAATCAATTCACTTAAAATACACTTTTATAACCCTAATAAATATACACTTCTTACTCAAAATAGAATCAATTAATTAAGTTCCCAAAAATACAATTCTCAAAACCACTGTCATTATATCACACTCATTCATACCAACTTGCCCTTTCCTTTCTACGCGTCCTCTTTTCTATCTGTCTGGAGTCTATACCTGATAATTTTTAACATGTTTTTAATTATGATTAAATCAGAACTGACAAAATTTCGGATAACCGATAATTAAACACAAATTACAATTCTTCACTTGAAGTTAAATTCTTTACTTAAAACAAAATACAATCACTCAAAATCACTTCACTTAAAATAAACTTTTTTTCTAATATACTTACACTTCTTACTCAAAATAGAATCAGTTTGTCACTACTTAAAAGTATAAAAGATAAGTGAAAAAACACATATTGATTAATTCCACAAAAAGGCAGAGGTAATGGAAAGGGTTGCAATATCATAGCATTTCTAAACTATGGGAATGCAAAAGCAAAAACACTGTCCTTATATTACAAGATAAACGATAGTTAAACACAAATTACAATTCTTCACTTGAAGTTAAATTCTTTACTCAAAACAAAATACTTCTACATTAAAAATCACTTCACTTAAAATAAACTTTTATAACCCTAATAAACATACACTTCTTATTCAAAATAGAATCAATTAAGTTCCCAAAAATACAATTCTCAAAACCACTGCTAATATATCACACTCATTCACCAACTTGCCCTTTCCTTTCTACACCTCTTTCTTTCTGTCTGGAGTTTTATCGGTTATAATCTTCCATACGTCTTTGCTCCCAACTCTTAACTTGAGGTTTAGCATAACAATTCTTCCTCGCGTATTGCCCGTCACCCTTTCCATTACCTCGGCCTTTTTGATATTCCCTTTTTGGATTAGGTCATAACATAATTCAAGTAGCTCTGAAGACTCCTCGGCCTCGAAAGAACTGTTGCCATGAGACTTTTTCTTCTTTATTACTTCACACTCTTCTCGACTCTTTTCTGACTCGTTCAAGTTTTTTTTATTCTTTTTCACTAAATTGTTTGATGTCACTTGGAACATCATACTCATCGGTACCTATCGAATCGTTGTCGGTTATATCTTTGGGCCAGTGAATCGACTTGCTGACGTTTCCTAGATAACCCCCTTTCCCTGCATTAGGTGATGCACCGCTTGATTGTCACTGCTTATTGTATTTTGGATATTGGCCAACTGCCCTTGATTTTCCTCCATGACCGCGGAGATCTTGTTTGTGACGGGAACCGCTAGTTCTCGTTGTTTGTAGAGCGCGTAATGTCTATCTGCGGTCTCTGGGTTGTGGGACATATGTCTAGCGAGGATTTCCCGGCTAGCGGGAATTTGGGTCCTCACTGCTGTCGCGTTGCCCTTCTCAAACGAGTGACAGTAAGAGTTTTATTGACTGGCCCCTGGTCTTAAATTCGCTGTATTCCTTTGTTATTTTGTGAGCTCGTCATCGGAGACACTGTCCCATCCTTTTTTGGCCATGTGGTAAAAATGCTTTGTTCATTATTAACCGGATATCCTGGTATGATTTTTAGCATTTGAATGTATTGTTTCAAAAATATATAAAGTTTTGGATTGACTTGTATTAGCCTTCCTGCTTCTTGTGTTGGGCCACCTGAAAAAGATGTTACAATCAATACTCTTTTATAACTAATTGCAGTCCTTTAAGCATTACTGTAGCCAATTAGCGTATCAATATATCCAATTAGCGCATAAATGTAACCATGTGACGCGTATATGTAACCATTTCACGCTTATATGTAGTCAATTAGCGCGGAGATGTATCCAATTCCGATGCGTTAATTGGTCACATATTTGCGTTAAATGGTTACAATGTACCCATTTACCGCAAAAATGTATCCAATTAACGCAGGACTGTATTCAATTAACGCAGTTAAAATTGCGGTAAATGGCTACAGTGTAACCATTTAACGCATATATGTATCTAATTACCGCATAAATGTATCCAATTACCGCTTCGTTAATTGGCAAACATGTTTGCGTGAAATGCTTACATTATGGCGTTAATTGGTGACATGTTTGCGTGAAATGACCATATTTTTGCGTTAATTGGCAACAATAATGCGTCAATTGGCTACATTATAAAGTAAATAGTATTGGAAATAGGTATAAGCAAATTACATTTTTTTTTTACATTTGTTAGGATCTTATGACCTTTAACAAACCAACCATTATTTTTTTTTGTTAGTCTTTATTACAATGTTTCGCACGTCATGTTTTTATTGCTATTTTGTTAGACATAGAATGCTTTCAATCAGTCTAAACAGGATATAAGATTTACTTACCGTTATAGAAAGACCACCATCATCTGTTCTCTTTGCCCTGTCAATGCTGTTGATGGTAATATTCCTCACCGCCATGGGCCTCTGTGGATAAGTTTGCAGAAGTCTTAAAAGCATGTAATCTCTCACGTTATACAACGTAGACGGAACCACTTGCATACTCTTGTTGTCAATTTTTTCTCACTGGTTTTGGCGGTTTCCGACCTCAGGAACATCTGGATGTCGACAGGTAGAATCATGGTTTCTACAAAAGAAAAGAAAAATTATGAACAGCACACCATAGTGGGCAAATCTAAATGACGGTTGTGAACACATTAAAGTGACTGCAAAAATGTGTGTATGTATCTGTACATTTTTACATATGTGTATACACATTTGCACAATATTTTTTTGTCACACATACACACACATTCTCATAAGTGTGTTATCATGTATTGCTGTACAGCATTTTCATATGTTTATAAACTCGTATAATATATTGTGTTTGTACACACAAATATTTCAATGTAAATGAATGTGTTGGAACACATACTTGAATGTGTTTCTATACACCTGAAGTTGTGGATACACATCTGTATATGAGTTTATATATGATGATATATATATATGTTCGATTGATGTTTACCTATTTCCTCTGTCTCCACAACCGTCCGCCTCATCTTTGCTCTTCTTTTAAGTTTCTTGGCAATGGTTATCAACGACCCCCTAAATCATCGAAATCTTTCTACGTGTTTTGCCATTCCCATTTCCATCAAAAAGTCTACAAACAGGCCCATTGAAGTGAGGTAGCTCCTTATGGTCCCTGGTGCAAGGGTTGCCTGTTTCTTTCCCATCCACTCGTTTAACTTATATATAGAACACAAATCTTTTATTGTCATTTTTGGTGTTATATATAGCCATAATTCACAAACTTGGTGTTGATGTTGGCTTGCACCTCTTCTTGTTTCTAAATTTGGCGCTGATACCAGGTAGTTTGCAAAGTCTTTCAAAATTTGGTTTTTTTTGGATCCTGCTGTATATGTTTTTTTTTGTGTTTAATCATATTTATATATCTGTTTGTCGGACAATTTTCTGTATTCTTTTTCCTCCTTATATGTCTGTCGGACTATTTTCTGTATTCTTTACCTCCTCCCTATCAGACACTTCGATGACATTTGCCAGAGATTCATAGACAAATCCCAAAGAATGTACTGAGTTTGTCCTGTTGAATTTCTTTCATCATTTGACATGTTTGAGTTTGATTCTATATCTTCTATGTCTGTTTGTTGAAATCCAAGAGAGTTAATTGAGTTTGTCTTGTTCTATACATTTTTCATAGTCATTAGAGTCTGATTCCAGTTCTATCATTTCTTTCTTAATGGGTTCCACACTAAGACATTCGTCGTCTGATGTATCTTTTATTGAGTTATTTTCATCACTTTTATAATTTGAGCCTGAATCTCTATCTTTTAGTTCTTTCTTAATGGGTTTCACTTTAAGACATTCCTCGTCCGAAGATATTTCAATGATTTCACTTGTGGTGTTTTGGGATTTGTTTATTTCAGGTAAAGGTTCTGCCTTTTTCATCAGTCTTTCCAGATTTTTTGTATGCCTTTTTATCTTGTGAGTTCTAACAAGGTGGTCTTTCATTCTTTCAACGATCATACCACAATCGTTAATTGGACAGATTCTAATGACATAACCGGATTTCGAAACAATTTTTTCTTCCTTTATATCTTTTCCGCTATCATGCATAAGGTGCATATGCCGCCAAATATTTTTTTGGTGTGTATTACATATCTTGCATTTTACATGCGGACTATATCTTATTGTTTCTTTTTCTTTCTTTGACCTTGCAGTTCTTCCTTTCTTTTGCGCTGAATTTGTAACTGGTGCTGAGTTTGCTACTAGTGCTGACCTTGCAGTACTTCCTTTCGTTTGCGCTGAATTTTTAACTGGTGCTGACCTTGCAGTACTTCCTTTCTTTTGCGCTGAATTTGTAACTGGTGCTGAGTTTTCTACTTGTGCTGACCTTGCAGTACGTTGTCTTGTTTGTTTTACCTCACCTGGAAAAGGTAATCCCTTTTGCCCAGTGGCAACCTGTTTTACCCAATCGGCAGCTCTTCTTCTCTTTTCTTCTATAAATATCTTGCGTTTATCTTTAGTTAAAAATCTTCTTTTCAGATTTTTCTTCTCTTCAGGCACTTTGGGTGATTTTAATTTGTGTACACGTCTTTTTTGTTCTGTGCTTTCCTTCTTTCCTTCTTGAATTAAATCCTCGCTGTCGTCTGCACTACTGTATGAATCTACTACAATCGTTTCTTGCACTTTCCATTATATAGTTCTAAACATCACAAATGATTTCCACCTTAACATAATCATATTGAATCATCAGTTATTTGGTATAAAACGACGGTACGGACTTCTGTGTCAGGAATTGTTGGTACAACAATCCAGTGTGCTCCACCTAAATATTTATGAAATGATATCCTTCCATGAAGGGTTTTAAGTGTCAAGTTGCTATATGTGTTGCATTCATCAATGTATGGGTCAAATATTTACCTTCTTGGATATTCCCTACCAGCATAATCATTTTATTCTTTAAGTACCTCAGTATGATTTGTATTTTTTTCTTTCTAAAATTAAGAGCTTTGAAAGTTTACGGTTACTAACACTTTTGACGGCAAGAATAAAAACTTGCCAATATTTATTCTTTTTATATTCCATTACTGGCCTTATAAGTGAGTACTTTTAAATACATCCTGATGGGTTATTTGTCATTAAAGGGAATGAAAACAAGTTTTAAATAACCACAGTTGTTGTCGGTATCAACAAAAGGTGCCAATATTTTCTGGTCTGATAATGGAGGACATTTGATATCATAACCCATAACCTATGTATACCCCTAGCCCAGATGTACACATGACCTATTATCAAATGTTATCAAAGGTACCGGGCTTCACATTTTTATTACTAACGATATGATATGAACAGGTGTAAAGTGGTTTATACATCAAACACCAAAGTAGACAGATAATATGTATACTGCATTCATTAAAAAGGTAGATATATACTACATATACTGTACTTAGAAATTATTCTGAAAAAAAAAAACACACAAAAAAACCGTTTTTTCACTGAGGTCGGAAAGTGGGGCCCTACACTTTAGTTATAGAGGTAGCCGCCACTGGACAATCCTCCAAGCATTTCAGAACATATCTCTATCCAAACCCATTCTACATCTGTTTCAATATTGAAGTCTAAGTTACCTTCTGAATACTTGAAATCTCTATCCAAACCCATTCTACATCTGTTTCAATATTGAAGTCTAAGTTATTTTCTGCATACTTCAATATTTTCACACGCATGCACACAAGCATAATGCGCATCTTAAAAGGTTCATCTTTGTTTAAAGCATATACCCTAACCCTAACCTTAAACCCAATCCCTAACCCTAACCCTAACCCTTTTCTGCATTTTCTCCTCGCTGCATTCTTTTAACTTGCGGGGCAAATGTACGTTACATATCCCTTTCCAGTAACAACAAAATTATCATGTTTTTTACTGTGAAACGTTGTCTGGTGCTTCTGCTTCATATATCTCATTATGTTTCTCTGTGGCACACCACATTCTCTACATGAAACTTTTTTCCTGAATCTTGGACGTTTTTTTTTTTTTTAGTATTTTGTTGGCTATCTTTGTTGTTACTTTGGTTTTTTGTTTCTTCTTTGCTGGGCCAGAGTTTGTGTCGCTATCACTGAACCGAACCCTCTTCCGAAACATTAACCACCTTCAGTTTTTTCTTTGGTGGTGAAGGGCCAAGTACATCATTGTCCTCTGATGGTGAAGGACCAAGTACGTCATCGTCCTCCGACATGTGGAAGACAACAAAGATATTCTTGTCGTTCAAAACAAGCATGTTGCCATTTACCGCTGTAAATTAACCAAATATCGCTGGAAAGTAGCCAATCACCGCTTTTATGTATCCAAATACCGCGGCGGTAATTGGCTACAAGAAAGCGGTTATTGCCTACATTTCAGCGGTAATTGGTAACTAGTTACCACTCACCGAGCCGGTAATTGGCTACATTTCAGCGGTAATATCATACATACTGATACGGTGACTGGCTAAAGAAGAGCGTTGATTGGCTACATAATAGCGGTTATTGACTACTTTTATATATATATATATATATTGTACCTTTTTTACATGTTTTGATAGGTGCAAAATTAGCAAATATTTTTAACTTTTAACTCACAATTCTATTGGAAAATTTTCTGTACCAAGTCAGAAGTATTGATTGATTGACTGATTGTTGCTTAACGTCCAGTAGCAAATATTTCGTGATTATTCATGAAAAATGACGTACTTACACTCTTGTCTGTATCTTTCCAGGTATCTTTGTCTTTATCTGTCCCGGTATCCTGGTCCGTATCTTCCCCGATCATCTCTTTGTCTGTATCCTCAGTACTTTATATATATCTGTAACGTTTGAGAAGTTCATTAAACATTTTATTTTTCCTTTGTATTTGTCTATTTAACATGCACAAATTACAGTTCGTGCAAAATCAAATGCAACTGAAGGTCTTGGTAAAATGATAACTTATTGAGAAAAATATCGAGCATTTGGGTACATTTAAAATCAACATGCTGAAATCTTAACCATATTCAAATTCTGGACTCAACATAACTTACATGATTAAAGGAACAGTAAGCAAACGCTTCTAGGGTTAGGGTTAGGGTATTATGAATTTCAGAGAATAATGGGGTGTAGTGTCAATTTAAATGTTGTGATATGGTTGGTGTATGTATATATGAGGGTTGGGGTTGGGGTTAGGGTTAGCCCTAACCCGTGAAGGAATTAAGGTTTAGAAGTGCTATATCTGTTGCATTCATCAATATAGGGTGCCAATATTGACCATTTTCTTGATTATTCCTGACCCTCATAAACATTTTATTCTTTTTGGAATCTCAGGACTGACAGTTTTACACCGGTTAGAAGTCTACGGTTCCTAAAAATTTTTTTTTACAATAAGAATGTATAGCTTTACACAAATTGTAAGTGTACGGTTAGTGATGTTTATGTCGAAATCAATTTAAAGCGACAAAATTTCTTCTGTTTTACAATATTCTGGCACTGGCCTCTCAATAGAGTAATATTTAAAGGTTCAGATGGATTGTCAGACCCAAAGTGAAGAAATAAAGGTTTCAGGTTGCTGTTTTTTATTGTCGGCATCTGTAAATGGTGCCAATATCTACCCATTTGTGCTGATTATTCTGTACCGGCATGCACATTTTATTGTAATGATGGATTATTTGACACAAAATGAGAGCTGTATAAGTTTACGGTTACTTATATTTGTATCGATAACAATAAAAGGCGACAATATTTCTTTCTTTTTGATGATACTTCTGCGCCGGCATGAACATTTCATTCTTATGATGGATAATTTGACACTGTACAAGTCTACGGTTAATTATATTTGTGTCGATAGCAATAAAAGGCGACAATATTTCTTTCTTTTTATTGATATTCTTGTACCGGTCTTCTTTTCTTCTTTTCCTTTCTTGTAAATTTTTTAAAACTGATGAAATTTAAAAAAAAACCGTCAGAACCGAATAGAGTGAAAAAGAAAAAGAAAAATGCAGGACAGAGATTACAATACAAAAAATGCAGGACAACATTTTTCATTCTAGCCCCCCACCCCTTTTCCCCCAATTAAAGTCGAATGGTAGCTCCATTACGTATAAATAAGCTTGCTTTATGTATATAGTTACAGGGTTAACAACATTGAATGTCTCAATACTTTCTGTTATCGTCATTCTGACGTTGATATATATAAAATGAGAAGATTGTACCTGCATAGGGCAATTTTGATATCATTTGGAAAGAGTACGAGCCCCTTTACAGACATTCTGATATCTGAGTCTAGTTGAGGAGGTTTGCGCGAACTATAAGTTCAGTTTTAAAATATGTATCATGAGAATTATCTGTCAACACTGTGTTACATGTAATCGGGACAATTTCAAACTCGATATTTGATTCATAAAAATTAAGACAATACAAACATTTAAAAACAGATGTGAAACCCTATCTAATTAAGAAACAAGAGTGCACACACTGAAATGTCTCGCCTTCTTTACTAATCATTGATATTATGTTGATAGTCCTAAATATAAAGCTTTATTACAACTGTCACATAAACTTAACATTAACCAAGAAAACTAAACATTGACCAATGAACCATGAAAATGAGGTCAAGGTCAGATGAACCGTGCCAGGCAGACATGTACAGTTAACAATTCTTCCATATAACAAATATAGTTGACCTATTGCTTATAGTTTAAGAAAAACAGACCAAAACACAAAAACTTAACACTGATCAATGAACCGTGAAAATGAGGTCAAGGTCATATAAAACCTACGTGACTGACATATAGATCATAAAATATTTCCATACACCAAATATAGTTGACCTATGGCATATAGTATTAGAAAAAAAGAACAAAAATCAAAAACTTAACTTTGACCACTGAACCATGAAAACGAGGTCAAGGTCAGATGACACCTGCCAGCTAGACATGTACACCTTACAATCATTCCATACACCAAATATAGTAGACCTATTGCATACAGTATAAGAAAGGCAGACCAAAACACAAAAACTTAACTATAACCACTGAACCATGAAAAAGGTCAGATGACACCTGCCAGTTGGACATGTACACCTTACAGTCCTTCCATACACCGAATATACTAGACCTATTGCTTATAGTATCTGAGATATGGACTTGACCACCAAAACTTAACCTTGTTCACTGATCCATGAAATGAGGTCGAGGTCAATTGAAAACTGTCTGACGGGCAAGAGAACCTTGCAAGGTACGCACATACCAAATATAGTTATCCTACTACTTATAATAAGAGAGAATTTAACATTACAAAAAATGTTAACTTTTTTTTCAAGTAGTCACTAAACCATGAAAATGAGGTCAAGGACATTGGACATGTGACTGACGGAAACTTCGTAACATGAGGCATCCATATACAAAGTATGAAGCATCCAGGTCTTCCACCTTCTGAAATATAAAGCTTATAAGAAGTTAGCTAACGCCGCCGCCGCCGCCGCCGGATCACTATCCCTATATCGAGCTTTCTGCGACCAAAAGTCGCAGGCTCGACAAAAATGGAGTAACAGTCTATACAGTAACTCTCTTTCACTTGCAGTATATTTACACATTTGCCAATGTGCATTTTTGTATTGGCAAATTAAAAATTAGTAAGTTTATTTCCTCATCAATTGATTACGCTTGAGAATTGGCAATAGTTAGGAATAGTTCACGCTCTCGATTTTGTTACGACACTGTATGGTATAATAGCGTTATAGAGTATAGAAGTTGCGCTGACGTTACAGTAGAAATTAAATAAGGTCACCGATTTTTTTTCCTGCTAAAAATCAAACCTTTAAGAAATGCATTCTAAAAAAATATAAACTAAATAAATGGGGATGGACACAGATGCTACCCTCGCTTGCATATAATGTTATAAAGGTACACAACTCAAGAACTGTAAAAGTGACGCTACCAAAATTTGTACTTGCTCTGAGTTTTGTGGTAATTAGCATTGTGTATACGTTTCATAACATTTAGTTGAGGCAAACTTAAGTTAGACAACCGAAACAAAAATTCCATTTGTAAAGGGGCATAACTCTAGAACGGTAAAAATGACGCCACCAAAGATCAAACTTGATCTGTGTTTTGTGGTATTAAGCATTGTGTATAAGTTTCATAACATTTGGTTGAGGAAAACTAAAGTTTGAGAACGGAAACAAAAGAATAAGAATTTTTTCCATTTGTAAAGGGGCATAACTCTAGAACGGCAAAAGTGACGCCACTAATTTTCAAACTTAGTCTGTGTTTTGTGGTAATAAGAATTGTGTATAAGTTCCATAAAGTTTGGTTGAGGCAAACTTAAGTTAGAGAACGGAAACAAAACAATTAGCAATTTTTCCATTTGTAAAGGGGCATAACTCTAGAACGGTTAAAATGACACCACCAAAATTCAAACCGGATCTGTGTTTTGTGGTAATAAGCATTGTGTATAAGTTAAAAGTTAGAGAACTGAAACCAATTTTTGGACGTACTTACGAACGTACAGACAGACAAGGATAAAAAACTAATTGCCCCCTCCTCTAAGGCAGGGGCATAAAAATTTGAAAATAAAGCTTTATAAGTCTGTTGCCGATGAAAAAAGCAATATCTAGAAGCATTGAATTAAAATTAACAAGAATTTATCCATAGTACACGGATGCGTCATTGCACTATCATTTTCTATGGTAAGTGGACCGTGAAATTGGGGTAAAAAATCTTAATTTGGCATTTAGATTATAAAGATCATATCATAGGTCAGGAAACATGTGTACTAAGTTTCAAGTTGATTGGACTTCAACTTCATCAAAAACTACCTTGACCAAAAACTTTAACCTGAAACTCGCACTATCATTTTTTATGTTCAGTAGACCGTGAAATTGAGGTCAAAAATCTAGGTTGGCATTTCAATTAGAAAGATCAAATCATTAGGAACATGTGTACAAAGTTTCAAGTTGTTGCACTTCAACTTCATAAAAAACTACCTTGACCAAAAACTTTAACTTGAGGCGGGACAGACGGACGGACGAACAGGCGAACGCACAGACCAGGAAACATAATGCCTTTCTACTATCGCTCTCTACTATCGTAGGTGGGGTAAAAAAATGTTTGCATTGAGTGCAGGATGTCATGGGATCGAAACCCTGCTTGGTCAAAACAAAAACTTTAAAAGTGACATTTGCGGCGACTACGCTGAGCACGCAGCATTAAGGAGTAAGAGAAAAGACTGGTCGGCTCGGAATCAGAATAAGGTGTCCGACTAGGATGTCATGTGAAGCTGCGGGTTTTACCCGATTCCTCCTTATGGAATGAAAATGTTTTACATGTTCCACTCCAAACATTGCCTAATAAGGCGCCCCGGTCCCCCCTTTTTTCAAAATCCCGGAACCGCATCTGATGTCTTCCTTCGGACTGTTGCCTTGTGAACGAGCAAGTTGTAAATCCAGCCCAGCAAGTCGGTCTAGTACAAAGCAGGGTTTATTATTCATATCACATTAACATATGTTCCTGTCCTAACTAAGAATTAAATTTGCCGCTTGACTTTAAGCATCAATCCATCGCCACCATCTTATTCTAAATTGCCTAACACTCTTGTTCTATAATAGATAACTTATTAGCGTATCTTATAATTTTATCCTTTCTTCGTACTTTAATTGTTGGTAAAATTTTACAGAAAAATATAAGAATTATAAAGGTATTGAATTGCAGTGAAGAATGCAAAGATTTGATACTGATTACTCTCATCTTTACTTCTTTATTTAAGCTTGCACTCTTGGTATGTAATACCCGCTCGACCAAGATCGTTCAAATTCGAATTAAATGTACGTATGAACGACCAGCCACTCTGCTAGCAGCCAGTATTCAGATATGTCTGAAAACCAAAAAAAAAAAAAAGAAAAAAAGTAAGATTCATTCTAACTTAATTTTTTTTTAATAAACTAGTAACCACTAAATCGTCTGTTTTATATATAAAATTTAGCAGTCGAAGACACTATTAAATGAATTGTCGTTAAATTAATGAACACGATGTTTGCACCTGTCCTAAGTCAGGAATCTGATGTACAGTAGTTGTCGTCTGTTTATGTAGTTCATACGTGTTTCTCGTTTCTCGGTTTTTATATAGATTAGACCGTTGGTTTTCCCGTATGAATGGTTTTACACTAGTAATTTTTGGGGCCCTTTATAACTTGCTGTTCGGTGTGAGCCAATGCTCCGTGTTGAAGGCCGTACCTTGACCTATAATGGTTTACTTTTATACATTGTTACTTGGATGGAGAGTTGTCTCATTGGCACTCATACCACATCTTCCTATATCTACGAAATAAAATTTTGAAATTCATTTAATCAGAGTGTCTTTGACTGCTTAATTGTATTCTTAAAACGGGTAATTTAGTAGTCATATATTACTAAAAACACTTTCAAGTTAACTAAGTTTGAATCTGATGCAACTTTTGGATTTATAGTCACATCTGAAAACTGGCTGCAAGCGTGGTGGCTGCTAGTTTGATCCTGGTGTGCGAGGCAATAATACCTTAAAAATGAGATTACTAGCTTGTGTATGTTGAAATTGATCTTATTTTGTCATGTTTTCTAAAAACCTACCCATAAAATTCCAACCTATTCATGTTATACTTTTTTCATAATATTTATAGCATGCAAAATCAGATATAATATAAAGTAGTATAAACCATTCGTGCAACAGTTACTTGAAAGCATAATCGAGTACACACACTATTGTTTGCTATAAATACGTATTATATCCAAGTGAAAATAATGCCATGATTCAGCTAAAATACTTCCAATACTGTTGATTATGATTCATAAAACGTACGTTGATATTAAGTGTATATATCAATTATTTTCGTTCAATCGCGGCTCCCATTTCGTGCTACGGTTTGTACGGCATCAAATCGGGTATGTGCTATTAAAATTTCTCTTGTGCAAATGTAGAAGAAGAGATAAAGGAATCTGCAGCTGTGAATTGTTGTGTTCAAGATAATTTCAGAATTAATGGTTGTTTGTTATCTAATTTTCACTAAGCGATGGTCATTTGACTTTCCCACAAGTATTGATTACAGCACGTTGTTGTCTGTTCACTTTTAATTGTATGCATCATAAATATCTAGTAAATAACACATCTCGTTGTGATAAACAAAAGATTTCGATTAAAAAGATGGTCTGAATTATTCGGGTTATTTATATATATTGTGCATAAAACAGTGAAAAATAGTAATTAGATGCTTTATTCAAGAATTAACACACTTGCATTTTCACTGATCCATGAAATGAGCTCGAGGTCAATTGAAAACTGTCAGACGGGCAAAAGGACCTTGCAAAGTACGCACATAGGGAAGGTGTAAAAGACAATACACAAATATGAGATACAGTGATACAAGACGCGAGATACGTGAAATATACTAAAATTTATATCATAATTAATTAATTAGAGGTCTCAATTAAACATGGTAGCAAACGTCATTTAAAGCAGTCATGTACTAGATGCTTGAGTGGAGTGAAGTTGTGGGTGTACATTTTTTTTTTTGGGGGGGGTGGGGCGTTCTTCAAAATTTTTTGAAAAGTTTCAAGAAAAAATCTTTAATTGCATAGTATTGCGCAATAGATTTTTAACCCTCATTTATTTTGTGTCAGAAACCTATATTATGTCAAAAATTTGATCACAATCCAAACTCAGACAGTATCAAGATTGAATATTGCGTCCAAATTTGCCCCAACTGTTCAGGTTTTGACCTCTACGGTCGTATATGGCTGCGCTCAGCGAAGCATTTTATTCCATTTGTAAAGGAGCATAACTCAAGAACGGCAAAAGTGACCCACCAAAATTCAAACTTGATCGGTGTTTTGTGGTAATAAGCATTGTGTATAAGTTTCATAACATTTGGTTGAGGCAAACTAAAGTTAGAGAACGGAAACAAAAAATTCAGCAATTTCAAAGACGGTTTCCGGACAATAACTTTAGTTTAAGTGTATGAATCTCTTTGAAATTTTACCAAAAGGTTCAATACCACAGAAGGAAGGATTGGGTTGTTTTTGGGGTGAGGGTTCCAACCGTTTAGGAATTAGAGGCCAAAAAGGGTCTAAAACAAGCAAATTGCACCACATTTTACAAAAAGAAAATTTCAAAAGGGGGTGTAAAAAAAAATCTTGGAAGGGGGAGGGGGTAAAAAAAATTATGGGGGGGGGGGGGGGGGTATGTTGTTTAAAAAATGCTTCCGATGACACCGCAGGCCAACCGACATGGCCGACATGGTGAAAAATAGAACATTTATTTTGACTTATTGAGTTTTTGGCTTATATCTCTGACATGGGGTAAAAATGTTTATCAGGTTAAGATCTATCCACCCGGAAATTTTCAGACGAATCAGACAACCCGTTGTTGGGTTGCTGCCCCTGAATTGGCAGTTTTAAGGAAATTTTGCAGTTTTCGGTTATTATCTTGAATATTGTTATAGATAGAGATAAACTGTAAACAGCAATAATGTTAAACAAAGTACGATCTACAAATAAGTCGATATCACCAAAATTGTCAATTGACCTTTTAAGGAGTTTTTGCCCTTTAAAGTCGATTTTTCGTAAATTTTTGTAATCTTTTACAAAAACCTTCTCTACTTAATCTACTTGGCCGATTAGAAATTGAACTAAGCCAAAATTTCAATAGGGTAACTTGATTGCAAAAATGTGTCCAATGACCCTGTCATCCAACCAACATGGCCGCCATGGCTTAAAATAGAACATAAGGGTTAACTTGAGAAGTCCAAAAAAAAACAATTTCAAATGGTCACAACTTATAATCTTATTTCAATAATGAGAAGGGGTCTTCTGTGACTATTGTAAGTCTACAGTGGGGTAACCTACCTTTAATTTAACAACTGGGACAAATTAAACCAAACTTGGCATCAATCATTATTAGGGTATTTAATATAATTAATTATGATTATAACCTTATTTTACATGATTTCCAAAATAAAAAGTAAATGTAGGTGATCGACACAGGCTCTTGAGAGTCTCTAGTTTTATATAGTCCTATTAAGATTTTGATCTGTCATTGTCGTCCATCTGTAGACACATGTTTTTTTTTCAAAGTTGGCTGATCCTAAATCAATTTCCAATAAATTAAAGTTGGGATTATGGGTCCACTGGTTTCAAAACCAGAAGCACAAATGAGCAACTGGTAATGCTTTCAATTGATTTGAAGGAAGTTAGGGCTTATGCTTGCACATATGAGTGAGGTTGCATAAACTTTTAGTTTCCGGACAAGTTTCAAGTTTTTATTATCTGATTGAATTGAAATTTCCAAACTATCTTAGACTGAGAAATTGGATATATGTGGTTTAAGAGTTATCATGACCCCCTTGTTAAGTGCAAAACATGCATCATGTTTTGTATTGTCCCCCGATCAACGCGTTGCAGGGGACATAGAAATACCGGGCGTCCGGTCCGAAATCCTCGAAATACTTGCTGTGAGTGAGAACAGAGTGACAGCTATTTCTATGCAGATAAAGATAAGAATGTGTTTCTTTAAAATGTATTTCAATGTCAAGAATGCCATGTGTTGTAAATCTTTGACCTTTAATTACATCAACATCTAAAAACGAGATTTTATCATTTGAGATTTCATAGGTGAACATTTTTGATAAGGGGTTATAATTTTTTGCTAGACGAACAAATTCTGTAATTTCATCTGATGTTCCATCATATCGTTCCTATATCTGCCATGATATAATATTTTGTCTTTATCATGTTTATGTTGATATGCAGAAATATTTTGATTTATTATTTTGAACATATGTATGTCACAGATTTCCGGTGAAGGGACTACACCAATTGCCGTATCTATTACTAAGTATTTGTTTATAAATTGCATTTAATTCATGTAACCCATCATGTTGTATTCATTGGAACGTTTCGTATCAAGACGGTGAATTTTAGGAAGGAAATAAATTATCCCTAAAAGTGCATCTCTTAATTCAAATGATATGTTGTCGATAATGCCTTGGTCGTATAATGATTACATAACATACTCACTGACCTGGGTTTCAATACCTTAGTAAATCCAGATGAGCGACTCAGGTTCTTAAGAGCCTTTAGTTTAATGTAAATGTTTAATGTCTTTAATGCTTTACCCTTTAGAATCACATATAAACATGTATTCAAATATGAAAATGCCATCTCCTTTTTATGAAGCACACCTCTGAAGATAGACACTTAATGATCAGTGATAAAAACTTTTGACAACAAAAAATAACCTAAATGTCAGTATCATTCAAATGGTAACATAATATATATTTTGATTATTGTTTTCATTGGCAAGATGAAACAGACAAAAGCTATCAACAAATTATATACTAATGTGAGTGGATAAAAAAAAATGATGTAAAGCAAGGATATCGGTCAAATATGATATCGGACAGAGAGTGACTGACAAATTACCCCCCCCCCCCCCCCCCCCCAGTAAAAAAATACTATACAAAAACAAAGCATGATCTGCAAAACGTCAGACACACAGCAAAATTATCGGATAGTGTATACAGCAATGAAACTGTTTAGCGATAATCTGTGAACAAGTATGAGGTATACTAGTATGACAAAACAGGTATACAGCATTTATCCATAAGATTGGAGTGAGACCATAGACAATGCACGTAAACATTATGTCTCAATGTTCGACACAAAGAACAATTGTATTATATTATTACCTTATGTTATTAATCAAATTTTACCAACAATCTGTACAAATGAAATTATACGATTGTAACCTTTAATGTTTGTGCCTACTAACTGCATTTCTCTATCTTTCAGGTTTACCTTCATCATCATCTGACAAAACAATTGATGAAATAATAACTATATGGTCTCCTGAAGGTCTCCATTTAAGGATGCCATAACCATAGAGAGTGATTCCAGTGACGACAGACCACCATATAGAAAACGCGTAGAGACAACTACCAATGTCTTCAAGCAGTGATGAGTCATTGCCCAGCCTTGAAGAGATATTACAGGCCAACAATGTTAGTGAATCAGTGGAAACCACCAAAACCAAAAAGGTCCAGACTTCACAGACTATCCAGGTGAAATGTTCAATGATCTCTACAAGTCTTTTACAACTGTGAATAGAGGTTTGAATGTTGAGGAAATATTTGAGGTTATTATAAATGCTGAGAAATCCCCAGTATATGCAAAAAAAACCAGCTGCATTTATGATCAACATGGAGAAATTAAAAGACCCACGCGACATTCGAGCAGATAGAAATGGTGTCTGGCGAATTAGAAACAAGGCCAAAAGAAGATACAGAATAGACCAGACAGTGAAATTACAGTTAATGGGAACAGCAGCTGAGCTAACAGACAAATCTTCTTATGAGCTTTGGAGAACATATTCCTTGTCGGCTTATAATAGAGATTCCTGGATATCCACATGCCATTTTTCAATTCTGTTTCACTGGAGATATCAAACCAGTTGAACTCAAACCTCATGGAAATTCTAAGTCGAAGCATGCAGCACCTTACCGCAGAGTGGCGCCAAGTACACTGAAGAGAATAACTGAACTAAGTAAGTCAACAACATCAGCAAAGTAAATTATGAAAGGCGTCATAAATGAAAATGGTGGTATTGAATCTTGTGGACCTAGCTCATATCCTAGGAATGAACAGCAGGTGTAAAACATAAGAAGGACAAATAAAGAGAAACTGGATGAAGCAACAGAGTACTTCACATGTATGATAATCAGAATCAAGAACAGCCTTTCATAAGAAAGTTTGATGTCCGGCCAGACTTTATAGTAGTATAAGCATCTAATCAGCAGTTGAATGATTTAAAAAGATTTTGCACAAGACATCCATGTAGTATAGTAGGTATAGACCCTACATTTTATTTCGGGGATTTCGATGTAACCATTACAACATACAAGCATCCTCTCTTGGAAGATATTGTACCTGGTAAACAGATGATTAACAATAGTCCAGTATTTGTAGGACCAATATATATTCATAAGTAGAAAGAAACTACTACATACTTTAATTTCTTTTCAACCCTGATTTCAGCAGAGAAAGAACTGAAATGCATTAAAGCGATAGGTAGTGATGGAGAAATAGCACTGACAAATGCTGCACTAATGGCATTTGAAGGACATACACAGCTACGATGTTTCAATCACATGAGGAATAATATTCAGAATAAATTGATCAATATGGGTGTATCACTGCACAACAGGTCGCTGATATTGGCAGACATATTTGGGAAAGTGAAAGTGCAACAATTAAAATTCTAGGACTGGTAGATAGTTTGACACATGCTGAATTTGATACCAAAGTCTATTCTTTGAAGGAAAAATGGGAAAGTATGAGTCAAGGTTTCTGGAAATGGTTCGATAAACATCAGGTAGAAACCTTTAAACACACAATGATAGAAACTATTAGATCTGAAGCTGACCTTACTTCCTTGCAGTGGTATACAACCAATGACAATGAAAGCATCAATAATGCTATGCAGAAAATATGTGGGAAAACCCTACGCTGTCTAATTTTATAAAAGAGGCTAAAGATTATGTTGAATCTCAAGAAAATCAACTGAAAATGACAATAGTACAGGAAGGAAATTATCGATTCAAATGGGAATGTGGACATCTGGAAGTTCCAATGCAGACATGGGCAACATTGACATCCGAGCAGAGGATAAGGCATATATAAAAGGTCAACAGATGTATAGTACAGCAGAAAGAAATGGTACATTTAGCAGAAAAAGATCAGAACATTGTAATTAGTCTACCAGTTACAACCTGCACATTTTCTGATGTTCCAGCATCAGTTTTAACGGATATGTGGTCAAAGGCAATCGATATACTATTACTAGAGCATGCAATTTGTATGATTCCTGGACAGCAAGACTCACGACGTGTGACTAGCATGTCTAATAGTAAAACGAGCCACTTTGTTGAATACACAAGAAAATCAGGTCGAGCTTCGTGTGACTGTTACATATACAAACTGTACAAATATGCCAACATGCAGTTGCTGCAGCAGAAAATATTGGAATTTTGAACTTATTTGTTACCTGGCGCAACAGGAATAAAAATAGCTCTACCTTTACAGCAGTAGTCAACAGCACACTACCTTCCACTGCTTGAAAAAGCCAAGTGACAAGTCTACCTGGAAGAAGCACAAAAATGCTAATGCAATAGCAACAGTGACAACTATAGATGGAATTGTGGTCGATGAAAATGCACAGGACAATTTTATTTTTGTTTTCTTATGAACACTAGAATAATGAAGTGTTATGGTTGTGGTAAGAAGTTTAGTTCTTGCTAGAAAGGAATTCCGACAGTATGTGAATGAAGCAGGGTTACTGAAAATGTCTTTTAAGAAAGAGTTTGTACATTACCATATTAAGAAAAGTGTGTACTATACAAGGATCCATCTTTTGAGCCTCAGAGTATCGTAGTTTCACAAGATATCAAGAGCTTATTACAAGAAAGCCATAAAGCTATGATCAATTATGAGCTAGGAATTTCAGTATAAACATGTTTGTCTCTAGATCGACATTGCGAAAGTAGTATTTGCCTTACCAGATAATGGTACTGTGACTGGACAAGTAAATTCCGCTGTTAAAAATATCAAGTGTCCTTCAAGTTACATAAACTTTGTATTAAAATATATTAAACACAATATTTGGATAATAATGGTCTATATTTCATTTTCATCTACAAATATTTATCAGTCATAATCAGAGTGGACTAAGGCTTCAAATTTTACTCTTGTTCTTCCATGCATACATATGTCTATCCATATACGTATCGCATTCCAATGACAAATGCAACACAATTTTGCATTGATAGATTCTCAATGTTATACACATTGTTTGGATGAATCGAGACTTAACTCCCTTTTATTTTTATGATTTTTATTTTTCTTATGACAGAGTTAAGGAACTTTTGTTATGTTATAATGGAATACTAGTACTTTTAATCTTGCTCTGATAGTTTTCAAGATAAAATACAAAACTGAGAAAACTACTCAATCTTTATATTGCAGGGCAATAACTCAAAATTGGGGTTGCCATATTTTCCGAAATTTTCAGGCTAGATAAATTTTGGTCTGCAATGTTATCATTAAAGGGCAATAAGCTCCTACGAGAAGTACTCTACTGGTTCGGACCAATGAAATGGTAGGTAGATCGTTTTATATTGATCATACTTTTTGTCTCGCCTTGACGGAGTCAAAAAGCGAGACATAGGTATGCTGTTTCCGGTGGCGGCGGCGTCAACAATGTATTAGTTTGTGATTAGGTCTAGTTTATGGGGAACCACAAGTGCTAGGTCAATGATATTTTGTATGCAGTTTGTATAAGCATTGGCACATCTCATTTCCATGGAGATAATTTGGCCCTGCCCCCTCAGTCATGGTCTATTGACTTTGAAACTTTTGCTTAGTTTACATGTATTCGTTTGTGATTAGGTCAGTTTATGGGGAACCACTAGTGGTAGGTCAATGATATTTAGTATGCAGTTGTATAAACATTAGCACATCTCATTTCAATGGAGAATATTTGGCCCTGCCCCCTCAGTCATGGTCTCTTGACTTTGAAACATTTGCTTAGTTTTATATGTATAAGTTTGTGATTAGATCAGTTTAAGATGAACTGCTTATGTTAAGTCAATGATATTTGGTAGGTAAATTTATTGGCATTTGCAAGTCTTATTTCCATGGAGATTAAAAAGCCCAACCCCCTTATTATGGTTCATTGACTTTGAAACTTTTACATAGTTTACAAGTTAATGTTTGTTTAAAGGGAACGACTTATGATAAGTCAATGATATTTGGTATGCAGTTGTATTAGCATTGGCACATCTCATTTCCACGGAGATTGTTCAGCCATGTACTGGTTCATCGACTTTGATTTGCATAACTTACATGTTAAAGTATAACTATTTTAATTTCAACATTTGCATTATCAAGATTACAAAAAGGCGAGACATATCTCTGTGATAACAGTTTTATTGAGACATTAAATAGCCAAAAAAATGTAAAGTTCTGTTTTTACCCACGTCAGCCATGTTTACGACCCCCACCCCCCACCCTCCGTAACGTCCGTCCGTCCATACGTCGGTACGTCCCAAAAATTGGTTTCTATTCTCTAACTATAGTTTGTCTCAACAAAATGTTATGAGTCTTATACACAAAAGTTTGAATTTTGTTGGCGTCACTTTAAGTGTTCTAGACTTATGCTCCTTTACAAATGGAAAAATTGCCTCGACCAAATGTTATAAAACTTATATAAAATGCTTATTACCACAAAACTCTGATCAAGGGTAGCGTCACCTTAACAGTTCTAGAGTTATGTTCCTTTTTAAAGTTATATGCAAGCAGGGGCATCATCTGTGTCCATGGACGCATTCCCTATTTATTTTTCTCTGGCGGATACAGTTTTCAAACTAAATACCCTAAGAAATATAATGGCAGTCGGTTTAATATTTTTGAGGAAATTTTCATGATTGTGAAAGAAGCTAACGGACGACATACAACGGACAGAATAGCTCCCATGGCCCTTTGCGAATTAAATTTCCAGCTACATGTATATCACCTTTTCTGAGAATGAAAAGGCTGCCACTATAAAAGTGCAATGGTCAAAATATTTCACATAAAACAAAAAAATAATTAGATGAAATTCCACAGCAGTATTATGTGTTATTTTAACTCCAGCAGGTGACATATATGTGACTTTCAATTAGAACAATGAGATAAAAGCGAACAGCTCACTTTTTACAGGGTAAAAAATTTAGTGTGTTTCCTATGTTTATTTGATTAAAACGAAATTAAATGAAACTTGAGAAAATTAATATATTAAACTATGTTCATATAGTTAGGGTTAGGGTTAGGGTTGGGGTTAGACTTGGGGTTAGGGTTAAGGTTAGGGTTAGGGTATTAAGAATTTCAGAGAATAATGGGGTGTAGTGTCAATTTAAATGTTGTGATATGGTTGGCGTATGGATATATGAGGGTTATTATCTACCCATTTTTGCTGATTATTCTGTACCGGCATGCTCATTTTATTGTAATGATGGATTAATTGACACAAAATGAGAGCTGTATAAGTTTACGGTTACTTATATTTGTATTTATAACAATAAAAAGCGACAATATTTCTTTCTTTTTATTGATATTCTTGTACCGGCTTGGTATTTGAGTACTTTTTGTACCTCAAGATTGATTGTTAGACATTAGAGTGAAGGATTTTAAGTTTCAAATTGCTATGTGTGTTGTACTGTACTCATCAATATAGGGTGCCAACATTGACCTTTTTCTTGGTTAGTCCATACCGGCATCATATTTTATTCTTTTTGGTTCATAGTTTTCAGTCTGATAACTTTGTCGGCAGATATAGAAAGTGCCAATATTTCTTCTTTTATATGATATTTAAGTACTGGTCTGATAAATGAGTATTTTTATGACTCACGCTGGAGTGTTTGAGTTAAATTATATTTATTATTATTATTTTTTTTTTTTTTTTTAACTATATTGATTTCCTCTTTGCAAGTGGACCACACACTTTAAATTTCACACACCTAATTCTGAGAATGAGAAACCATGAAAAACTCTTTTGGACCGTGTGAAATAGCTGGCGTATTTCGTCTTTCAATGATTTTGTTCAAACACGTTTCATGTTGATACTCAATAACCCAGATAGATATACACGTCTTATATACACCAATAGCTGGCGCATTTTGTCAGCTTATGTATACAAAAAAGTTCCAGGTTTAAGGTAGTAAAATGACGCAGTATTCGTTATTCTTGTGGAAAAATTGCAAATCTTTCAAAGAATTTGGATGATTTTTGAACCCAACTTTTTTTTTACAGGAATGAAGACTCCGACCTGAGGTTATCCTGAAAGAACTTGAAAAAACGAGTCTTATTTACTCAGATGTTTTTCCGATTGCTTGGGAAATGGCAAAGATACGAGCCTCAGAAAATGACCAGATTGCAATGTTACAGGTTGACAGGAAAAGAAGGGCTTTCATATGAACGACAAAACAATAAATTGATCAAATAGCGGCCTGTCTGAATTTTCCAAAACGCCAAAGATCTTTCAAATCGGTTGAGAAATGCCAGAGTTATTAACGTTTAAAGTCTGTATGCACTTTTTCAATGAGGGTTGGGGTTAGGGTTAGGGGTTAGGGTTAGGGTTAGGGTTAGACTTGGGGTTAGGGTTAGGGTATTAAAAATTTCAGAGAATAATGGGGTGTAGTGTCAATTTAAATGTTGTGATATGGTTGGCGTATGAATATATGAGGGTTATAGTTGGGGTTAGGGTTAGGGTTAGGGTTATCGTCCTTACCGTCCTACCGGTAGCCAAATAGGCGGTAATATGCCTACCTGTTTTGGCTACACGGGAAAATGGTGACACATTGGAGTGACTTTTCAAGTTGTGTTTTTTATACGTTTTTGAACATTTTGAGTTGAAATAGAGCCATTTTGGACTATGAAATTTTTTTTTGTCTCAACTTCAATTGGCGTAAACTCTGCCATATTTTGATATATCTGGTTGAATTTTTAGGTAGTAATCGAAAATTATATACGCTTTAATACCATCCATAACAGTTCTTTCATATCTATCAAGAAACGGCTAACCCTTGCTGTTGAATATGGCTTTGGATTCATTTTCGGAAAATCGATTTTACGTCTGCTAAAGCAAAATGTATGGTGTTGTGTTGATTGGAAATATTATTAATGTAGAATTTTGGTTATTTTCTTTCTGTTTGTGTCGTAATTTTTTGTATTTTGATTACTTACTTTTTTTCGACATATGCTTATGAAATCTACTTTTCTACAAAAAAGTAGAACAAGATGGACGAGTACGCTAAACCAGGCCTTAAAGTAGGTATATTTTCCGATCAAATCAGCATAGCAACAGGTGTGTAGCAGCAAGCCTCGAATTTCCACGATTTTGTTTTCTCCTCTGCATTTTATTCTGACTGTGGCTACCATGTATGATTAAACACTTATATGCGCAAATTTTGCCATGAATATTATGATAAATGACGAATTTTGGATGATTTCTTTCGAACTATGTCATTGGTTCTCGTTTCTTGGCTATATATTTTTTTTCCACATATGCTCATGAAATCTACTATTCTACAAAGAAGTAGAACAAGATGGATGAGTACTCTAAATCGGGCCTTAAAGTAGGTATATTTCCCGATCAAATCAGCATAGCAACAAGTGTTTAGCACCAAGACTCGATTTTTCACGATTTTTTTTCCTCCTCTGCATTTTGTTCTGACTGTGGCTACCATGTATGATTAATCACGTAAATGCGCAAATTTTGCCATAAAAATTATGATAAATGACGAATTTTGGATGTTTTCTTTCGAACTATGTCATTGGTTTTCGTTTCTTGGCTATATATTTTTTTTTTTCGAATATGCTTCTGAAATCGCTATTTTTCATAAAAAGTAGAACAATATGGACAAATACTTTAAACCAGCCCTTAAAGTAGGTATATTTCCCAATCAAATTAGCATAGCAACATGTGTGTAGCACCAAGACTCTATTTTTAACGATTTTTTTTATCCTCTGCACTTTGTTATGACTGTGGCGTTGGTACCATGCATGATTAAACACTAATATGCGCAAATGTTGACATAAATATTATGACAAATGACACATTTTGGATGTTTTCTTTCGAACTGTCATTGGTTTTTGTTTCTTGGACATTTTTTTCGACATATGCGTATTGAATCAACTGTTTTATTGCGTAATAAGTAAAAGTAGAATAATAGTTTAAATACAGTCTTAAAATTGATACATTTTGCCAAAATATCACATAATATTATTTATTTAGCATACGAAGTTCGAATTTTTCCAGATTTTTGTTCTTGACTCAAAATCTTTTTTTTTTGTACCAGGAGTTTTTAAGTAAGTAAGTAAGTAAGTAAGTAAGTAAGCAAAGTTAGTAAGTAAGTAAGAAAGTAAGTATGTAAGTAAGTAAGTAAAAGTAAGTAAGTAAGTAAGTAAGAAAGTGATTAAGTAAGAAAGAAAGTAAGTAAGTAAGTATGTAAGTAAAACTAAATAAGTATGTGATTAAGTAAGAAAGTATGTAAGTAAAACTAAATAAGTAAGTGATTAAGTAAGAAAGTAAGTAAGAATGTAAGTAAGTAAGTAAGTGTGTAAGCAAGTAGGTAATTAAGTAATTATGTAAGTAAGAGTAAGTAAGTGAGTAAGTAAGGAAGTATGTAAGAGAGTAAGTAAGTGAGTTAGTAAGAAAGTAAGAAAGTAGGTAAGTAAGTAAAAGTAATTAAGTAAGTAAGTCATTAAGTAAGAAAGTAAGAAAGAAAGTAAGTAAGTAGGTAAGTAGGTAAGTAAGTAAGTAAGTATGTAAGTAAAAGTAAGTAAGTAAGTGAGTGATTAAGTAAGAAAGTAAGTAAGTAAGTAAGCAAGGGTAAGTAAGTTAGTAAGTAAGGAAGTATGTAAGAGAGTAAGTAAGTGAGTTATAGTATAGTATAGTATAGTATAGTATAGTATAGTATAGTATGGTATGGTATAGTATGGTATAGTTTTACTCTACTCTATTCTACTCTACTCTACTCTACTCTACTCTTTTTTGCTACTCTACTCTACTCTACTCTACTCTTTTTTGCTACAACTCAGTTCAATAAACTACACTTTTTTATCTCATGAATCTGTTATATCTTTATTTTTAAAAAAAAAAATTACTGGCAAATAAAATATCAATAAACTTCAGTAAAATAAATCCCAATATTCCAAATGAGAAAACAATAAGTCATAAGAAAAATTACATTAAACGTTCTTTGGCTTAGTCCTACACAAATCAGTTCTTTTTCTCTTTTCTAGCCTCGGTTCTAACACGGTCCACTATCTTCTTGATCACGTCCTTCTCTGTGAGTTCCTCTTCATGTTTCTGTACCAAATTTTCAAACAATAGTTTCCTTCTTCCGATCTTTCTATTGATGATATATTGCATTTAAAGTAAAGTGTCCTTTATTTATATTGTCTGCGCATATTTCAATAATCTTAATGGATTCCTGTCTATCAAAAAATCTCCTTTTATGTTTAACTATGAATTTCTGTTCTTCCTCTTCTTCTGGAGGCTCACATAACTCTTGTATGTTCAGTGGAGATTGAGGAGGTAGTTCTGGATCGTAATCTATTGTCTCCTCGTTGTCGTCCTCTTCTACATTTTCCTCAATAATCTTTGACCCTTCTGTATTTTCCAGTGGTGTCACCTCCTCCTGTTCGTCCTGTGTTTGTCCCTCTTTTGGCCAATGAATTGTTTTTTTTTAATTCATCTTTACGGTTTTCCATGACGTTAGTTATCAGTTTACTCATTGGAACAGCCATTTGGTGGCTGTTGTATACTTGATAATATTTATCGGCAGTTTTTGGGTCATGTGCCATATGGCGCGCTAAGTTTTCTCTTGATCCCAAATTTTCGATTGCCACTAGTTTTTTCTGAGGCCAGTGGATGGATGTTGATGGATCTCTTGGTTCAACATTTTCCATTACGGACGATATTAATTTGACCATTGGTGCAGCCATCTCGCGTTGGTTGTAAAGAGCGTAATGTCTGTCAGCAGTGACTACTGAATGGGTCATGTGTTTTGATAATGGTTCTCTCGCTTGAGGTGCTACAGCTTTTACACATGTAGATGTTGCTTTCCTAAATCTTGTTCAAGAAACAGCCTTTTCTTCTCCTGCCTGATTCCATATCCTGTTTATTGATTTGTTTATCCGAGATGCGTTCATGGGTACGATCGTACCGTCTGGCCTCGGCCATGCAGTAAATATACTTCTTTTCGGATCAGATATAAAGTCCTTTATGCTTTTTGTCATCTCTATAAAGTTCTTAAGCATAGTATATACTTCTGCGCTTAAAGCCAGCATGACAGGTCCTTGTTGCTGAGTTTTGTGTTCGGGTATCTGCAAAGAAAGTAGATATACTTGATTAAATATTTTGATGTTGTCATTTCAGCGCAATATTGTAGCCATTTCCCGCAAAAATGTAGCCCATTACCGCGTGAAAGTAGCCTTTTACCGCAACGTAGTAGCCTTTCACCGCAAACAATGTAGTTTAAATAGTTAAAATATTGCTGGAAAGTGGTTATAGCACTAAAACAAATTTTGCTTTCGTTAAAAGCTTTACAGCAAATGTGAAAAATAACCAAATTTTTTCTATTGAACTAATGCTCTTGATCATAGAGGTTTCGCACCCCTTAACCTCCCAAGGCATCCCTTCATTAGGCCAATAATCTGGAATTTCTTCTTCAGAATGTTTGACAAATTTAGCTACCGAAATTTCAGACATTCTGAAAAAGGTCCCCACATTGGCCAAGATAATGATTCAATTTGGTGACTATCCGGTTTTTGACGAGATGAAGGTCCTCTGATTGTGTAATCCTGACACATGAACTGGTCCAGTTTTACGGGGCCTCTGCTGACTGTTCGGTTCTGCAGAAGGTTCTTATTGACAACTTGGACGTTTCTAAGTTTTGCCATGTTCGAGATGAAATTAGCGAATACACTGAAATGAGTATACATTACGTTATTCCTTGTTGTATATCTGTAAAGTTCCTGAGTCAATTATTCTTGTAAATTATAAGGAAGTTTTAACACTCGTTGAAATGCCATGAAAGATCCTGGATCTGAAATCATGACTGGTTGTCTAGCTGATTGTTGCAGATTTTTTTCTGTTTAGTCTTAAAGAAGACAAATCCAATATCATAATTTATGTCTTTATTCATACACAGAACCTCTGGGGAGGGTACAAAACTGAAAAGATACAAAGTAAAACAAATTACCATGTTTGCCCCGGTTTAGCGAGGGTTTTACCGCCGGTCGGAGGAAGGCCAGTGGTGACCATATTTCTATTCCCCAGTCACCCTTGGGGGTTGTCCCTGTCGACATGTAGATCTTCTTTCGCTGAATTTTGTTGACGATCATTTTGTCTTGGAAGAAATTGACATTACTCTACTTTCGGTAATTATATCATTTATTGCCTGAATGATTTCAAAATAAAGTTTTATTTGTGCCCAGCAAGTTTGTTCTCTGTTGTTTTTCTCTTTTTTTTTGACTTGCTATTTTGGAAGTGATCATATCTACCCCAAACCAATCACTTTAAATTGTTTTATCCTGCGTTGTATACCTAATTTTATGGATATCATTATTTGTTACAATTACTATTTCTTCTAATGCTCGTGGCGCTGCGATCGATGTCTCTCCTCTATACACTATTTTGCCTTTGCCTTGAGATTTTACATACACTTCATCGCCAATACTATATTCGGCTGGTGGAAATTTTGCCAAACCATGTTTCTGTATATTTGGAAATGTATAAATTCCTGACTAATTACTTGTTTATGCCTTATTCTGTCTGCAGAGTCTTCTCTCAGTTTGAATGTCATATTCCACTCGTTTGCAAATTTAATTGGTATGTCTTCTTTGTTTGTAATTGTGACATAACAATTTTGTAACACTGCAATACATCAGTATAACTCATCGAATTTTCAGGTTTTGTCTCGACCTCTCCTTCAATCACGATAAGTATAGATTCTGCCCTTAAAGCATCTAAATCAGTCATGTGATGTAAACACCGTAAAAAATATCATTCAACTTTTTAAGTGAACTTTTATAAAACTGTCATTAAAAATTAATCGTTTACAGTGTAGAAAATAGTGGCCTTCCATAGTGTGTTTAGCTCCTAGTCCTACATCCATTCAGTGATACGAACACTTTCAATTGTATTAATAAAACAAAAAACAAGAATTTGTGATGTTTCGAATAAAAAAATATATGTTGCCGTTTTGTCTTTACCAACAAAAAAAATCATTTGAAAAGAGAACATGCTCATCACTGGTACTAAGGGATGTTTCATACATAACTGATCTTTTCATAAGCTATTTAACTATATTTTTAAAATTGTCCCTGCCTTTCATTCTGTTCATTAATAAATTTATGCTTTCCTTCAAATCCTTTGGTAGCTTAGATTTTATCATAGAGATGAATACACCTTGGGTGACATCTTGATGCAGTGCCTCTAAGCTACTAATGTTGATTTTGTCTAAGGCCATATTAACTAATCCACATAATGTTTTTTCTGTCTCTGATGAAGGATATGGGAAGAGCTGAAATATTTTCAGCTTTTATATGACCATTTAAGGTTATCGGTTCTTTGAGCTTTGGACCTAACCACTGTACCATTTTCATTTTTATCTCAGCCTTCAACAGTATGTTTAGCTCCTAGATCATTAGACTACTAGTATCTCAGTTCTTAAAGTTCTTCTCAGGGAACTGAGCTATGGCAATAGGTTAAAAGATAATAAAGATGTTAATACTTGTATTAAATAAACATGATGTAAAATAACAATAAAATATACACTATCAACAAATGTAAACTTGTCTAAAAGGTAAATTAAATTCAACAGTTTATAAGTTTAACAATAGTAAAATAATTTTCTGAGTAGTATAACAATTACTTCCATTTTAAGATAAATTGAGTATTCGAGTGGACCCAAAGTTCATCACCCATTTTTTTATTCACTTATTATTTGTATCTTTTGGTTTATATTTACAACTGTATTATATAATTATTTAATTTATATGTTAAAGACTGTAAAAGAACACGCTGTGGTAGTAAATAGGAAAAGGACGTTTAAAATTATAGAAATTACTTTTCTACATATTTAGTCTGTAACCTAGACAAACCCAGTATCAGCAATAACTGATTATATATTTGTGAGCCTTACTATACGTTGACAACTTTAGCTACTGGTCTGAAGAATTATGACTTGAACTTAGATGATATAACTAAATTTATATTTACGGTACAAAGGTTACATATAACTTTTCCTTCTTCAAAAATATCTAAATATACTCAGAATTTTTCGAAGATTAATTATAGTTATTTATAAATAGTGATAATCTTTAAATATCATCCATTCAAACTTGAATTTCCCCCAAGGGTGATTTGGGAAACGAAATATGGTCACTTGGTCTTCTCCCGACCGGCTGTAAAACGCTTGCCGAAGTGGGGCGTCCGTTTGGCTGTGCGGGATGTATCAAGTTCGCAGTCACGTCCGGTCAGAATGGGGACGTTAAATTCGATGCCTCGTGTTAACAGAGTGCCACGCTCAACCCTTGCAACAACTTTTTGAGGGGTCTGTAGGTGTCCAGTTGTAAGGCAGAATTTCTGTCCCTATCCAATATACACTCATTTTCCAGTGGCAGTCCAAATTTCCCCGACCATCATCCCGAATGGCATCTGTTATGACAAGACCTACCTATTGTATTTATTGTTAACTTGTTAACTCGTCCTGAACATGCATGAAATATTTGCCAATGGACGTTAAGCAATCAATCAATCATACTTAAATTTACTCAAACAATATCAAACAAATAACAAGATTAAATCTAAGCGCAAGGGCGATAATAATCATTTACCTTATAGCGAAATTGTTACATTCCTCCCTCAGAATCAATTTATATGAAACATATAATATAAAAGAGAAGATGTGTTATGATTGCCAATGAGACAACTCTCCACAAGAGACCAAAATGACACAGAAATTAACAGCTATAGGTCACCGTACAGCTTTCAACAATGAGCAAAGCCCATACCGCAAAGTCAGCTATTAAAGGCCCCGAAATGACAATGTAAAACGATTTAAACGAGACAAATAACGGCCTTAATTATATAAAAAGAAAATTAACGAAAAAAACAAATATGTAACACATAAACAAACGATAACCACTGAATTACAGGCTCCTGACTTTGGACAGGCACATACATAAATAATGTGGCGGGGTTAAACATGTTAGCGGGATCCCAACCCTCCCCCTAACCTGGGACAGTGGTATTACAGTACAACATAAGAACGAACTATAAAAATCAGTTGAAAATGGCTTAACTGGTCAGATGGACACAATACAAGTAGACGTGGCCGGGTACTTGTACATCCCAAAAACAAAAAGACACTAGGAACAGATCTGAGAGTACTCTCAGTTAACTGACAGCTAATTCAAAGCCACTAACAACTAATAAAAAATCATGCATCTAAGACTAAATTAACAATCCGTACACATCCAACATCCAATGGATTTAGTGTAAAGACGTCAGAGAAAAACATGACCTTGTACAATGCCAAATTGTAGATCCATGAATGTGTATATGTATATACCCCCAAAAGTGACTGGGGTATAGAAGTATGGTCACCATTGGTCTTCCTCCGACCGTGCTAAAGTGGGGCGTCCGTTTGGCTGTGCGGGATGTACAAATTTGCAGCCACGTCCGGTCAGAATGGGGACGTTAAATCCGATGCCTCGTGTAAAGAGAGTGCCACGCTCTTTGCACGTTAAGAACCCTTGCAACAACTCTTTGAGGGGTCCGTAGGTGACCTGTTGCAAGGCTAAATTTCTGTCCCTATCCAATATACCCTCATTTCCCGTGGCAGTCAAAATTTCTCCGACCTTAATCCCTTAATCTATTACAGAACCTACCTATTGTATTTATTGTGAACTTGTTCTCGTCCTGAATATGCATGAAATATTTGCCACTGGACGTTAAGCAACCAACAATCAATCAATGTATATAACATACTAGTAATATTTAGTTTACTTTTAATTTACTGATAACAAAATTAATATTTATACCAATAAAAACAATATTCAATGATCTTATTACAGTGTTGAATTGGTAACCTTTTAGAATAAGTTTATTTAAAGGAGAGATAAGTTTACCAGGATCAGTTCTAAATTTCCGGGCACGTTTAACAACATTTCCGTAAAAAATGGAGATGTGCTTTCCCGTTTGAAATAAGTACAACCAAACTTCAACACCAAATCTTTATATCTATGGAAAAATTTAGTTAAGGTTTTAAGTAATTTATGGTAACTATATCCCTGGTTTAATAATTTACCAGTAATACATAGATTTCTTTCGTTAAAATAAAAAACGTCACAACAGACACGGGCATAGCGAACGAGCTGTGAAATATAAACACCGAAAGATGGTGCCAAAGGAACATCACCATCTAAAAATGGAAAATAAACAATAGGGAACGAAAAATCGTCCATTTTGTGGTAAATTTTAGTGTGGAGTTTCCCGTTTAAAACTGAAATATCTAAATCTAGGAAAGGACAGTCATTACCGTTTAAATTTGATATATTTTAAGTTTCTTAGGGTAAATTTAAGCAGTATTTTGAGAAAACGGTAAGTGTTGGTTAATTTTTTAATTAAATGCAATTGCGACGGGTCTGTACTGAGTTTAGTCATAAACTGTGATTCGTATCAGTACAAAAACAAGTCTGCTATTAAAGGGGCGCAATTAGTGCCCCCAGGGATACCTACAACCTGTCTATAAACTTTGTTGCTGACACATACATAAATATTGTCAAGGAGAACATTAACAGCTTCAATCATCTCATCACACCTCCAGTAAGTATATCTAGCATATTTACCTTTCTCATTAGAGAAGAAGGCTTTAAATGAGTTGCAGCAAATATATTTGCATTCAGATTTACCAAACGACAATTTAATTGAATAGGAAAACTATAATATTATTCTTGATATATATTTTAAAACAATTTAGCTAATTTTTAAATATATGAAATTAAATAAATGCATGTAATTAACAGCTTCCCTTATAAATGAAAATTTCAATATAAAGTCCAAATAAATCACATAATTTCTAAAATGATAATAGTCCAAAATATCTCCTACCATCCGGGTTTTTTTTTTTTTTTTTGCTCCTTGGAGGTTCGGAAAGAATTCCTTGCTATTGATCCTTTTCTATATTTGCTTCCTCTCTTACTTGAACATTGACTTTTGGTTTCAATATGCGTTTTACTATGTTCCCCGGATCAATGTACTTTATATTATTTACCAACTGTGGGGTTGTATTGAAAACTGCTTCTGTACGTGCTATAATGTTAAGTTTGTGGAAATCCCTTAAATGTTGAAGCAGGTAGCATCTTTTCCCTACTTTTCTTTGGCACAAACGACATATTATAATAGATGTTTTCTTCGTATGAAAACGGATCCAGTGTGTACTGTACATCCCTATGCTCTTGATCATAGAGGTTTCGCACCCCTTAACCTCCCAAGGCATCCCTTCATTAGGCCAATAATCTTGAATTTCTTCTTCAGAATGTTTGACGAGTTAAGCTACCGAAATTTCAGACATACTGAAAAAGGTCCCCACATTGGCCAAGATGATGATTCAATTTGGTGACTATCCGGTTTTTGACGAGATGAAGGTCCTCTGATTGTGTAATCCTGACACATGAACTGGTCCAGTTTTACGGGGCCTCTGCTGACTGTTCGGTTCTGCAGAAGGTTCTTATTGACAACTTGGACGTTTCTAAGTTTTGCCATGTTCGAGATGAAATTAGCGAATACACTAAAAGGAGTATACATTACGTTATTCCTTGTTGTATATCTGTTAAGTTCCTGAGTCAATTATTCTTGTAAATTATAAGGAAGTTTTAACACTCGTTGAAAAGCCATGAAAGATCCTGGATCTGGTTGTCTAGCTGATTGTTGCAGATTTTTTTCTGTTTAGTCTTAAAGAAGACAAATCCAATATCGTAATTTATGTCTTTATTCATACACAGAACCTCTGGGGGAGGGTACAAAACTGAAAAGATACAAAGTAAAATAAATTACCATGTTTGCAAAACAAAGCCAAAGTGTTACCTAAAAAATTACAATTATGTCACTAACTGATTGCCATATCACTCTTCACCAATTTTCACAAAACATACACAAATTACAGAATGATCGTTATCCGGCGATCAGCAACGTTCATAATACAAGTAATAAAAACTTACTCTGTGATATCAGCACCGTTATAAAGGAAATACGATTCATATTTTGAATAAAAAGAGGACATGCTTGTACTCTTAATTGATGCAAACAAATTTTTTTTAGTCATAATGTTCCAATATTGCTATCATTTGTATTATACAATCTATTCCTTACATGAAAATATAACTCATTTACTATGCGGCTATATAGATTTACATAATAAATTGCTGATATGGTCCTTTTTGGTTGTTGCGGACAAATAACTTTATGATACGAGTCAGTCTGGGTTATGAAAACTACTGAAATTTGTTAACGATTCAATATTTTGGATTATAAAAGGACATGGTGGCACTCTAAATTGATGCGAACAAAATTTTTTAGTCATTATGTTCCAATACATGTATTGATATCATTTGTTTTAAACAATCCATCCTTGCATGAAAATAGTACTGAATTACTATGCAACTATAAGATTTACATAATAAAGCGCAAATATGGTCAGTTTTGGTTGATGCGGACAAATAATTTTGTTATACGAGTCAGTCTGATGTATGAAAACTACTGAAATTTGTTTACGATTCAATATTTAGAATTAAAAAAGGACATGCTGGCACTCTTAATTGATGCGAACAATTTTTTTTAAACAATATGTTCCAATATTGCTATCATTTGTATTATACAATCCATCCTTACATGAAAATATAACTCATTTACTACAGATCTGTATGCTGCTATAAGATTTACATAATAAAGTACTAATATGGTCAGTTTTAGTTGATGAGGTCAAATAATTTTGTTATAAGAGTCAGTTTGAGTAATGAAAATTTCTGAAATTTGTTTACGATTCAATATTTAGAATAAAAAAAGGACATGCTTGCACTCTAAATTGATGCGAACAAAATTTTTCAGTCATTATGTTCCAATATTGGTATCATTTGTATTATACAATCCATCCTTACATGAAAATATAGCTTATTTACTATGCAGCTATAAGATTTACATACTATAGTGCAAATATGGTCAGTTCTGGTTGATGCGAACAAATAATCTTGTTATAAGAGTCAGTTTGAGGTATGGCCCCGAAGGGTGACTGGGAATAGAAGTATGGTCACCATTGGTCTTCCTCCGACCGGCAGTAAAACCCTTGCTAAAGTGGGGCGTCCGTTTGGCTGTGCGGGATGTACAAATTTGCAGCCACGTCCGGTCAGAATGGGGACGTTAAATTCGATGCCTCGTGTAAAGAGAGTGCCACGCTCTTCGCACGTTAAGAACCCTTGCAACAACTCTTTGAGGGGTCCGTATGTGACCTGTTGCAAGGCTAAATTTCTCTCCCTATCCAATATATCCTCATTTCCCGTGGCAGTCTAAATTTCTCCGACCTTAATCCCGGAAGCCCCTATTACAGAACCTACCTATTGTATTTATTGTCAATTTGTTCTCGTCCTGAATATGCATGAAATATTTGCTTCTGGACGTTAAGCAACCAACAATCAATCAGTTTGAGGTATGAAAACTACTGAAATTTGTTTACGATTCAATATTTTGAATAAAAAAAGGACATGCTAGCACTCTAAATTGATGCGAACAAAAATTTTAAGTCATTATATTCCAATATTGCTATCATTTGTATTACACAATCCATCCTTACATGAAAATATAATTCATTTACTATGCGGTTATAAGATTTACATAATAAAGTGCAGATATGGTCAGTTTTGGTTGATGCGAACAAATAATTTGGTTATAAGAGTCAGTTTGAGGTATGGAAACTACTGAAATTTGTTTACGATTCAATATTTTGGACAAAAAGAGGACATGCTGGTTCCAATATTGTAATTGTATTATACGGTCCATATTGACATAAAAAATATAACTGAATTACTACGCGGTTATATAGATAACTTAATAGGGGCAAATATGGTCAGTTTTGGTTAATGATATCAAATAATTTTGTTTTACGAGTCCTCATGAGTCAGCCTGTCTGAGATGTGAAAACTGTTTGATTTTGGTGATGATTAAATTATTTGAATAAAATGACAGACTTGAACTATTTATTTGTGAAGAGAAAGAAATTTCCTATGATTAATTCTCAATTAATTAAAGAGGTGTGATAACATTATTAATTAACTGTAATCGTCAATATGTCAATCGAAAATGACCAGTTGGTCATTTAATTTGATGTACCTTATCAATTGATATTTTAGGTCAGTGTATCCAGGATACGATGACAATCTGCGTTAACGCGCGTTTACTACAAACAGAAACGTGCGTTTACTTTTGACGAAAATAGAAGACGAGCATTTGTTCCCGTTAACGCGGAAGTAAACGCCCGTTTACTCTTTAAAAATTTAGAAGACGCGCCGTTTTTGCATAAACGCGGAGGTAAACGCGAAAGTAAACGCCCGTTTACTATTTATGTCTACTGAAATTTTGGAGTTAACGGACAGTTAACACGGCGTTAACATGAAGTGCACGCGAGGAAACGCCGCGTTAACTTTTTCGGCCCGTCTACATGTAATGCTTGGTCTGCACTCAACTGTAGGCATACGACTTTGTCTCCTCATATTGTTGATAACATAGCTTTAATTGTTAGGGAATTATGTTTGAAGTAATTGAGTCCTTTGCTTTTAAGTATTTGTGTTATTTAATGTGTTAGATTAATTCTGCTAAAATGTAAAATTATATTGTGTACATAAAAAACATGTATTAAATTCAAACCTGAAAATTCTTCATCTTGAATTATGACCAAAATGAACATGACAAAAGAATAATTTTTCTTAAGAAAACACACATGCAATGTACATGACATAAAATGTAGACGAGCAAGAAATAGGTAGCAACTATTTTATAATGGATTGCTAAACCGAAATTATCAATGCCTGTAGATATACATGTAAAGACTGAGTACATGTACAGGAACACTCGAACACTTTATATTCCTATCTCAGTTGCAAGTTTCACATTCTGGTTTGTTATTAACTGATGGTATAAGTTCAGGTTCAGCTGTTATGAAATGGTTTTAAAACTTTAGGAAAGGTTTCATGAAATCTTCCTGCTTGAAACTGGAAAGAACTACGCTGTCTAAAGTCATGTATCATATATGGTTTATCTTCTGTTTTGCTTCACTGTGTTGTATGCACGTTCCAATACATTGGAACATTTATTTAAGTTTGCAATGTCATTTAATGCTGGTACAGAACTTGTTCTTACACTTATATTTTCTCCGTCTATTTTGGAAACATGTGCTTGATGTTTTTCTTAATTAGCTTAACTAAAAACTCCATCCGTAGATCACAAGGAATGTGGCGGTTTAATCATCACGGGCTTCTGTCTAAGATAAGATTGATTTATGGTGTACCAAGAACCTCGTGATCTCGCACGCATCCTTGGACAACCAGTTGTTGACCTTAAAATGGCCCACTTCTCTAATAGGAGTCTTACATAAATCTAATAAAATTTTGTTTCCCCAAGATGTGGCTTAGATGTTTGGTATTGGATATCTTACAGTTTATACGTCTTTGAAAATGCCCCTGCTTAACCGAATACCTTTCTATGTAGGAGTTATCTCCCTAAACACTGTTTCTTGTTATTGTATCTCTTTCAGCTACCTCACTAGCAGTCTGTTAGCAAGTAGAACTTCAACCTTACAATCTTGGCTTTAGGTCCAGGTTTCTGTTTTGTCTTTTGTAATCTCGTAGCGTGTGTACACTAGCAAGAGTTACCTGCAGTCTGTCTTGAATAACTATTGTTGGTATTGTTTCTTGAAAGTCATCATCTGAGTAGTGAACTAAATTAACAGAAATATATCATTAATTTTACTATTACATGTACTTAGTATATAATGATAACGGTTCGCACAAATGCCAAGTTAGTGTTAGTCAGTGCATATATAATGTAATATTTACAGTATTAGAGCATCAGAGACACAACGTGCGTTGCGTGGTACTATTGATAAAATTATGAATTTATAGGTGTCCAAAGATGAAAGGTGAAATGAGGTTTGATTCCCAACAGTTAAATCAATATATCTTCTTACTGGAGGCATATATCAAAAATCTGAGACACGGATTTGTAGATTGTGTATGGTTGATTAACGTGATGAAAACAAATCTTTACTGCATTTGACCTGAATGTGCCATTTCCAACCAAGTTGGAAGACCACTTTTTTTGGCAATTAATTAACTATATTAATTCCCGTTCTTTAACATATCTTTCCATGACCTCCTCTGGAAGTTTGTCATCCGACTTCCCTCTCATAGCTTCACCGATTTTTAGATTTTGCCATAGATAAACACATTATTAGTTGATGGTGCATATTTGTCTTTAAATGGTTATTATTTACTAAGTACATAAAGAAATTTTAGCAGATATTGTAATGTGTTGATGGGTTTCTGCATCAATGGCATTTACACTAAATTCAACAAGAAATGATTGTAACAGGATGCTGTTACGAAGTCTCCCAAACGAAGCTCCCATAATTCGTAATTCCCAGGGTCACCTGACATTGGGCAACGTCCAGTGAAAATTGGTTTGGTCCAGTAAAGTTATATGCATTAGTGATGCCTGGGGACTTACCTTGTATATCATTCAAATCATTTTGGCATGACAAACCAGAATATATATGGTTTAGGGGTGGGGATCTGGACCATTTACAAGATACTAGAATATTGGGGGTGGGGAGGAACCCCTGGGGACTGGCCCTATACGTCTTTCAAATGTTCATTACATGACGAACAGGAATATATATGGTTTAGGGGTGGCGATCTCAACCATTTACAAGATATTAGAACATTGGGGGTGGGGGGAACCCCTGGGGACTGTACGTATACGTCATTCAAATGTTCGAGACATGACAAATAGGAATATATATGGTTTAGGGGTGGGGATCTCAACCATTTACAAGATATTAGAACTTTCTCAAATGGCAGGGGGTCAGGATGACCCCTGGGGACTAACCCTGTATATCATTCAAACCATCTTCGCATGACAAACCAGAATATATATGGTTTAGGGGTGGGGATCTTGACCACTTAGAAGATATTAGAACTTTCTTAAATGGCAGGGGGTGGGGTGACCCCTGGAGACTAACCCTGTATTTCATTTGATGTGCTTTATCATGACAAACCACAATATATATGGTTTAGGGGTGGGGATCTCAACCATTTACAAGATATTAGAACTTTCTCAAATGGCAAGGGGTGGGGGTGACCGCTGGGGACTAACCCTGTATAACATTTGATGTGCTTTATCATGACAAACCAGAATATATATGGTTTAGGGGTGGGGATCTCGACCATTTACAAGATATAAGAACTTTCTCAAATGGCAGGGGGTCGGGATTACCCCTGGGGACTTACCCTGTATATCATTCAAACCATCTCAGCATGACAATCCAGAATATATATGGTTTAGGGGTGGGGATCTTGGCCACTTAGAAGATATTAGAACTTTCTTAAATGGCAGGGGGTGGGGGTGACCCCTGGGGACTTACCCTGTAAAACATTTGACGTGCTTTATCATGACAAACCAGAATATATATGGTTTAGGGGTGGGGATCTCGACCATTTACAAGATATTAGAACTTTCTAAAATGGCAGGGGGTCAGGTTGACCCCTGGGGGCCTAACCCTGTATATCATTCAAACCATCTTAGCATGACAAAACCAGAATATATATGGTTTAGGGGTGGGGATCTTGACCACTTTCAAGATATTAGAACTTTCTTAAATGGCAGGGGGTGGGGGTAACCCCTGGGGACTAACCCTGTATTTCATTTGATGTGCTTTATCATGACAAACCAGAATATATATGGTTTAGGGGTGGGGATCTCGACCATTTACAAGATATTAGAACTTTCTCAAATGGCAGGGGGTCGGGATGACCCCTGGGGACTAACCCTTTATATCATTCAAACCATCTTAGCATGACAAACCAGAATATATATGGTTTAGGGGTGGGGATCTTGACCACTTACAAGGTATTAGAACTTTCTTAAATGGCAGGGGGTGGGGGTGACCCCTGGGGACTTACCCTGTATAACATTTGATATGCTTTATCATGACAAACCAGAATATATATGGTTTAGGGGTGGGGATCTTGACCACTTAGAAGATATTAGAACTTTCTTAAATGGCAGGGGGTGGGGGTGACCCCTGGGGACTAACCCTGTATTACATTTGATGTGCTTTATCATGACAAACCAGAATATATATGGTTTAGGGGTGGGGATCTCGACCATTTACAAGATATTAGAACTTTCTCAAAATGACAGGGGTGGGGATGACCCCTGGGGACTAACCCTGTATATCATTCAAACCATCTTAGCATGACAAACCAGAATATATATGGTTTAGGGGTGGGGATCTTGACCACTTACAAGGTATTAGAACTTTCTTAAATGGCAGGGGGTGGGGGTGACCCCTGGGGACTAACCCTGTATTTCATTTAATGGGCTTTATCATTTAGAACATTTTCAATTAAAAAGTTTGTGTCTATCACGAACGGTTTTCAATTTATAATCATTTGAAAATTTTAAAAAATAAAATCCCATAGGGTTCTATAGTAAAACCCTCTTTTCTTTTTGCCCCTCAAAGTACCCCTTTATAAACCCCATTGCAAAAACAAAACCCTGATTGCACCACTAGACATGTTAGTCTAACATATTGTGAAACCCTAAGTTAATCCGACAAGCGGTTTTGGAGAACGGGTGCGGACAAGTTCAAATTTAAAAGCGGCGGAAGAAGAAGAAGAAGAAGAAGAAGAAGAAGAAGAAGAAGAAGAAGAAGAAGAAGAAGAAGAATAATAAGAACTGAGCAAAAACAATAAGTCCTCCCAAACTTCGTTTGGAAGACTTAATTACTGACATGGAATACATTTACATACCTGTAAGTTAAATTAACTGTTCTGTAATCTTTATAGTCCAATGGGCAATCATTTATTGACATCTTCACACTGGGACCATCCTTCACAAATTAAAATATATGTGGAGATTTGATACCATCACATCTGTTTAGATAAATAAGTTGTTCTTGAAAATACTCTCCAGGTGACTCACAATTGGTGAAAGTGTGGATAAGTCTCTAATTCTTGTATGTAGTTTAATGAAGAATTAGTGCATTCTCTTGGCATAACTTTGTGCTTACTCTGCTGCAGAGTTGATACATCCTGATGTGAATGTCCCATAATGAAAAAAGAAAGTTTAATCTACATCAAAAATTGTATCAATTTAAAAGATGCAGCTGTACTTTGTCAGATATAAAACTACTCACAACTTTAGATTACCATTACAAACTCAAATATTAAAATTATAGGTATCAGTATTTCAACCAGTAGGTAACATATTTGGCACCATTCATGATTACCTGATTAGCACTGAGTTATTCAATGTAAAATTTTTGTAACTCTCAAATAAAGGTAATTTCAGAAAAGTCTTGCTCTACTCTCTATGCAGCTTATAATTGCATTCCTATTCAATAACCATAGGTTCACTTTCAGTAAAAACTTTCTTTTTTTAATAATGTTTCTGTGAGCAGCTGTCTGACTTAAGATTCAACAATTTAAAATAATACATCAATGTGATACCTGAAGGAAGATTGATTGATTGATTGTTGGTTGCTTATCGTCCAGTGGCAAATATTTCATGCATATTCAGGACGAGAACAAGTTCACAATAAATACAATAGGTAGGTTCTGTAATAGATTAAGGGATTATGGTCGGAGAAATTTAGACTGCCACGGGAAATGAGGGTATATTGGATAGGGACAGAAACTTAGCCTTGCAACAGGTCACCTACGGACCCCTCAAAGAGTTGTTGCAAGGGTTCTTAACGTGCAAAGAACGTGGCACTTTCTTTACACGAGTCATCGGATTTAACGTCCCCATTCTGACCGGACGTGGCTGCAAATTTGTACATCCCGCACAGCCAAACGGACGCCCCACTTTAGCACGGGTTTTACTGCCGGTCGGAGGAAGACCAATGGTGACCATACTTCTATTCCCAGTCACCCTTGGGGGTCCTGAAGGAAGAAGTAACAAAATTATTTAAAAAAAAAAAGGCTTCATAATAAGTCACTTATACGAAATATGTAAAGGTCGAATCCGTGAATAAGAATAGCTTAATGGTAACAGTACTTGTTTATGAGCTGATATCACATTTCGAATATATATTTCCCAGTGTTTCAATGATTTGAGATGAAAATTGATTTGAATTACTAGTACACGATAAATCACTTCCGGCAGCATTCTTCTGAAAGTCTTCCACAATTTTTAGAATTTCACCCTGACTTTTAAGTTTCGGTCAACGATTTTACATTGGCCGATAGTTCACGTATAGCGTTCTTTGATATATTATTATTGCTTACTATGTTATCATTTATTTGCATGTTAACAGCAATTATGACTCGTAGAGCGGCGTAACGCAAATAACAATCAATCAATCATTAAAAGTCTAAACATGGAAATTACAACTCTTCATTTTAACAAATTGAAATAACCTATTTAAACATAATTGATCCAAATAATCTTAAAAAAACAAGAAATGAAACAAGAAAAAAAACATTAGAAAAACAATAAGGTCTTTCCTAACGGAGTGGAAAGACCTTAATTAAAAAAACATATTCCTTGTTTCGCGTGTTGGGCGTCAGAAAATGTAAACGTCACAAAAAAGATATTTTGTCGTTCAATGTCTATACAAAACAATTATAATTTCACATGGAGAATGGTAGTATGCAGGGTTATAAAATCAAAAGTTACGGTAGAATTAATTCCAGAAACAGACCGAGATTGAAAATATCCAGCAGTTTTATAGAATTTTTAAGAATCCATATATGGTTAATACTACTACGCGAATGAAATAATTTTTGTTGTTTATCGTTCAAAGTATTATCAAATTTATAATAAACAATAACATAACGATACCATAATGCCGTGATCTTTGAAAGTACAGAGTCACGTTATAAGAAACAAGGAAACACAAAAAGTTGCATATACAAAACACACCAGCAAAAATGAAAGATAATACAAACACATTGACGGGATGTATAAGTACCGAGCCACGTCAAATGGATATCACATAAAACTGACCAAACAGTAAAAGTAATATTAATAATTGAACAAAGACAAATGAAAGAACAATATAACACGTAGTTAAGATTATAAACATTGTACATTACTTAACATCAATTTTAGTCGTAAGATTTTTTGTGAAATGGACCCCTGTTAGACACCCACATAATATTTTATCAGCAAGCAGATACAAAAACCAGGACTAGCATATCACTGGCATAAATTCAAATAGATACAAAATTACATGATGATTGAATAGTGAAAATGAGGTGAATGATGTCAGATGTGTTTATCATACAGTCAATTTCACATAAATTATTATTGTTTTTATATTCTTTTTCAGAGGTAATAGTGAATTCTGTTTCTGGTTGGGGAAGGCTGTTTGTTTTACTGCATTTTTTGACACTTATTGGAATGCCACGGTCTACTTATTACACAATAAGAAAAAGATACAAGCGTAAGTTTATAACATTAACATTAATCATGTTAATAAATAACTAATAAGAAGTCACGTGACAGTCACACATTTTTCAATAGTTTAGTTCTCCAAAAAGAAGAGCCTTTGCAATAAAAATGAATATTAATAAAATGATTGAAATAATTCTGTAAGTACAGATTGCAAAAGCAATACATAAACATATGAATTACAAAACAATTGAAGTTTTAAAAAATACACCTCCACAGGGCTGTTTATAGGGATAACTCTCTTGACTCCTTTGAAGGTCTCTGTTTTAACTAAAAGATAGTTATAGTAATATAATTGTTGTGCAAATTGAGTTGGTATGATTTAAATTAATTTGAATACCTTGTCGGGTAAAATTAGGTATTTAATGCACAAAAGGTGTAAACCCGGGCTTACTGTGTGAGGTAGTCAAAGTTGTTAAAACACACCCTAGTAGAAGTATACTTACCAATGAAAAAATGCCAACCAGAGACCAACTGTAGATGTAGGCAGTAGTTCATGTAACAGTCTTCAAAATGAGCAAAACCCATACCTTAATATTATAAGCTTTAACTAACATGAGTTAGACGAACTGACATTACAAAATAGTATACTGTTTCTCAAATTTATGTTTACATAGTTGTTGAAAAGGTTAATGGACCGCAAGGTTAAACGAAAGATCAACAGATGTCGGCAACTCACACAGCAACAATCTTGCTGCATGATTATGCAGAAAAATTTGCAGAATAACAACCTGACAAGACAAAACTGCACCTTGTCTAACAAACGCATCTCTGTATGAAATGTACAAGGATGACATGGAGGAACATGCAGAGCAGACGATATTTCTATTGGATGTAGAGAAATTGTGTATTAGCATTCCTGCAGTAAGAAACTTTGCTCATTGTTGAAGGCCGTACGGTGACCTATATCTGTTAATTTCTGTGTCATTTATATTAATTGATTTGATACGTCATACACATTTCATAAGCTTCATCAAGACATTACTTTTACATTCTATGATGTAATATTAAAATTCACAATGAAAGCGAAAGTTAGGACTTTGGATTAATTGAAGTTTGTGTACTTTCAGAACTTACTCGGCAAATGTTATTTTCCATTGTATTAGAATCTGAAATTAGAAAAGATAAAGAATTGTCCACCAGATGAGTTACAAATTTCAAACGTATGCTGAAGTTCGGGAGAGTAATGGTTAAAGATCTAAAAAAAATTACATCAACCACGTATATGCCTACGGCAATTGAATTACTATTCACCTCAGAGGAAATCAAAACAATTCATTAGAGGGAAAATACATCAACATGTGGTACCGTAGAAGAATAAGGTCTTCAATGTTTATCAGATAAAATCATAGAATTTACTAGGATAATGTTCGTAGAAAAAAAAATCAAACACACGGAAAGTTTCTCGTAGATTGATTGTTGGTTGTTTAACGTCAAGTGGGAAATACTTTATGCATGTTCAGGATGAGAATACGTAACCATAAACACAATAGGTATATCTTGTTATGGTGACAATCGAGGATGATGGTCGGGAAAATTTGGACTGCCACTGGAAAATGCGGGTATATTGGTTAGGAACAAAAACTAGTCTTGCAACAGGCCACCCAAGGACCCCTAAAAAAGTTGTTGCAAGGGTTCTTAACGTGCAAAGAGGTTACTGGTAGACGTTTACAAGATCATAATGTACTTTTTGATATCGATTAATCATTATATCTATTACAAATATATGGTCTGAACAATAGCTGGGTTTATGGTAAGATGATATAAATTACCAATATAGTATCCGATTAAGTTAATTAGTATACAATTATCAAAAAGAGTGATGAATTTAAAATTATGATACTAATACATGAAATGATCATTAATTACTAGTAAGTTCAATTGAAGGGTACGCAATGTTAAAATCATCAGTTAAGAAAGTGGCCGATTTAATGTATCGTACAATTTTTTAAGGTATCGTACAATTTTATTATCTATATAAAAAAGAGGACGAATTTAGGGTTAAATATGATGAAATTATCAGTAAAAGTGTTAAAAAGGAGGGTCAACATTATATAATTTATCAGTCAAGATGGTATCAAGAGAAGGGTTAAAAATAGTATACAAGTGACTGATGTCAAATAGTATATTGATTATGTGTAAACAAATAGTATGTATCTATTTTTGATTACTAAACTAAAAACCAGTTCATCTACATGCATACAAGAGAGATCGGTGTGTCATTTCTAGAAGCCTTATCGGTCATTGCAGAATAACACACGAGTATGTTTTAAAATATGATTATGGTGACCGAATGGCTACGATTGACTTAATGATACATATTGAAAAACAAAAGGTTTCTCAAAAAGAAAAACTATTTGCAAGGCTAAACAAAAGAATAAGTAATGAAAATGACGTAGCTGAAGGTAGTACTGACACAGAATCAGATCTTGAATCAGAAGATAATAATCAAAGGTTTACGTTTTAATCTGAAAGGAAATGCAAATGCCAAACAAATCTATTACCTAAAAACACACGAGTGATAGGCAAGACCCAGGGAAAATAATATCAAGCTGATTTCGTGTGAACATGCTTTAACGGACCACTTGTCTCCAATGTTCGAATCCAACTTTGGACGAGAAGTTATGCAGAACCAAGGCTTTCATAGGTTCCGAGGTCACATGGTGATCTTGCTGACCAGATGGCTCACAGGAAGGGAAGACATAACATCGGTAAAAGTCGTGAGATGGCTCCAGCAGCGAGCAGGGATCCCAAGGGGATGCAAGATTTAGGGATCGGACATACCCCTGAGAGCAGTATGCTCCGCCTTGAAATAGCAACAACTCAGTGTCTATTCACTTCATCCGGTGAATAGCCCAGTTGTCATTCTTTACTGGAGAGTGTTCCTGTCCGTACTACGCTTTCTGTTTCCAACCAACAGAGCATGCGTTGCTCTGGAGGAGTACAGGGGAACAGTGGTCCCTCCTATGACGTCATCTGAACAAAAGCAAACATCTCAACTACACCAATTGACAGCTGAATCCCAGCATCCTGTTCCTTAACAACAACAGCAATTTTTATATTTACGCCAGACGCGCGTTTCGTCTACAAGACTCATCAGTGACGCTCGAATCAAAAAATGTTAAAAAGGCCAAATAAAATACGAAGTAGAAGAGCATTGAGGACCGAAAATTCCTAAAAAATTTGCCAAATACAGCTAGGGTAATCTATTCCTGAGGAAGAAAAGCCTTAGTTGTTCAAAAATTCAAAGTTTTGAAAACAGTTAATTTATAGTTATGAACATATCAATGATAACTCAAGTCAACACAGAAGTGATGACTACTGGGCTGGTGATACCCTCGGGGAAATAAATCTCCACTAGCAGTGGCATCGACCCAGTGGTTGCAAATAAACTTATCATAGATACCAGGATTAAATTTTTATATTTACGCAATACGCGCGTTTCGTCTACAAAAGACTCATCAGTGACGCTCGTGTGTGTTTTTTTTTACGGTTCCCAAATACTGTTGTTTGAGTAATCATTTTTCTACGGATATTAATTAATTACTTTATTAGATTATTGTCAGCTTACATAATTAGTACATTGAGTAAATGGGCTATTATTTATGATATAAAATTCCGTGGACCGTTATTTAGTCGTTGGTAAAAATTTTGAGTTTTTTACACGATTAGTAAATCCTCACCGACTTGACATCCCTAAAAACTATCTGTACACGGAATATATGTTGCACAGTCATTTATTCTCATATACCATAACAACTGTGTATTCGATATGGATGCCTTGAAAGCGGACAACAGCTGTCGAATAGAAACAATCGGGGGGAATAATACACGGTTTGCTTTTCAATAACTGTTTAGCGAAGGATTGGAAATCCAAAAGCTTGTTCACTGCAAACTAGATAACGGTCTCCCAGATGATATCGCATTGTGTTTGGCCTACGAACAGAATGAGGAAAATACCTAGACTTGTACTAACAACATACTAAAACTATACAATAATATAATTTGCGGAAAAGGTTATTTTTGGGTGAAATATGTGGTTTTTAGAGAAAAAATGCTGAAAACTGGTAAAGAAGAAAAATTGTTATCTATGTTAACATTTTTAGACCTAAAGCTTGTTGAAGACAGGAAACCTTATCTTAATAGACTATTATGTAGTCATCTAGTTATTATTATTCATAATGAAGTAATTTTGAGGTGAAATGAGTGATTTTTAGTGAAAAAACGTCGAAAACTGGAAAATCTCCGTTGTTAATGGTTAATATTTTTGAAATTTGATCTATATAGAAAAAAGAACATACTATTTTATGTTTATTTTGTGAGTCCTTTAGTTATCAATATTAATATTTGGTTAATTTTGGTTGAATATATGTTTTAAGACAGAAAACCCGAAAACTGGAAATGAAAAAATCTCGGTTATTGATGGTTAAAACTTTCGAATTGGGATCTAAATAGAAAATACTATCTGATGTTTATCTTAAGAAGTCCTATAGTTATTAGTATTTAAAAAAATTGTAATTCTTGTGTAAAATGTGATTTGTAGAGAAAAATTGTGAAAAATGGAAATAAAAAGCTCGGTTATTCATGGTTAAAACTTTTAACATAGGATCTTTATAGACAGACTATATTATCTTATGTTTATATGCATATGTATTCCTCTTATTATCAATATCAATAATAATCAATTTGTTTTACGAACTAATTACAAAACAAGAATGTGTCCATAGTACATGGATACCCCACCCGCACTATCATTTTCTATGTTCAGTGGACCGTGAAATTTGGGTCAAACTCTAATTTGGCATTAAAATTAGAAAGACCATACCATAGGGAACATGTGTTCTAAGTTTCAAGTTGATTGGACTTCAACTTTATCAAAAACTACCTTGACCAAAAACTTTAACAAAAAACGTTAATCTGAAGCGGGACAGACGGACGAACGGACGCACAGACCGAAAAACATAAAGCCCCTAAGTGAGGGGCATAAAAAATGAAAATTTCAAAATCTTGGTTATTTCCAGTTTGAATTTTGAAAACGTAAACAGGGAATGTGTCAAAGAGAAAACAAGGCCACTATAATGGGTCTTTAACATAGCAAGTTAATCCGGCACACGGAGGTAGGCTTCAGCTGACCCCTTAATTATTTTGTACACTTGTCTAGTTCAGCGAAATGGACACCACCTTAAAGGCATTGAGTCGGTTTCACAAACAAAACTTACGACTAAGATTGATCGTAAGTCATGGACAATTCAGTATACTTACGATCAATCTTAATCGTAAGTTTTTTTTGAGAAATCGACTCCTGAACTCCTGAACTCCAATACATACAAATGACCCAAAATTATCAACAACAAAAAACACACACACAAGACAAACAAAGGCTAGATCTTGAGGTTCCTGACTTGGGATAAGTGCAATAATGTGGCTGGGGTAAAACATATTGTGTGAGAACTCAACACTCCCCTAGTTTCTCTAGACAATGTAGAATACATAAACACACAGTAAAACTCATCTTATGTTTCTGTTATGTATTTATAGTAATTATACGTGTAGGTATTATAAAAAAAAAAAAAGGATTGTGTTAAAAAATAACTGTAAATCAGTTTGGTTACTGACTTTGATTTTGTCATGTTAATTGCTGGAAGAGTTATTTTTCTAGTGTCCTTGCATCGTCATTGATTGTAGCCCTTTGTTTGTTTATTTTTTCATTAGCTGCTTTTTCAACATTTGAATTGTATAAAGTCACAGTTAAACACAAAATAATTTTATTTAGCAAGCTCTATCAATATCCAAGTTTAATTTCAGATATAAAGCTTTTTAAATTTGATAACATTTACTAGTTCACTGAATTAGCATGAAATATAGATATGATATTGTTTAAGGCAATTTCAAGGGAAGCTTTGTCAATATGATTATAAGAGCTTGAATTTAAATAGTAATTGTACCAAAGTGGTCCAATTTTGGATGTTGAAAATGAGATAAGCACTGTTGAATGAATTGATGGGATCACTTCCTGGAGGAAGTGTTAATAGTAACACCACCTTATGTGTGTACCCGGTAAGGTAAAATCTGTATGTGGTGGTCTGAAACATCAACTAAATGATAATGACAAAGGACTAACATGGGTTGTCTGCTGTATGAAAATATAATTGTCAAAGATATATATATATAAAGAAAAGCATTACAAAATTCCTTCTTTAAGATATCTCATTGAATTAATTTAATAAAAGGTAATCAGCTTTAGCCTAAGAACTGTAAAAAAGTGGACGACTTATGGCCAGAGTTAGCGTTTAGATAGTCATGTCTAATCTGAAATTATGTCTGTTGGTTTTTGTTAGTTGTTTGGGTTGCTTTCTCATTGACTTTAAAAACCTCAAATCTCTCTTTATTCATGATTATACTCTATTATAGAAATATCAATGTTAAAGACGCCGTTTTCTGCTTCCGGAATGTGCTGACCTGTATTCAACTCATTTGAACGAAACTAAAAAAATATTAAAAAAAAAACACCTCATGCCTAAAGAATATAAATGTTTAGCTTTTAAGATCAACTAAACTCAATCAGTGATTTCTTGGTAGTATGTTTAATCAAACACAGTCAAACCATGATTTATTGTAAAATATCCCCACTTTAAAAACATAAGAAGATGTTTTATGATTGCCAATGAGAAAACTTTCCACAAGAGAAAACAATGATGTGGGTGTGGATGTTAACAACTATAATAGCTCATCATTAAAATATAAAACTGTTAAGACAATAAATGGAAAAACAAATACGACAGACAGCAAACAATAACCACCAAATAATAAAGGGCCTCTTTCTTGTGATAATCATATTAATAGTGTGCAGCGTTAACCATGTTTGCGAGCACTCAACCCTCCCATAATCAGGAACAGTTTTGAAATAGCAAACAACATAAGAACAAATTGTAAAACTCAGTTGGAAAGGACTCGACCCAAAAAGTTAAGCGCGGAGTATATAACCAATTAACAAATAGACACTGAGTTCTAATAGCTAGTTCAAAGCTAATTACAGTTGATGAATAAATACTTTTGGCACCGACTAAAATATAAATCAGTACACATCCGATTAGCAACCAAAGTGAAAAGTGGATTCAGTGTTACAGCCAAAGCTTTATTTATATAGTGAGTGAGTACTGAGATCTTTGCTAATTACATGAGTAGCTATTTGCTTCGAGGAGCTCGAAATTTTCATTTGTGAAAAAATATTTAACATACAATCATTTAACACTCATCATTATTTTTTGTTTTAAGAAAAACATTGTTGGATTCTAAATCTTAACATGTTTGTTCCAGAAGGAAAATAAAAATAAAGATATTGTTTTCTTTATATAGGTGTGGGGAAAAAAAACATTAAAGAATTTGAATTTCAAAAATTAAGTCTTGCATTAACATTTTTTTTATAAAGGACAAAACATGTGTTTCGAGAACCCCTCCCCCAACAAAATATTAACTGTCAGCGCCTTAAACACACGGGCAGAATTCTTTCAAATCCCGAGTAAGATTGTGACTGAGTTGGTTAATCTAATTCAGTACAGTTTTCCATTTATAGGTTACATTCCAACACTGTGGTGGAGAATTAGATTCTTGGATTGTAAAATAGCAGAACACAATTGCGGTCTATATCTTTATTCAAATATACAAATTTTGAGACAAGAAAGTGATGCATTTGTAATAATTTTTTTTAATTGAGATAATTATGTATTGTATTGTATTATTTCAACTGTTTTAAAAAATACTGAATACTTTTTGTATAAATTAAATTTTTTCAACTTTGGCAAATAAGGGGAAGCAACTCATATAACCTTACTTTTACTACAAAAAATTTTGATTAATTACACCACTTTCCGCAAAATATATTTTTGTATAATTTTAGTATGTTGTTCATAGATAGTAACAGACTTGTTTTTCAGAGAAAAACTTTGTGTTGCAATTAGTTGCAGGTTGTTCACTAAATTGACTAGACTACAATGTCTGTAAAGAATAAGTTTGTCCTTATCAGGAGGGAAATACTTAAAGTCATTACTCATGAAGAATTACCTGACCAAATTAAGCCTAAAAAGTGAGGTTATAGAAAGATATTTCGATCAAAAACTATGAGGAATTACACAATAAGTTCAAAGTTGTGGTCAACATGGCGTAGTATGACAATTCAGTTGGATGAAATTAACGGAATTATTTTCTTTGGTAGTCGACAAGAAAGGAAAAAATGTGCCTAGAGGAGGAATGACGATGAGCCAGCTTAAGGAGATAAGCTGTACCTACTCTAGTATGCAAAGCAGAATCCTAGTCAATGTTATAACAAGTGGAGACTGGAAGGATTTCAAATATGGATACCATGAGAAAGTAAAATAAATAAACAGAATTATAAAACTTGCGAGACTTAATATGATTGTTGCTTTCTTAACATATGAGGTGCAATTGGTTCATGCATAACCAGGACTAGAATACGTCAATAATTGATAGGTTCTACTTCAGTATTATTATCTGAACAAACTAGGCATATCAACTGTCACCATTTCTTATACTTTTTTTTTTTAGATTGATGTGAATAATACTGGGTATGAAAAAGATACGATTTCATCGAAGATGAAGAAGACAATGGAAAAAGGGAAGGGCTTGGCATTGAGCATACATTTTTTTGCAGATCCTACTTAGCACAAAAATCATTTAAGTGGAGAGGTACATATTTCATCATGTTTACAAAATAAATATGGTTTAATTTCATTTTTCATTTGGACTATACACCCTAGAAACATCAGTGTCCATGAAAGTGTTATCATCCAACAAAAGATATTAGATGAAGCACCCACCCTTCATATGAACCACGGAATATTGTATAGTTTGTCCTATTCTGTACAGCAGAAACACGATGTGTTGGTTACTGGAGAATAGGCAAACTTGGCTGTTAGGTACTTTCAGACATTCAACATGTAGTTTAAAGGACATTGTCCTTTTAAGTACCTTCCCGTGTATCGCTTCAATTGTAATTGATGTCCATCCGTATTTCCTGTTCTCGATTATTTCATTCATATTATGAATAAGACAGGAAGAAACAAGCTAAAATTAAACAAAAGTAGAAAGATGGACAGCTCACATCCACCATTAAACCAAGAAGCACTCGCGATCGATGCTAATGAAATGAACGACGGTGACTTCCATGATCTGGATCTAAATGACAGTACATGACCACCACCCATAGATATTGCTTTTGCAGCTGTTAACCGAATAGAAAAGGGAATGAACCAGAGACTCAGCATAGCAAAAGCCAGAGAAGGAATGGTATGCGGCAAAACATCAATTAATCAAATAATATGCCGCCTTTCTGTCACCTGAATATGAGATAATTGAAAATACATCTTTCACAGAGCGAGTTATCTTTACAGGATTAGAAATGAAGTTATTATTAAACAAGAATACAGGAAGATAAATCATTGTACAATATTTTAATTCGTTTTATCAAATTAGGTCCAAAATTAAATTTTTCTAAAACTTTAAACATAAATTCATGAACAATTTGGTCAAAAGCTTTCTCTTGATCTAAAGATAATAAAGCACATTTTAAATTTTTCTGATTTACATAATCAACAATATTACGATGTAAATGAGCATTCTGATGTTCAGTAGTTGTCGTTTGTTGATGTGGTTCATAAGTGTTTCTCGTTTTTTATATAGATTAGACCGTTGGTTTTCCCGTTTGAATGGTTTTACACTAGTACTTTTTTGGGGCCCTTTATAGCTTACTGTTCGGTGTGAGCCAAGGCTCCGTGTTAAAGACCGTACTGTGACCTAAAATGGCTTACTTTTATAAATTTTGACTTGGATGGAGATTTGTCTCATTGGCACTCATACCACATCTTCTTTTATCTATTATCTAAAATAAAGCGACCTCTTGATGCACAAGACGGTGTATACATATAATTTTATCGGATACTAGGCCCATTCTAGTACATATAATTTTACTTACTCAACCAAAATGACTGCATGGCGAGGTTCAACTCGAGTAGAGTCTCGCGTGTTTGATGTTACTACATGATACGTCACACAGGAAGAGATGTTAAATAATTTTGTCGTTCACAGTATTTTCAAAATAATATTATAAAACAATAACATAAAAACACTATAATAGAACAATAAAATATATAGCGGGATGTTACAAGTACAAAACTACGTCATATGTAACAATAAAATACAAAAGAAGCACGTACAAAGCACACCAGCAAAAATGAAAGATATTACAAACTACACATTGATATACAATAATTTTGTAGTTCAAAGTATTTTAAAATCATAATAGCACATTAAGATAATTGCATTTTAATAGAACAAAATATAATGACGGGATGTTTAAAAGTACAGAGCCACGTCATATGTACCAAAGAAACACGAAAAGTCACACGTACAAAGCACACCAGCAAAAAATGAAAGATATTACAAACAACACATTGATATACAATAATTTTGTAGTTCAAAGTATTTTAAAATCATGATAGCACATTAAGATAATTGCATTTTAATAGAACAAAAACATAATGACGGGATGTTTAAAAGTACAGAGCCACGTCATATGTACCAAAGAAACACGAAAAGTCACACGTACAAAGCACACCAGCAAATAAAGAAAAATAATACAAACACATTGACGGGATGCACAAGTACCAAACCACGTCAAATGGGTATTACCGAAAATAGACCAAACAGTAAAAGTAATATTAATAATAGAACAAAGACAAATAAAAGCACAATATAACACGTTATTAAGATGATAAACAGCGTCAGTACACGGAATCTATACAACAATTTATACATTTGCTCGTATTTGACCAATAGATTTACATACTATGCTTTACTCGGCTTCTAATTTCTTTTTTTTCTCAAAGATACCAGATCCTCAAATCCAAGAAGATTTGTAATTGAACAAATTAAGATGAACTGGAACACTCAAACATGAGTAGAAACATTAAGAGCAAATGTAACAAAAGTAACAACAAATTCACTAACATCATTTACTTACAATAGCAGGATGTAGCATGTTACCAATGGCAACAGACACACAAGTTCCAATGGAGAATCTGTAAATCATTGAAAATTTTCTTTGAAAAAAGCAGAGAGGGCAAAATACTCATATCATAGTATATATATAATAAACACAATGATCCTTATAAACGATGCTCAGAGCATGTATAAAGTAAATTTAAAACCTGCTTCTTGAGATGGTTAAATTAAAGCATAAACATAAAACATTCTGACAGTGATTCAAATTGAACCAGTTGCGCGATGTTAAGCTAAGCATACCCCCACAATGAACATTTTTCAAAGTATCGGCAAACGGGAAGTTGGTATCTGAAAAATCTGAAAGTCCTCACACGTTACAAGTCATCACTAATAAGCTGGTGGCCAAGTATGAAGTCATTCTGCTCATTCATATTAGAGAAGTTTTTGAAAAAAATTTGAAGTTCATTTAACATATTGAAAATATTTCAAAGTATCGGCAAACAGTAAGTTTGTATCTGAAAAGTGCTAAACATTACAACTCATTCTGTCTTATTTGCTATAGTGTTTGGAAGATCACACTGTTTCGCCATCTGTAAGGACTCTATCTTCTCTTCATCCAACTCTGTCTTGTCTCCTGTGATTTGCCCATCTGTTTTCATGGTTGTACATTCGAGTCACTTTTAATATTCCAAACTGGACACCAAATTGTTGGTTCCAAAATATTGGAATATCCCATCAAACATTCCGTCACATGTGCGATCAAATGGCACCACTCATCCAAAACGACACATGTCGCCACATCAATGTTAAAGCTGATGTCCAACACAATGAGACTACAGAATTGCTGAGATTTGTCACAACCAGTTACGTGATTGCTAGTGCTTTATCACATTTGAAATGCACAACATACTCAGTGTTGCCAACTGACCAAGCACAGCTAGAGTTTTGACCCCAATATCACGGTCTACTAAACATAGAACATGATAGTGCAACTGTGCAAGTGAGGCATCCGTGTACTATTAACACATTCTTATTTTTATTTTTTAATTATTAAATTTTATAATTTCAGAAGGCAGTTTTACAGAAATAAAAAAATATATTACTGTTAATATTTGGATGTCAGTCAAATATGATCAGAAAGAAATAAAGGCAACAGTAGTATACCGCTGTTCGAAACTCATAAATCGATTGAGAAAAAAAAACAAATCCGGGTTACAAACTAAAACTGAGGGAAACACATCAAATATAAGCGGAGAAAAACAACGACACAACAGAAACAAAACATTAAAATGTAACACACACAGAAACGAACTATAATATAACAATGGTCATTTTCCTGACTTGGTACAGGATATTTTAATAAAAAATGAAACCTTCACTAAAATTATATTAAGTTTTAATACTGAATTGCAGCATGGTATAATGGAGCTGATCAAAGATGTAATATTGGTGGGAGATAAGTACCATGGCTTAAACTTACAAAAACGTTAAATCTTAAATTACAGAAAACACACTTACTTGTACGAGTGATTGTTTTAGGCATTTTTTAAGTGGGGAAAATTAAGGATGTACTAAGGTGATCTTATGTAAAATTAAATAAATCAAGAATTTAAAATTGATGCTTTAAGCTAGAAGGGTATTAGTTAAGTGTCAAATTAAGCTAAAAATATTGATAGGTCATGGAGCTCCTTTTCGAGATATTTGATGTTTAAAATATGGCGGGAAAAGGCTGACTCGGACTTTTACCTTATATTTGCATTGGTATTATTTGGGTCTCAAATCAAAAGAAAGAAAATCAAAAATCTGCTTAAAATTTTGTTAAATGACCTTTTATGAGCTGTTAAGTCTTATATGAAAAGATAAATGGGTGTTATGGGGCAAAGTATTTTACCTTGTATCGTATGGAAAAACACCGAGTCTGAACATTTAACACAAATTCCAAAACCTCACATAAGTACATACTTAATGCAAATATAAATTGCCACAAACAAACTCCAATACTTATATTAAAAAATTTGAAAAGATTGCTACTACGATGGCTGTAAAGGGTTGGCAAAACCACCTAACACAGCACCTGTCATCAATGCAAGCACATCAAACAAAGAATCATATAAATACTGTGTTTGTAAAGTTGACATCGATGAAGGCATGATCAGGTGTGACAACATAAGTGGTTCCATGTTTCTTGTATGGGCATGACTGCACAGGTAGCAGATCTAGAAAATGAAGGAAGAATGTGGTTCTGCTGCGAGGGATGCCGAGGAACATCCAAAAAGAGTATAGCAGTTAGTGAAAATGATTTCATATTTTAATAACCATTTCTATATAAAGTACTTAAAGAAATTGCTCATCACAATGCAATTAGAAATAATAATGGTGCAAAGATGAAAAAAACTATTTATTTGACTTTTATGAAAGGCATCACACCAAATATTTTGTATGTGCTCATCAGCTGAACAAGGTTATCAGTGAAGGTGTGTCTGAAAGACTAGGCCATCAATTAGTGTGGAATAGAACAGAGAATTTGGAAGGGGACAACAACACCAACATTAAGATGGACCTTCAAATGGGATACTTTAACAGAGAATTTAAATGCAATACAAGTATAATAAAAAAAAGTTAATGTATATTATATTATGAATAACCATATAAAACAGCTTAACACAAATATTAAGATAATAACAAAATCTGTGAATAATATGTGAAAATTGAAACTAAAATAACTTAGCTAGTAACAGTAACTAGTAAATTAATTACATGATAAACTGCACATTGTCATTCATTAAGGTGACCAATTTGTTTGTAGCACGTTATTAACCTTTAGTTCATTCAGTACATGTATACTGTACATTATCATAGATATACGAAGATATGGTAGGAGTGTCAATGAAACAACTCTCCATCCAAGTCACAAGTTGTATAAAAGTAGCCATTGTAGATCAAATAATGGCCTTCAATACATATTTTCAATATATACAATATACCAAAAATAACATGGCTATAACAATTCAATTAAACTAGATGCTCTCAAGAGCCTGTGTCGCTCACCTGATTCTACTTTGGTTTTGGAAATCATGTAAAAATAGATAAAATCATAACTGATACCCTAATAATGAGTGAGGCAAAATTTGGTTTAATATTGGTCCTGTAATTTAATAAAAAAATCCTGGTGGCCATCTTCAACAGTAAATCGGCAACAAAGTAGCAACACTTCATCAGCACCTCATAAGAAACATTTATGCCATGTTTTGGTTTCATTCCATTCAGTGCACCTCTAGAAGAAGCATTTGTATGTATTTCCCATAGGGTCTTATGTTAAAGGAAGTCCCCCCATTGGCGGCCATCATGGATGAAGGATCAGCTTCAAAGTAACAAAACTTAGTCAGCACCTCATAAGGAACATTCATGCCATATTTGGTTTCAATCCATTCAGTATGTGGTTCTCTAAAAGAAGACATTTGTATGTATTGTCCATAGGGTCCTTTGTTAAATATTGTCCCCATCGGGCGGCCATCGTGGATGAAGGATCAGCTTCAAAGTAACAACACTTGGTCAGCACCTCAAAAGGAACATGCATGCCATGTTTGGTTTCATTCCATTCAATGGTTCTCTAAAAGAAAACATTTGTATGTATTTCTCATAGGGTCCTATGTTAAACTAAGTCCTCCGCTGGAGGCCATCTTAGATTATGGATCGGCTTCATAGTAACAACACTTGGTCAGCACCTCATAAGGAACATTCATGCCATGTTTGGTTTCATTGCATTCAGTGGTTCTCTAAAAGAAGACATTTGTATGTATTTTCCATAGGCTCCTATGTTAAACTAAGTCCTCCGCTGGCGGCCATCTTGGATGATGGATCAGCTTCAAAGTCACAACACTTGGTCAGCACCTCATCAGGAACATTCATGTCATGTTTGGTTTCATTCCATTCAGTGGTTCTCTAAAAGAAGACATTTGTATGTATTTCCCATAGGGTCCTTTGTTAAACTTAGTCCCCTGCTGGCGGCCATCTTGGATTATGGATCGGCTTCATAGTAACAACACTTGGTCAGCACCTCATCAGGAACATTCATGCCATGTTTGGTTTCATTCCATTTAGTGGTTCTCTAAAAGAAGACGTTTGTATGTATTTCCCATAGGATCTCCTATTAAACTAAGTCCCCCGCTGGCGGCCATCTGGGATTATGGATCGGCTTCAAAGTAACAACACTCGGTCAGCACCTCATAAGGAACATTCATACCATATTTGGTTTCATTCCATTCAGTGGTTCTCTAAAAGAAGACATTTGTATGTATTTCTCATAGGGTCCCATGTTAAACTAACTCCCCTGCTGGCGGCCATCTTGGATTATGGATCGGCTTCAAAGTAGCAACACTCGGTCAGTACCACATAAAAAACATTCATGCCATGTTTGGTTTCATTCCATTCAGTGGTTCTCTAAAAGAAGACATGGGTATGTATTTCCCATAGGGTCCAATGTTAAACTAAGTCCCCTGCTGGCGGCCATCTTGGATTATGGATCGGCTTCATAGTAACAACACTTGGTCAGCACCTCATAAGGAACATTCATGCCATGTTTGGTTTCATTCCATTCAGTGGTTCTCTAAAAGAAGACATTTGTATGTATTTCCCATAGGGTCCTTTGTTAAACTTAGTCCCCTGCTGGCGGCCATCTTGGATTATGGATCGGCTTCATAGTAACAACACTTGGTCAGCACCTCATAAGGAACATTCATGCCATGTTTGGTTTCATTCCATTTAGTGGTTCTCTAAAAGAAGACGTTTGTATGTATTTCCCATAGGATCTCCTATTAAACTAAGTCCCCCGCTGGCGGCCATCTTGGATTATGGATCGGCTTCAAAGTAACAACACTCGGTCAACACCTCATAAGGAACATTCATACCATATTTGGTTTCATTCCATTCAGTGGTTCTCTAAAAGAAGACATTTGTATGTATTTCTCATAGGGTCCCATGTTAAACTAACTCCCCTGCTGGCGGCCATCTTGGATTATGGATCGGCTTCAAAGTAACAACACTCGGTCAGTACCACATAAAAAACATTCATGCCATGTTTGGTTTCATTCCATTCAGTGGTTCTCTAAAAGAAGACATGGGTATGTATTTCCCATAGGGTCCAATGTTAAACTAAGTCCCCTGCTGGCGGCCATCTTGGATTATGGATCGGCTTCATAGTAACAACACTTGGTCAGCACCTCATAAGGAACATTCATGCCATGTTTGGTTTCATTCCATTCAGTGGTTCTCTAAAAGAAGACATTTGTATGTATTTCCCATAGGGTCCCATATTAAACTAAGTCCCCCGCTGGCGGCCATCTTGAATTATGGTTCGGCTTCAAAGTAACAACACTCGGTCAGCACCTCATAAGGAACATTCATACCATGTTTGGTTTCATTCCATTCAGTGGTTCTCTAAAAGAAGACATTTGTTTGTATTTCCCATAGGGTCCTATGTTAAACTAAGTCCCCCACTGGCGGCCATCTTGGATAATGGATCAGCTTCAAAGTAACAACACTTGGTCAGCACCTCATAAGGAACATTCATGCCATGTTTGGTTTCATTCCATTCAGTGGTTCCCAAGAGAAGACATTTGTATGTATTTCCCATAGGGTCCTTTGTTAAACTAAGTCCCCCGCTGGCGGCCATCTTGGATGATGGATCCGCTACAAAGTAACAACGCTTGGTCAGCACCTCATAAGGAACATTCATGCCATGTTTGGTTTCATTCCATTCAGTGGTTCTCTAGAAGAAGTTCAAAATGTAAAAAGTTAACGACGACGACGGACGACGGACGCCGAACGCCAAGTGACGAGAAAAGCTCACTAGGGCCTTCGGGCCAGGTGAGCTAAAAAGCAAAAGGTTTCAAAACTATTTGGTTTAGAATGATATGTAAATACATAAAAGCGGAAAATCTCGCAGAAGGTGGGACAACTTTTAATTTTGGTCCTGTGTTTTTACACAAGCAACAATAAGCATGACTCTTAAAAGCACTTTTGAAAAATATTTCGAGATACCTGTAGTTGCTGAGGGACCACCTCCACAGAAGTCACTGGCTGCGAAGGCCATTTACACTTTAAAAAAATGAATATGAGACGTTTTCTTTCGTAACGCACATGCTGTTGCGAAACATCACCAGAGCTTTAAGACATATAAGGTAATTTGCAAATTAGATCAGGCAAAAGGTCTTAAAACAATTTTACTAATCTGTTATTTTCATTCATGTCAATTATTTATTTATATATTAGCAGCGGGTCTCGACCATTTTTTGTTAATGAGCTTGTGCAAATGATAATATTTCTAATAGTCCTTTCAGGGGTGCTGAATTCAGACAAGAGTATTCCATGCTAGACGAGTTGATATCTATTTTTCCAGAGAAAACTCCATGTTTTGCTCTAACAGCAACGGCAACAAAAGAAATGAAATTTGAATATCTGAAAAAAACTCAACATGGATCAAGACAAGACAGATACAATATGAATGCTTCCCGAAAGACCGAATTCAACGATTGTTGGTAAGAAATGAGCGACCTGCAATGGGCATTGGATGATATAAAGGTGAATGAAGGGAATGCTAAGAAGGCCCTAGTCTATTGTCAAAACATAGTTCATGTGCAGCGTTATATGAATACTTTTTCTATGAACTTTCAGACAGTGCAGGTGATGTCCACATTACACGCATTGCCTTGTTTCATCGTTCTACAACAGAAACAATCTAAGTGCATGTTATGTCTGAATTTCCCAAGCTAGATAGCAAGTACGTGAAATTCATTGCAGATGTTATTGATTGATTGATTGATTGATTGTTGGTTGCTTAACGTCCAGTGGCAAATATTTCATGCATATTCAGGACGAGAACAAATTAACAATAAATACAATAGGTAGGTTCTGTAATAAGGGTGTCCGGGATTAAGGTCGGAGAAATTTAGACAGCCACGGGAAATGAGGGTATATTGGATACGGACAGAAATTTAGCCTTGCAACAGGTCACCTACGGACCCCTCAAAGAGTTGTTGCAAGGGTTCTTAACGTGCAAAGAGCGTGGCACTCTCTTAACACGAGGCATCGGATTTAACGTCCCCATTCTGACCGGACGTGGCTGCAAATTTGTACATCCCGCACAGCCAAACGGACGCCCCACTTTAGCAAGGGTTTTTCTGCCGTACTTCTATTCCCCAGTCACCCTTGGGGGCCAGATGTTATTGAAGACTATACCACATTTTTAAGATTTATAAAAAAAAAATGATTGCCAATGAGATAACTAACCACAATAGACCAAAATGACACAGAAATTAACAACTATAGGTCACCTTACGGCCTTCAACAATGAGCACAGCCCATACCGCATAGTCAGCTATAAAGGGCCCCGAAATGACAATGTAAAACAATTCAAACGAGAATACAAACGGCCTAATTTATGTACAAAAATTGAACGAAAATGATAAGTTATTAAGAATTGTTCATCAATTTAAACTGTTTAATATACAAAAGTTATCTCCCATTGACCAAGAGATAAACATAATGTGGTGAAATCTTACATGGAAAATCTAGACAGCAAATACTAGGGCACTCAAATGAGCCACACCCAAATTATTATTCAGCATTTTATAATTTAGAAAAGGCAAAAGAAAAATATTTAAAAAAAAATATGCTTGATTGCAATGGGAAAAAAAGGGGAAACGACCTATGTCTTTTCTTGATTGTATAACACGTGGTAATGCATTGGTCTAGGTAAGATGGTGAGTCCTTCTGCCATCTTAGGTAGATTGGTAGGCGTGTGCATTCCAGTGATGCAAATGTGAAATAAAAAATATCTCTAAGGTTGGTCATGTTGTAGTCCGAACATTTGTCTACAATAAATTCAAGACTGCTGTTTGGTAACAACGTCAGCCATCTTTCAAAGGAATTGGGTGCATTAACTTTTGATCTAGGTTGGTTGCTTTGTTTTCCGTCTTGCTGATGTCTAACATTTGATGTAGGCTGGCGAAGGGTTATAAGTTGTTTTACTGGCAATTTCTTACGTCGGGTGATATCAGTCGGTTTCTTGCTCTTTGTAGTTGATTGTGGTCTATTCATTGGTTTGGGTGTCAAGCATCTTCTAAGGCACTTTGCATTTAGGACTGTCTTTCTATCTTTTACCTTGTAGAAACTTTTCCCTATGTAATGATGAATGGTATTGTCCATGTGTGAACCATTTTGTCCGAACGTCTGTTAATTCTCTTGGCGTTTCTTACTAGAACTTGATCACCAGGTAGGAATGATTTATGGTGGTTCCTGTCACAAAACTCTATCTGCTTAATCTAAGATTTCTTTCATTTCTGCTTTGGTGTCTTTCTGTGTCTTACTCTATCCTATAATAACAATGTGCCCATTAGAAAAAAATCGGACAACGTATCGTGCCGCTTGTGTTTTTGGTTGCCATATTTATGCATAAGAAGCTTTTCACGTCACGTAGGTTACCGATTCTATATCAAATCACGACTGAATGATATGTGCGACTTACGATTGAGCAAGGCTTATTTTAGGAGCGGTGCAACACTTGTTTAAGTCATTGTCATCATTGCCTTTGGTATCACGAATAACGCTATGGCTAATAAGACTTAGGAGGGAGTTCAACATCTGATACTGTGCTAATTTGATTCGAGCGTCACTGAGTCTTTTGTAGACGAAACGCGCGTCTGACGAAAATACCAAATTTAATCCCGGTATTTAGGATGAGTTTATTTAACAACGGATATTTACCCGTCAATGAAGCCCAAAAGGCAAAGGAAACACAAAGTGTTCAGGAAAATAAAAGTAGGAAAACAACACCTCAGGTGGAAGAAACAGAACCACATCAGGATGAAGATAACTTTATACAAGAAGAGTATACTGAAGAAAAATTTGGAGACTGTAAATTATGTACAGCCTATGTTGACTAAACTGACTGGTATTAGCAGAGGTATTGGTGGTTTGTTGCTGGTTTAGATGACTGATGGTTATGATCTGTAATTAACCAGGTAAATTTTTATTGAAGATTAAAATATATTTTTTTCTTATAAAAATTGGGTAGCTCCAAACTAACTTAACACAGATAAGGTTAATATATTAGTTATGTAATATGTTCAGCGGTAAATATCTCATTCATGAATGGGTATTCATGTAAAACCGAACTACAATACCACATTTTTGTATAATTGTGAAGTCTGGACAAATACATATAAATCAGAAACATACACAGACGAATCCAATAGTTAGGAATAATCAAAAAATATTTTACTTTCAATTTTACAAAATTATTTAACACACTGCATTTTATATTCATAAATTAATCATAAGTATCTTTTTACATGCTAGTGGTTATCTAGAACTGAGATCTAAAGTCAGCACAGACCTTCCAAAAGTTGGAGATACACATGTTAGAAAAAAATAAAATCACAAAAATACTGAACTCCGAGGAAAATTCAAAACGGAAAGTCCGTATTCAAATGGCAAAATCAAACAGGTCAAAAGTCAACACTGTGCTTCCAAAATACATATACCTTTTCTCTTGGAGATATACAAACTTTAGACCAGCAGTGGACAGAGCAGGCAGAAGTTGAAAAATCTGATGCTACTCGTTCTTCGTTCTTCTGTTTTGAGAATAAATTTCATACACCGATAGTTAAACATGACAGACGATGTAATTTCGCCTGATCAGGTAGCCACAACTGACAACCCGGTTGTTGAATACTTCTGTCCTATTATTATGCCCTGTCTGCCGATGACCTTTTTCTCTATCTGAAATATGTATTTTGTTTTTATGATAAAAAAGAGGAAATAATGTTTGTAGTTAATGGTAAAATTGTACAGATTCAGCTTTTGAAAGAGCCTAAAGAATTATTTTTTAGTTGAAATCAAGCAAATTTCAATACTTTAATAATTGTGAGGTAGTCACATTCTGTTTCAATATTTTCAGATGTCATAAACCCTATTCAAAATCGGGACTGCCCCCGGGGGGGGGAACATCAAATATGTAACATTTTACGGCATGCTATGTGGCACTCGTTGTTGACGACTGACCGGTGACGTGACGTATACTTAATATTATTTTACGTCATTTGGTATCTGGATTGGCAAATTATACCACATTTTCTTATCTTTAAATAGACAATGTTTAAACTGGTGTGTTCTCAGTCTTACTTTTGCATATTCACTATTGAGTACAGAAAAAAAAATACCTCCCTTACTAATAGTATGTTGTTCAGGTCTCAAGACATGACATTCCCGGCATAGAGTGTGACCAAGAATGTGAAAAGAAAAAGAGAGGCAACCAGGGTTAAAGCTTTGCGGAACTAAAAGAGTAGAGTCATAAACAAGAAACTGCACATGGAACAGGTGTTTGAACCATATATGACGTTAAACGTAAACTATTTAAATACTTTGGATTTGAAGAAGGACAGCCCTTCGCCACTGGCCAGGAACTGAAGACTACCAAGAAATCAAGGAATTTCACAAACATATCTAAAGATCTCGTTCAAAAGGATTTATATTATACCCCTTATAAATACAAACTTCCGTTCAAGACCTGGCCCTGGAGCAGAAACAAGTGCTAGACACCCTTGCCATTGATAAAACAATGGCAAGGCAGCAGACAAAAGATCTTCAAAATGAGTAAGTAGAAATCTTTTGATTGGTAAATTTTATTTTAAGAATAACACAGCTGTAATAACCATGATCACCGAAATAGATTAGAAAAAACTAAAGATCTGCTAGTCATTATACAATATACTTCATTATCAGGTCCGAACCTGTACAAATATCTTTTAAAAAACAATTTTTATTAAGGGGGATGGGAGATAGTGCAAGCAGTTAAATATGGAATAAACATATAAAAGAAAACGATTTTACTTTAAAGAATACACAATATGTTAAGCCCATAATGATCTTACTATTATAGAAATACAATTGTCACTTATTTTTGGTGGAATATTGCTAGTCAAACAGATGACAGATTTATAACAGATGATTTTAAAATCTCTTTCAAGTAAATAAACTGTTGACACAGAGCTGATAGAATTAAAAAAAATGTGTTTTTCTGAATTGACGAGTTATGCCATTTTCGTGTTCTTTTGGAAAACTTATGTTGAAATAAAGTAGCGGTAATCTTGAAAATAGAAATTAAAAAATTTGTTTATGTGGAGTAAAATATTTGTTAAAATGCAATTTACTATCCAGTTCCGTAAATCGAAAAATCCTTATACTGACATGGATAGTGTAATATCATTCAATTGTTATCGTGTAGTTTGCTGTTATCATGTAGTTAATACTTATGCATAGGTGACTACGTTACCTTCCACATCCTTGTAACTGCCCTTATCAAATAAAACGTGCAACTCAACTGTGGTTGTTATTACATGGTGTCAGATGTTTTGACGTATTCCACGCCGGAATTTAAGTAACAATTCAATTAATCCTGTCAGCAGTAACGTCCGGAAGATATTTTAGAGAATATTATTGCACAATTTGTGTACAACAGGTGACGTTGATCAGTAACAAATATGGCAACCGGGTTTCAGTTCGAACACCCATCATTAAATTGGGGTGCACCAGACGTGTACCAAGAATTTCAAAGATTCAAACAGCATGTTGAGTTTACATTCAAGGGTCCCCTAGTTAAGGCAGAGCCTGCTGACCGCGCAGGTTGGTTAGGACTATGGATTGGACAACAAGGACGTGAAGTCTACAAAACGTTTGTGTGGCAAGAAAATGAACAAGACAACCCTGACATAATTCTAGGAAAACTGGAAACATACATCCGCCCTAGGACAAATAAACGTGTAGCCAGATTTAAAGCATGTCAAAGGAAACAGACTGAAAGTGAGAACTTTGATAATTTTGTTAAAGACCTTAGATTATTATTGATGGACTGTGACTATGGAAACACCGAGGATATCTTAATAGATCTAATAATCAGTGGCGTTAAACACTCAAAAGTCCAAGAGAGAATGTTCGACAAGGGCTCAGATTTGACTATAGCAAAAGCTATTGAGATTGGGCAACAATTTGAACTATCACAAAAACAACTCAAAATGATTCGTGGCGAAGAAATTCTACGCGTCAGTGAACACTCTTACGACAAAAGGAAAGATCACAAAGGTACAAAACAACAATACCGTAGACCGCCTGTTAACCCTCAAAATAACAATAGACAAGATAAAAGAAGACAAGAAACCTATCATCAGTCAAAATGTGGAAATTGCGGAACAACGCATGGAAACAACAGATGTCCAGCAAAAGGCACAACATGTAAATACTGTAAAAAGCCAGATCATTGGTTAAAAGTTTGTAGAAAAAGACTTAGAAAAATCAACATGATTCAAGAAGTAGATCAGAGTAGTTGTGATAGTCAAGATAGTGGAGATGAATTATTATACATATCAACCATAAAAACCGAAACTTGGCGAAACTCAGAAGATAGATGGATTGTAGACGTTCACATTGGTGACAAGGCACTTCCGGTCAGAATTGACACCGGTGCAAAGTGTAGTATTATTTCCAAGAAATCACTCAATAAATTAGAATTAAAGAGTAAAAAGTTCGAAATTACCGATTCGAAGAAAATACTGAAATCGTACACAGGACACAAGATTCAACAGATTGGTAAAATAAGACTTCCGGTTATATTCAAAGATCATGAAATTTATGAAACTTTTGAAATAGTCGATATGGAACAGGACAATATTATCAGTGGCGACTTTGCAGAGAGTTTGAATCTCGTGAAAAGAATAGACACAATTGACACTATATAGGAAATTGCTAAGCCAAATGAATTGTCACATGACTTTCCAGAACTGATAAAAACATCAGGAACATTACCAGGTGAATATCGACTCACAATAGCTGAAAATGCAAAAGGTGTAGTGCATGCACCGAGACGAATTCCTGCCGCTATTAAGGAAAAAGCGATAACTGAACTTAGAAACATGGAAGAAAATGGTTACATAACAAAAGTTGAAGAACCGACAGAGTGGGTCAGTTCCATGGTAGTCGCACTCAGAAAGGACAAAGTTAGAATTTGTATCGACCCGAAGGATCTGAATGAAGTGATTCAACGTGAAAACTATCCGTTAAAGACAATTGAAGACGTAATACCGTTGATACCAGATGCGAAAGTATTTTCGGTACTAGATGCTAAGTCCGGATTCCTACAAATTAAACTAGAAGAACCGTCTTCATATTTGACAACTTTCAATACTCCGATTGGCCGGTATAGATGGTTACGCTTACCATTCGGAATCAAGTCCGCACCAGAAATATACCAGCGTATTATGGATCAGATGCTCGAAGGCATTACAGGAGCTACCGCTATTATAGATGACATTCTTATTGCAGGCCGAAACATGGAAGAACATGACAAAATTCTGAAACAAGTGGTTGAACGTGATACTAAACATAACTTGCGTTTAAATTTTGATAAATGCTTTGTGAGAAAAGCAAAAGTTGCATACATGGGCCATGTTATCACCGACAAAGGACTTCTACCGGATCTTGCTAAAATTCAGGCCGTAGTCGAAATGCCTGCTCCACAGAACAAGGAAGGTGTTCGTAGATTCTTAGGACTTGTTCAGTACCTTTCAAAGTTTATACCAAATCTAAGTCAAGTGGACGCTCCGATGAGGACACTATTGAAATCTGATGTTTTATTCATATGGGAATACGAACAGGAAAAGAGCTTTCATGAATTAAAGCGTTTGTGTAGTACAACGCCAGTTCTTGCATTTTTCGATGTTAAGAAACGTGTCGAAATCGAGTGTGACGCTAGTCAAGAAGGGCTAGGCGCCGTTTTAATGCAAGAAGGCCGTGTTATTGCTTATGCATCTCGTTCCTTATCCGAGTCTGAAAAACGTTATGCACAGATTGAGAAAGAGATGCTCTCCATAGTGTTCAGTACTAAGAAGTTTCATTGTTATATTTTTGGGAAGAAAACTGTAATACACAATGACCATAAACCGCTAGAACAAATTTTTAAAAAGCCATTATTAGCAGCACCGCTTCGTATACAGAAAATGATGTTAAAATTACAATGGTACGACATTCAAGTGTGTTATCGGAAGGGAAAAGACATGAAAATATCCGACGCTTTATCCAGAGCGTTTTTGTCAGTAGAAAACAAAACTGAAGAAGGAGATATCGTACAAGACATGATTTGCATGATATCAGTAAGTAAGGACAAATATTCCAAAATACAGGATGCAACGAAATCCGAATTGTGTGAACTTAATGAAATAATTCTTAAAGGATGGCCAGATCTTAAAGTCGAAACTCCGTTTGAAGTCCGAGAGTACTGGGATTCTCGTGATCAGTTATCTGTTCTTGATGGAATTATTTACAAGGGACTTAAAATTGTGATTCCGCCCAGTTTGCGTGACAACATGTTAAAACTCATACACAAATCTCATCTTGGCATGACAAAATGCAAGAAACGTGCTCGAGAAGTAATGTATTGGCCACGTATGAATATAGAAGTTGAGCGATACATTGAAGATTGTGCGCTTTGTGCGTCATATCAAAATCAGCAGCCAGCTGAACCGCTTAAACCTACTCCGACCCCGGATCTACCGTATATGTTAGTTGGATGTGACTTGTTTGACTTTCAGAGTAAAGCTTACATACTTACCGTGGATTATTATTCTAAGTACATTGATGTGTTACCGTTGAATTCAACCAATACTACAGCTATAGTTGAAGCGCTAAAATCCATATTTGCAACACATGGAATACCAACTACATTACGTTCAGACAATGGACCGCAGTTCAGTTCGTCCGAGTTTAAGAAGTTCAGTAAGGAACTCGGAATTGACCACCAAACATCGAGTCCACATTTTCAAAGTGCGAATGGTGAAGCCGAAAGATCAATACAAACCGTTAAAAATCTCTGGAGAAAATCTGATGACAAACATTTGAGCCTTCTAGATTACCGTACTACACCATTGGAAGGAATTGACTTGTCGCCTTCCCAACTTTTAATGGGTAGACGACCGAGAAATACTCTGCCTGCGTCAAAAGAAGTGTTGAAGCCTAATATGAACAACTCAATAAATGTAAAAAGACACTTTGACCGCGAGAAAGAAAAGCAAAAGTTTTATTATGACAAACGCAGAGGAGTGAAAGAATTACCAACAATAAATGATAAATGTGCCGTGCGTATGACACCTTTACCCGGCTCGAAGGAATGGAAACCAGGAACTATTGTCAAGCACAGCGACAAACCTAGATCTTATATTGTGCAAAGGTCCGATTCAGGAAACAATCGCTTGTATAGGAGAAATCGTAAACACTTGCGTACTTCTACCGAAACAGCCTCCAAGGACATTAACCGCGAGACAATAAGTGACAATTTCGAATTAGACAATCTACCGAATAGAATTGAGACCGCCCCGAAAGAAACAAATGACAATAAGCGAGATGGAAGTAAAGAACACAACGAGGAAGTGAAGAGCTCAGATGTGACAACGACTAAATCAGGAAGGATTGTCAAGAAACCAGAGAAGCTTGATTTGTAAAACTTTGTGAATTAGACTTTTAAGTTTTCTCATATTAGCGTAGAACTTTATGAGCAAGTTTCATTTTTAGTTTTCATTAGAATAGACTTTAAAGTTGCTAGTTCCGAAATCCGAAATTTTCATATAATGTCAATTCAATTTAATTCAATTTGTGAGTGCAATTAGAGACTTTTAAAATTCTTCAATTAGTTTCATTTGCGAGAGAAAGAGAGATGTAATATCATTCAATTGTTATCATGTAGTTTGCTGTTATCATGTAGTTAATACTTATGCATAGGTGACTGCGTTACCTTCCCCATCCTTGTAACTGCCCTTATCAAATAAAACGTGCAACTCAACTGTGGTTGTTATTACAGATAGTAAATTACTGATATCTTAAGAATGGGTAATTATTGATATCGAATTAATATGTTATAAATGCAAATGTACAGGAAATCCATTAAAAAACAAATACCATACGCATGTTCTCATTTAACCCAATACAAAAAAAAAAGATCAAATTGATGAAATAAGTATATTTCTTGTTATCAAACATTTTTGAAAATCAGGTTTTACACCCGAAAATAAATTTATATAATATCTGGACAAATTTATTGACATACATATGTTACATTCAATTGTACATAACACATATTTGTCAGTCAGTTTACACACATTTGTCTATAATTTTCTTTCTTTCCCTGATCACCTTCGATGTATCGGTCTTCTTAAAAGCTGAAGAAGCTAAATTTTAGATAGGACTCTTTCATTGAAGGCGTTATCACAAAGGACTTCTGCATAAACTGTCACTACATATACGCTGAGAAAATCTCTTTTCTATCTGTTCAGGGGATTAATTAGGTTTACCTCCACCGTGAAACGTATACATTGTTCTAAAGGTTTGTCTCATCAGCGGGGTTGATATGGTAAACCAAGACACTTGTGAAAATGTACTTTTCTGCTAAATTGAAGAAATCTGAGAGGTTGTCGAGAGTTTCAGGCAAATTTGGAAATCTTGACGAATGTGATGGTAACCGTGACAGTAGTCCGAGATTACTGTCGTCCAACGGCTGTTTTGTTTTCCCATGGCCCCAGCTTTTCTGTCAAAACAGACTTCGGTGACGGTACATCACATGCATTTTCTACAGTATCTTTCAGTGACTGATGAGCTTTTCAACGAAAATATCAGTTATTAATTTGGGGATGTACGGCGGTACCATTTCAGTACCAAACCACTTTGACTTTGCGTCCAACTTTCAATACCAAGAACGACAAAGTTATTTTCAATTTGCCTGTGTCACGAAGGCTATAATTTTAAGTACTTTTAAAATATAACTATTTACAGGCAGCACACGTGGTTACAATATTTTAATTTGAACCGGACCACTTATAAATAGTAGTATCTTGATATTACAGGAGATGCTAAGGGTCTCTAGTAAAAAGTTTAAATAGATTTTAAGTAGATCGAGCATGCCATTGATACAATTAAGAACTTCTTATTGTCAAACGTCTAATTCAGCAAATCCTTTGTTAGGGAGATCGGACCAAATTTGAGATATCACTCTATATACATAACCTATACATTTTCTGAAAGCTATTTACACACGGATATCAAGGAACAAAACCTTGAAGATATTCACGGGACCTTGAGGTCAAGGTTCAAAATTAGATTTTCAACATTTTTCTGACGTTTTTTTGGAAATCTTAAACTTTTGGCACAGGTGTCAAGTTACATTTCTTTTGCATTTTCTGAAAGCTATTAACACACATATACTAAAAAAAAAACAACATAACCATGAAGATTTCATTGACCTTGTGACCTTGAGATCAGGGTCCATAATTGGATTATCAACATTTTTACTGACGTTTTTTTGGGAAATCTAATAAACTTTTGACACAAGTGTCAATTTACATTTCTTATACATTTTGTGAAAGCTATTAACACATATATACTAATACAACATAACCATGAACATTTCACTTGACCTTGTGACCTTGAAGTCAAGGTCAACAATGATTTTTTTAACGTTTTCCCTAAAACATTAATTGGGAATCAAATAAACTTTTTGATTGTCCTATAAAATTTTTTGTACGCTTTAAATTCAATTTTTGTTTTGCGTAACTTTTCATCTGAAATATGCCTTTCAGTTTTGAAAATTCCAGCTGATCATTTAAATCATTCACTTAAGCTTCAGTCTCTACTAAATCATTCATCGCTTTCGAAGTAAAGGCTTTAATTTTAAACTTTTTTCACTAGAAATTTTGCGCCCCTTTAAATGAGGAGCTGCTTCTGGGAGAATGAATCTTGAGTTCATAAATATATTCAAATGTTCTTCACCGTTTGGCTTACCCTTACTTTTCTTAAGACTTTTATATTTATTAAACAATATGGCAATTGATTTTTCAAAACTGTTTTCAACTTGTTGAAATTCAGATATTATAAACGATTTTGAATATGCAACACAGTTCTATTTCCAAGTACTTGATATATAATCAAAGACAGGGGGTGGGGGGGGGGGGGGGGGGGTGGGGCACTTCATTACTTAATTGATAGGGGTGCCGCTGGGATTCTGTTAACCCACCCCTTTCATATAATTTAGATTTTAAAAGTGTATGCCTTTTCATATATTGCGTAGGTAAAAATGTTACCTTTTCCCATATTGTTTGAGTTTCGTGTTAAAAGTGGAATACAAATTTGTCATGAGAGAACATTTTTTTATAAAAACACAGCCAGATTGAGAAACATCAACAAAGATGACAGACGAAAAGAAGTTATGGGAACTTTATTGACCTTATCATATATGAGGGAGGGAAAAGGGGGGGGGGGAAGACCTTTATCGGGACTCCGGGATTGGGTGTTTTTAAGCTCGGGATTCTTTTTTCGAATTTCGGGATGTCGGGATATATATTTCTTTAAATTCGGGACCTCGGGATTTCATGTTTATATGCCCGGGATTTCGGTATCAGGACCCCTCCGACCCCCCACCCCCACCCCCATATATTTCTGATAGTTTTCCCGACTTATTCACATATTTTCAAGCTTGAAAAGGTGACCTATAGGAAGCGGACGCCCCCCCCCCCCCCCCCCCCCCCCCTCGAGCACATGCTACAAGCATTTTCTGACCAACACTGGCAACAGGATTATTTTCTTTATTTATTTTTTTTTGTTACACTGTTTAGGTACAAAAGAAAAGTAGTAGTAGTTACAAATATATCAGTCATATTGTCTATCTTCCACAAGTAAACTGGAATTACATGTTCAAGTAAATTGTTCTTACTTTTTCAAGTGTAAATTTTATGTGTATAATTAATTAAATATATCCTATATTAAAAAAAACTGCATGTTTACGCCTATGTTCTATTTTCAGTAATGGTGGCCATGTTTTTGAAAAGAAAACTTCATAATGGGGACTGCAATATGCCATATAGCATTCCTGCAAAGTTTTAATCTAATCCGTTTAACGTTTCAGAGATGATTTTTTTTAGTTTTCTTATCTTTCAAAGTTTACAGACGATGACGACGGACTTACAATGATGACATACGCTCATATGGCCTTTGGTCAGGAGCGTATAAAAATTTAACTAATTAGCATTTAATCAGTCCCTAAATATTGTAAGACCACTACATTATAGATTTTACTGAATATACCTTTGGTAGCTTGGGAAGTTTCCTTGGAAGCTCATGTAGGTAGATGCTTGTCTGGCGTGGGTGGAATTATACCACTGTCGCTGTCAGTGTCAGATTCATCATCATCATCATACAAGTGAATTATATCTTCACAATGTAAACGTCGCCTGGAATGAGAAACACAATATTTTTATTGGTTTTATATATAAAAATGTAATAAAATTCTGTTGGTTACAAGGCATCAACCCTCCGACCTGTGGCGGGGGGGGGGGGGGGGGGGTTCTGATTTTCACCCCAAAAAAGTAATCTGGCTTTATGTAACCTTGATACCAAGTCTATTACCTGCGAAATGGGCATAAAATATTGTGAGACAAACCTATGAACAGACGGAGGTAAAATTATATGCCCTTTTCAATATCGAGTTTGAGGCATTACACCGATTACAATATGAACGAGAAGCAGGACATGAATCCCCCATGAGTATGATATTAATGGACCACCTGCACCACTCCCACCTGTTATTAATGGACCAACAGCACCACTCCCTACTGTAATTATTGGAGCAATAGCACCTCCCCCTCAAGCATCACTAAGGCGTTGAAATAGACTGAGAAATTAGCCGGATTATTATGATATGTAAAAAATAAATTAACTCACCTTTTTTGTAAAATTTTGTCACACATCTAAAGAATGCATGTATTTTGTATTTAATCGGCCAGAATTTTCAGTCCTACTACCATGGAGTTATCCCATAGTATAGGGTTCAGTCCTACTACCATGGAGTTATCCCATAGTATAGGGAGTCCTCTGACTTTAGTATGTCTCCGTGTAAAATGTTGTGGTAAACCTCAACCACTACCTTGCTGAAATTTGTATTGTCAGTAACGCTGGATATGATCCCCATTTACTTCCTATTGTCTAGATCAATGGTGCAGATTAGGCATGGCATTTGTCTACTGTCCATCCATCTCATCTTTTCTAATTCTTGCGCAACTTCCATAGTGAGATCCATTTTAATTTGATGTTCGAAGTAGTATAGTTATCTTTTTTATATAAACAAAAATGTGATCTGTAAATGGGAGGGGGTAGGGTATTTATACTAAAATTTAGCTCGGTGAACATTCATCGATTATTCTAGAACATTTTTGAAAATGTAATGAAATTCCATATGAAAATTGTGTCTATATATTTGGTTGTGATACATGGGTGATGTTTGTTTTTAAAAAAAAAAACTTGTATTAATTTTGAATGCGTTAATAAAAATAGAACACATTAAATGAACTATTTCATGTATATATTTTGTTGATGCTTGTGAACATTTAAATGATAGACTTTTTGAATATAGCAAGTTAACAAGAGTCTTCCTACTTTATTTACAAAGATCATGGTGCTTTTCATTAACCAATGTTAACATTTTTTAAATCACTCAGGCAATTTCTTTTTTTCATTTTGATATATAACAGTCAAGTTATATTTGCAGCTTCAACATAATATTGATTAATTGATTGTTGGTTGCTTAACGTCCAGTGGCAAATATTTCATGCATATTCAGGACGAGAACAAATTAACAATAAATACAATAGGTAGGATCTGTAATAGGGGCGTCCGGGATTAAGGTCGGAGAAATTTAGACTGCCACGGGAAATGAGGGTATATTGAATAGGGACAGAAATTTAGCCTTGCAACAGGTCACCTACGGACCCCTCAAAGAGTTGTTGCAAGGGTTCTTAACGTGCAAAGAGCGTGACACTCTCTTTACACGAGGCATCGGATTTAACGTCCCCATTCTGACCGGACGTGGCTGCAAATTTGTACATCCCGCACAGCCAAACGGACGCCCCACTTTAGCAAGGGTTTTACTGCCGGTCGGAGGAAGACCAATGGTGACCATACTTCTATTCCCCAGTCACCCTTGGGGGCGCTTCAACATAATAAATCATACTCGTAATTGAACTTAAATCTTATACGACTCGTTCTTTATGTGTATAGTTATTTTTTAGTTCATATAATTGTAACCTGTTAGAACAATGGCTATGTGATAAGAACATTTATGTGTGGAAATCGTTGCAGATGTATTAAACAGTGTGTTCATTTTTTAATAGATTGTTAGCTACACAGCTGTAGGAAGTTATTGAACCTGTGGTAATTGTACACTTCTTGTGTCTCCAATCTTGTTAATAACATTGTCTCCCCTTAATTGGTAGATTAGTTCAGATTTTTTTTTGTTGGTTTTCCTGTATTATGTCTTCAATTTTCATTCCCTCTTTTAACTGATTGGAAATCTTGGTAGTTATAGTAGTAGGAGATTTTCTGGCTAAAATTGAACAACAGAGACGTAAATTTAATGAATAAAAAGTCTTAAAAGGATATTGTGTTTCAGTTTGTATTTGGCTACATGTTTTATCCCTGCTTCACCATTTAATTGTTTTGAATTTAAGTGTTTTGACCTCAGCATCATTTATTTTATAAAGCCTTTGTGTGCTAATGCGGCGTAAAGCAACCAACAATCAATCAATCAATCTTTATTGAAATATATAGTACACTTTACTAGATTCAACCACTTTTTAGATAATTGCATTAGATGTAACGTTAAATCGGTTAAGATAATGTGTTAGATGTTAACTCAAATCGACCATTTTTTTAAAGATAATGTTGTTAGATGAATATTCAATCGGCCACTTTCTTTATTGATATTAAAATTAACCACTTTGTAAGATAATGTATTATATATTACCTTAAATCGGTTTTTATTAAAAGTTTTCTTAGATGTTACTTGAAGTTGGTTACTTTCTATATTGATAATTTAATCACTTTTTCTAGATAACTATTAGATGTAACCTTAAATCGGACACTTTCTTTATTGATTATTTTACTATATTTGAGAATGTATTCATCAAATGAGTATCGATAGTTGCTTTAGATGTAAACTTGAACCAACCACAGCTTATTTATGAATTTTACAACATTTTTCAGTAAATTAAACCACATTTTTGATAATTGTAATAGATGTAACCTGAAATCGACTATTTTATTAGGTGTAACCTTCAGTCGGCCACTTTCTATATTGAAAATTTGACTACATTCTGCAGTAACTTTGACTACTTATTGATAACTGTATTAGATTTTGCCTTAAATCGGTCATATTTTTAGGTAATTTTATTACATGTAACTTTAAATAAGTCAGTCTTTAATGAGATGTATTACATTTAAAATATTCTTTTAAAATAATGAGACATATATGACCTTAAATCGGCATTTTTTCAGATGATTTTATTAGATGTAACCTTAAATAATACACATGGTGGAGATAAGTGTAATAAATATTAACTAAAATCGACCATTTTTCATTAATAAGTGTATCAGAAGATATATTTGATCGGCCACTTTCTTTATTGATTATATTACACTTAACAAGACTCGACCACTTTTATAGATAACTATATTAGATGTAACCTTAAATTGGTCACTTTCTTTATTGATAATTGTATTACATTTTACAAGAATCAACCATTTTGTAAGATAATGTATTAGATGTTAACCCCCAAGGGTGATTGGAGAAACGAAATATGGTCAATTGGTCTTCTCCCGACCGGCAGTAAAACGCTTGCCGAAGTGGGGCTTCCGTTTGGCTGTGCGGGATGTATCAAGTTCGCAGTCACGTCCGGTCAGAATGGGGACGTTAAATCCGATGCCTCGTGTAAAGAGAGTGCCACGCTCTTTGCACGTTAAGAACCCTTGCAACAACTCTTTGAGGGGTCCGTAGGTGGCCTGTTGCAAGGCAAAATTTCTGTCCCTATCTAATATACCCTCATTTTCCAGTGGCAGTCCAAATTTCCTCGACCATCATCCCGAATGTCCTTTATTATGACAAGACCTACCTATTGTATTTAATGTTAACTTGTTCTCGTCCTGAACATGCATAAAATATTTGCCACTGGACGTTAAGCAACCAACAATCAATCAATACTAGATGTTAACTTAAATCGACCATTTTGCATAGATAATTGTATCAGATGAAATATGTAATCGGCCACTTTCTTTATTGAAAGAAAGTCTGTATGTAGAGGCTGATGAGCATTCACTCTCTAACAGACTTTTGAAGCTTGGACTTCAATACGCTGTCAAGATAAAAGCATATCCAGAAAACCCTGCCTACGACTGTGTTTTTAATCCAATTTATGAAGATATATTTGCAAAACATGAAAATAAAATTCCTCCATTAGGAATTCGTTTAAAACCACATTTAACCAACTTTGATTTAAAATCTGTTGCACATGTAGAAACTTGTAAATGCCCTTCATGGGAACTTCCCAAACCTAAAATGATTTTTGATCTCCGTAAATACCAAAAAAATGAAACAAACCATCTTTTAATTCAACAACATTTTCCTGACATTAAATCAAATAATACAAATTTTTCAACTGTTTACACTGATGGATCGAAGAATGGTAATCAAGTTGCATCTGCTGCTGTCCTTGGAGACAGAGCTGCGACTCTCCGTTTGTCATCTGACGCATCCATATTTACTGCTGAAGCACAGGCAATAATTTTAGCTTTGAAACTTATTGCTACTTCAGACAAATCCAAATTTATAATCTGTTCTGATTCACATTCATGTTTACAAGCTATACAACATACTAAAATTAAAAACCCGATAATTCTCAAGATATTATCAGTAATGAGGAATTTAAAAAATTTTCATAAAGAGATATTATTTCTAGGGATACCGAGTCATGTTGGAATCCATGGAAACACGGTTGTAGACCAGGAAGCTAAAAATGCCCCGGATGACCCTTTGTCTAACTGTGATATACCATATATCGATTTTAAATTTAATATTAGAGAATACGTTTTTAATATATTGAAAAATGAATGGAGTAAAAAGATGATAATAAATTACATGAAATTAAACCTAATTTAGGTAAACCTTTCAATAATTTTATGTGCAGAAAAGATCAGTGTGTTATTTCTAGATGTCGTATTGGTCATACTAGAATAACACACGAGTATCTTTTAAAAAATGAAGATGAACCACAATGTATACCTTGCAACTGCAAGTATACTATTAAACATGTTTTAATTAATTGTATTGACTCTGCTGATATTCGTAAGAAGCATTTCAATGTCAATAATATGTATGATTTATTTAAAAGTGTTCCAATTACAAATATTGTTTCATTTTTAAAAGAAGTTGGAATATATTATAAAATATAAATATGTTATTATATTTAAAACGATTTAAATTTTTATCACGTTATCTTACTGTTGATTTTTATTTGTAAATAATCCAATTTGCTTTAGTCTAGAATTTTAATTTATTGAAGGACCTTTTGTCTGATTTACAAAATATGCTTTAAATTGTAAAAATATTCGAACTAGCTCTCGCCGCGATATAGCCTTTTTGTGCTAATGCGGCGTAAAGCAAACAACAATCAATCAATCATTTTATAAAGCTGTAACTCACATTTAGGACATTTCAACTTTGTATCTTTTTTATTTAGTAAGTTAAGTCCAAACAAAATCTGATATTAAAGATAACAGACTTATAATTGTCAATTAATTTACAAAAATTCAATACAAATAGAACGTTGTGGTAGGACCCACCATCGCCTATAAGTATAAATTCAGTAAATAATAATAGATTTATATTGTAGAAGAAATATGAATACTGAACTATATAATACTACACACTACCAGCAATCCGTTGTAATCCTGTTTAAAAAATTTCGCAGCCAAACTTTTAAATGGTTAACTTTCGGATGAATACCATCAATGTATAAATTAAAGTTATATAAATCTCTTGGTCGTTTATGACTGTTTTTTTTATTTACAGGCTACAGAATGATGTATGTCAAGGGAGAAAGCTGGTGATCCTGCATGTACTATGTTGTGGAACTGTCGAATTTGTTAATTTATTTCTAGTATGTTGACAATTAACGTGTCGTCTTGATTTTTAAATTGATTTGGACTTGGGTGATCATGAGATTTGTTCCACTCGAACATTGAAAATATAGGAATTTCCAAAAATGTTTTAATTTGCATATAGGATAAGCTGCTAATAATTCTTTTAAGTTTCTGAAGTTATTTACGACATACAGATAAATGTTGTCCAAATGGCCAATTTTAGATGCTAAGTTGTTTTTAGCCAGACAAGACCCTGTGATGACGTTTAGCCTGAGTTATACCTCCACTTAATGTTTTTTTCGAATGCTGTAGTGCATTGATTTTCGAGATATCTTCCCTTGCTATCTGAAATAATCACAGGAGTTAATGACACTAGGCTTGTTGGGGGAATAAATTCCTTTTTCAGATATTTTTCCAATTTATCTTCTATCATCAGTATATAATATCATTGAAAACAGAAGTTATATAATATAAGGGGTACACATGGACAGTTATTCAAAAATTTAAAAAGTGCGCCATTTGCAAATGGCGGTCACTACAAAAAATAATAAAAAAATAGTCCGACTTCAATAGTCAAATTCTATAAAATCTAAAAAGAAATGATAATTAAGCACTAAGAATCACATTAAATTAAGAAATTAAGGTTTGAATTATAACATGTGGGGCTTTAACTAACTTTTTAAAATCTAAAATGATTGCGTTCGCAGGGGTCAAGTTACACGAGGTAAATTTGAAAAGGTATAAACTCATCTAATATTTTTTAATGTCAATTTTAAATCTGCACCAATGATAAATGCGTGTAAATGTCACCAGATTAAAACACAAAAAAGTTCTTTGGAGCTCTGAAATAAGAATATAAACGGAATTTTTCTCTCTCGAGACAACAACACATCCGCCACCTTCAATTACAATTACAATATATTCTCTATTGTCTGCTGCTAAATTAGCAAACGATTACTAATTAGAAAGGCAGATGACATCGACATATTTGGAAAATTCGCGGTACGGCTAATGACAAACATATTTAAGTGACCGAGGATACATGGACTTCTTCATAACCGGCAGTTAAACGCTTGCCTAAGTGGGACCTTCATTCTGGCTGCGCGGGATGTAACAAGAAAGTGCAGTCACGTCCGGTCAGAATGGGGACGTTAAAATCAGATGTCACGTTCAAAAGGAATGGCACGCTTAATGCACGTCAAGGACCCTTGCAACAACTCATTGACCTGTTGCAAACCATTTTTTATTGTCCCTATCCAATGTAATCTCACTTTCCAGTGGCAGTCTAAATTTTCCCGACCATCATCCTGGATGGCAATTATTCAAGACCTTCCTAATGTTTTAATTGTTAACTTGTTCTCGTCCTGAACATGCATGAGATATTTGCCATTGGACGTTCAACAATCAATCAATCTAAACTATTTGTTCTTGTCTTCTTATATACATTTTTTGTTCAATTAACATTTCATTATCTAACTGAATTGTTTGTTGCATAAGTTTATCAATTTCATGACTGTTCTTTCTTTTTACTGCATTTCTTCTCTCAACTGGAACTGAAGAAAAACATAGTTAGATATGAAAATTAATATGAATCAAATATTGCTATTATTAAGAACACAATGAACATTCCTATGGTATTATTCAGCTGCCTTATATTTAACTAATGACCAATTAATCAACGAAATAACGTGAACGCTTTTTAAATAGTGCTTATTCTCGAAACCGTCTTACCTTAATAACCTTTTCCCACAGATTGTTTGATATTTGGAAATTTTGTCTCTGAAAAAAGATTTGCATATTATTGAATATATCAAATATTTGCTTACCTAAGCTTATAACTAAGCACACGTCTTTACTTTAATTGTATTTGTAAAATTCCCTATGAACTGTTCATCTGTTGAGCCCCCATCCCCCAAACAACAAATAATTAAAACAAACAAACACACACAAATTAACAAACAAAGCAGGGGATTAATTATCGCAAAATATTCTTAAAAAGTTTTCCTGTTTACGTATATTCATATTTTCAATTAAAAAATTATGTTTATGTATTGATTTGTTTTCGAATAATTTTTTTTTTCATTTAAGCCTCTACTTGTACATGAGCATCTGTCACTACTTCTTCATTACGATCTTCGTGCCTTCGTCAAGTAAGAATTGCAGTACAATCTTGAAACAAGCCCTTTTCAAGATTGATGCTCTATCTCGGTCATGCATTTGTCCATAGTGATAACACAGAGGATATTCGTATACCATTACCATGAAGGTGTATGAACAGTACTGAGCTGAATTACCAGGGCTGACCATTCTCTCATTGCCCGAAAGGAGAAGTTATTTTTGAGTAAAGATTGCTTACTGACGTGATATCTTAATTTTCCGAGGCGTATCACTACCTTTTTGATGCACACAATATAGTGCATTGATCCTTATATTCTATACATCATATCCATAAATATTTACAAAAATTTATCAATGCAAATATATGCTCAGATATTCAAGTCACAAAACGATGTTACACCTGTCAAGAAAATTACATAACTTTTGCAAGGTGCAGGAATATCTGTTCTAAAAATATAAATGATGTCATTGTGACGAAATAAAACGAATACGGAATCATTTTATAACTTTAATAAACTAACTAACAGTTATTTACAGTATGTACAGTTTGTCAACTTCAATAAATACCACATTGGAGTAAACTGCTAAATATAATCCTTCTTTTCCTTTCTTGTTCAACTGGTAATACTTCTATCATACTAACGCTTCTATTTTCACAGTGATCTTTATTCTTAAAAACCCATAGCTTATATACCAAAATCATAAGAACATTCTACCCCCAAGGGTGACTTGGGAAACGAAATATGGTCATTTGGTCTTCTCCCGACTGGCAGTAAAACGCTTGCCGAAGTGGGGCGTCCGTTTAGCTGTGCGGGATGTATCAAGTTCGCAGTCACGTCCGGTCAGAATGGGGACGTTAAATCCGATGCCTCGTGCAAAGAGAGTGCCACGCTCTTTGAACGTTAAGAACCCTTGCAACAACTCTTTGAGGGGTCCGTAGGTGGCCTGTTGCAAGGCAAAATTTCTGTCCCTATCCAATATACCCTCATTTTCCAGTGGCAGTCCAAATTTCCCCGACCATCATCCCGAATGGCCTCTATTATGACAAGACCTACCTATTGTATTTATTGTTAACTTGTTCTCGTCCTGAAAATGCATGAAATATTTGCCACAGGACGTTTAGCAACCAACAATTAATCGATCAATCATAAGAATATTCTAAATTAAGGACCAACTATAAATATATAATACAGAAAAACACTAAACAGAAAAGATGATTATAAAGTTATCATCAATTTTAAAGAAGCTAAAAATTGGTATCTAGTAATTCATAAAAAGGGTTCAGTAAATAATATTTACCGATTGATTAAATTAACGTTTATTTTTAGTATTTCTTTACCTTTACTCTGTCTTCTGAACATGCCAACCTCTCAGCTACATTCTTCATGGCATCTTGACAGTTTTTGCTGCTGTTCCATACGCCATGTCCAAGATTTCTTTTTTTCTTTCCATAAAATCAATTCACTTCTTTTTCTGTGAACCTCTGTATCTGGAAGAGCAAGAAGAGTGTAAGCTGGACTTCCAACATCCAACAGTGCACCATTAAAATATTGGGTTTTTGTCTTTGTCTCACGTGATGATACCTCTGAAATTGAAATCGGATGCGTCTCGAAAGTATGGTTGTCGAAAATGGTGTTGATGAAATTCCTGTTAAAGACGGCATCTGACTTAATGAGACTGTGATTGGAGATATTTCTGTTGATACAACTGTTTCTGATGCTGACGGTTGCTTTGATGGTGTTGTTATTAGTGCAGTTGGTGCAATGATGTCAGAGAATTAAAGATCGTAAGGCTTGTAATGTTGAAGACAATACATAATCTGATCTGAAGTACGCTGGTTGTGTTTATTGTTTGGCTATCTGTATAGGTCTAGTTAAGGTGAGCATGATTGTTTCTTCACCTGATGATAGAGCTGTTTGAGCTGGTGGAGATAATTTGTCATGATTCGATACTGTTGGCTGATCAACTAAATCTGCTGGCTTTTTTGCCTCTTCGGGTGATGGGTACTTTATTGCGTATTTAATAATGATTTGTTGATCTGGTTCACTATATATGTTATTTGTTCGATTTAGAATATCACTGATATTTCCATATAATGTCTTCTTAGTATTTGGAGCATTGTGTTTTGTTTTTTTAATAAATCTTCTAGCTTTTTTCAATGGTGCAATAAGTTGTTGACCCTGTCATGTCTGTGATCTGGGTAGACATTTCATGGGTTCCATTCCTGAGTTGAGTGAATATGACGGAAGGGTTGGGTGGTAGAGCACAATTTATTGTGTCCATTGCAGTCAGTTTTATCAGATTGTATTTCTGGTAATGAGGTGGTAGGTGTTTGAGGTTCTTTCATGGCTTGTGAATAATACGAAAGAAATTCCTGTATGTTTTTAAAGAATAGAACATCCCCCATTGGAATGAATGCAGATGCGTGACTTGTACTCTCTACTTGGTTTGCTAAGATATCTGTTTGATCAACTGTGAAGTCATCAGTGAAACATGGTTTCCTCTTGTGCAATAATTCAACCAGGTGTTTTAACAACTTCCTTGGTACAGAACAGTTATTTTTCTCCAAGTTTTGCACTGGAAAAATATAACTGACTAGTTATAATAATAATAAAATATAGTACCTGGAAAAAATATAACTGAATAGTTATAATGAAATAAAGTGTTTCTTTATTTCATTCTTCATCCTTTCATTTTGATTTAATTCATCTGTGAATTGATTTTCCAGCTCACGATTACTTTTTTTTCAGGTTTTCATGCCTTAATCTCATGTTTTCTTTAGCATTGCTGCTATATACGAATTTATTTTTAATTTTAAGAACCACCAAGGGTGACTGGGGAATAGAAATATGGTCACCATTGGTCTTCCTCCGACCGGCAGTAAAACCCTTGCTAAAGTGGGGCGTCCGTTTGGCCGTGCGGGATGTTCAAATTTGCAGCCACATCCGGTCAGAATGGAGACGTTTAATCCGATGCCTCGTGTAAAGAGTACCACCCACGCCTTTTGCACTTTAAGAACCCTTGCAACAACTCTTTGAGGGGTCCGTAGCTGACCTGTTGCAAGGCTAATTGCTGTCCCTATCCTATATACCCTCATTTCCCGTGGCAGTCTAAATTTCTCCGGCCTTAATCCCGGACGCGCCTATTACGGAACCTACCTTTTGTATTTATTGTTAATTTGTTCTCGTCCTGAATATGCATGAAATATTTGCCACTGGACGTTAAGCAACCAACAATCAATCAATCTGTTTTCCATTATGTGTCTCTACGCAGTGTTTTAGTTCTGATTTGTAGGTTGTAATTGTCAAGGTTTCTAGAATCCAGCTCATCAGTAAGATTGTCTTTACTTAAATATGTCAAGGGTTTAGTTTTGTTCTAGATATGCAATTTTATATTTCGCCCCTGTTTTCTGTTCCAAAGTGTACCAACTTTGAAAAGATAAAAAGAGGCTCCTGCAAAGATTTCATTTGTTGAATTAAAACACCTTCGAAATGTAAGTGGTTTAAATAGCTCGGCTAGTTGCCTTTCCTTTGCTGTCCACGCTCTAATTGTCGGACAGGATTTGAACATAATGACTTTCAAATTATAGGTAGGATGTCTTCTGTGAGGGTCTATTCACATTCCATGTTTTGAGACTCAAATCCTTACCCGTCTGCATTTCCCCCAGGTACTTGAATAGTATATTTTTAGAGGGCTGGTAAACAACCTCTTTATGTGTGCTGAACTGGTCCGTGTTCAATATAGTATTCAAAGTACTGATACCACCTACAACATATACCCCTTGTGTACCCTGCTATGGTTGGCTAAGTTGGTCATCTGTCCAATGGGTTTGCCTGGAAATTTTTTTTTAACACAGCCATTGAAAGATGTTTCTTTTAATTGCCTGGGTAAGTCTGTAGACCATCTAATAAACATTTCATTTATTTTTACAAGTTCAGCTAATCGGGGGTGTTTCTTTCACTGGCTCCTCACTATGTAGAATTTCAAATATTCTTGAAGCGACTTTTTTATATTTTTTTTTCAGTGTCATTAGTAGCTTTATTTTCATTTTGTCTTTAGCCACATCATTACTTAGTGTGAGTACAGCTAGATTTACTCTCATTTTTAAATAATTGTTGAGGTAAATGACATCTACATTTAACTTATTTATTGGCAAGACTATTATACATTTCCTTTTAAATACAGATACAACATATTCCAAAATAATTTCTTTGGCTTCTAGTGTGAATGTCCTTTTAGTGGCATTATTTATGTCCATTGGATATTATTACGCATTTTTTAATAAGATGGGGTGGATCAGACATAAAAAAAACAGGTCCCCCATTCACTGGATTGATGCACAAATGTTGCGCTTGTGGGTGAAACGGAAATTAGTCGGCACAAGATTTAACGAAATTTCTAATTTCAGAAGCACCATCATAGATAGACAATAAAACGGTGACCCCAAATCAATGCAACAAATCTGAAAATGAGCTTTTAAAGAGGAAATGTGTAATATGTGCTGTTATTTCATTCCCCTCTGCAGTTTCAATATCTAGGAAACCAAGCAGCTTATTTGTTTTGGCAGACCACACTTGACCTTTTTTAATTATTTTCAATATTTTGATTGTAATTTTGGTTTGCCACTTTTGTCACTGGGCATATTCAGGATACCCGATTTTGTCAATTGGTTATAACATTTATTTGAATGATAATTAGCTAAGCAAAATTTATTATATCTGGATATCTCATGCCATTTTGGGAAGTGCTAATGGCCTTTGCTTGATCTCGTAAAAACATTAATGATATTTGTCACTTTCTTGTCCAGTATGACTATGAACATGATTTTTCATAAGGTCATTTTTAAATTCTTGGTCTTGGGTGCAGTCGTTTCACTTGCAAATATATGGTTTTAGGGAAAGGCGAATAGTACTTTGATTCCTTTGATACTCATCTACATGTTGAACTAGTTTTAAAGATTGTCAAAAGTGATGACATGATTCCCAAAAAGCAAGTTGGGTTATTGAACTTTTCATTGATTCCTTTTTTCAGATTTATAAACATGTATGATAATTCTTTTTCATCATTATTATGGTTATTGGTTTCTTTGTTTTTGCAGACATTTTATCCCGGAGGCACCTTTTTTCAATAATACTCAACTGATCCTTACCTTTGTGTTTGTGGGCTGTTTTATTAAGATGAGTAATAACTTTTGTTATAGAAAAAATATCTTTTTCACAGATCATTTTTGAATCTTCAAATGTGGTTTGATCAACACGGTATAAAGTAAAATCACAAAAATACTGAACTCCGAGGAAAATTCAATCGGAAAGTCCCTAATCACATGGCAAAATCAAATGACAAAACACATCAAACGAATGGACAACAACTGTCATATTCCTGACTTGGTACAGGCATTTTCAAATGTAGAAAATGGTGGATTGAACCTGGTTTTATAGCGCTAAACCTCTCACTTGTACGACAGTCTTATCAAATTTCGTTATATTTACAACGATGCGTGAACAAAACAGACATTATAAATAAAATAGTCAAAATATGGGTACAGCAGTCATCACTGTGTTACAATATCAAAACAAACAATTATTTACAAAAAAAGCACAAAAGCATCTATCAAATTAAGACCCACATTCATTGCTTCGCGTGTCTGACGTCAGAAAATGTAAACGTCACATAAGAAAAAAGTTTGTCATTCAATGTCTATTCAAAACAATTTTATAATTTCACATGGGGAATGTATTTGATAATCAAAGTGTCGATATGAATGTGACAAATGATAATTTCATAAAGTTGCAATTGACCTAACACAATCATGAATATATTGAACAATTGAGTGTCGACATCTGCTAGACTGCATGACAAATCTCTTAGGCATCTCAATTTAACTTTTATTTGTCAGTGCTGTATGACAAATGTGTTAAAAATGATTTTTACACCATTCTCTCTGACTGTATGGTATTCTGTACCATTTAATGACCTAATATCTCCAGATATTGACAGTCTAAAAGGAAAGCTTATATCTATAGTTTATGTATGTTGGCTGATTGTTCCTTCAATGAGTTTTACATGGAAACACAAACAAAAAAGCTGTAACATCAGTTATGTCCTCCCGTATCCTCTACTTTAAAAATTCATTATTGACAACATCCTCCAGCAGATGCTTACAGTTGACTCGATTCTTTATAACCATTAATTGGACGTAATGTTTTTGTATATTCTGATGGTCTTGAGTCGTGTCCTTTACTTTAAGGTGCAAATCTGAGTCATCGAGGTTGAACTTATATGCAGGACTCATGTTGTCATGTTGTCTTGGAATAGGAATGATAATTTATGCTACTAGGAGCATCATTTTCAAGTTTGGTGTACGTATGATCATTTTGTTCTACTGTATTCTAACACCTATTTTCTTCAAGTGCTTTTTTTATACGCTGAACTGCTGGACCAGCAAAATCTTTAATTCTATGAAGATCTTTATTCATAGTAGAATATGAATTAGTTATTCCAATTTTTGAAAGAATATGAAACGCATCTTTTTGCAAATTAATATTATATTAAGATGATTCCAAGAAAGTGTTGCAGTGGCAATCTTCTGTTAAATATAATGGACATGGCATTAACTAGCCTGTTATCACTCTTTACATGTTGTTCATTTGATGAAGCAGAAGACATCAGTGACCACAACACCGGGTTCTTTGTTTTTAATTCATAAGCTAGTGTTTTCAGATCAGAACTCTCATTAATATTTATAGATAATCTAAAATGAGTTTCGGGTCTTTTTGCTTAGCAAATTGCATCTTCTTTGATCACAGCTATCAAAGTATCTATTGTTTTTGTCTTATCTCCTTATTTTGATGTTATAATAAGTTTTGACACCTTTCTTTATATTTCCATTACATGTAAGTTTGACAATATCGTTAATACATGACTTCCAACTCAAACTTATTATTGAACAGCTTCTGTTCTGGATCCTCGTGTGTTTGTCTGGTATAGTTCTGGTTAGGTCTCACAGTTTTGGGATTTCCACTTGTAGACGTGTCCAAAAGCACATACAGATGATGTAGATATCATTGTCTCTCTACTGAATTCAGTTATTGGAACGCATCGACTGTTACACTCTCCATCTCACAAAAGGTTTTAATTGTTCCTTTCTAGGTTTGGTGTAAGGCAGCTATGGAAGTGGTACTTTTGTAGCACCCTGCATAATCATAAAACAACAATCTTGGACAACATCAGAAATGATGAAAGATGTCACCGATGAATCCTGAGCAACGGTTGAAGAGAAAAAATGTACATTTGCAATTTATACATTGAAAACCTTTATTATGAGAAATATGATAGGAAGAAAGAAACCTTAAAATAACTCATTAAAAATTATTCAGAATCCAAGAAATATAATATCTAGAAAAATATCTAACAGCTAGAAAGATGAGTGCAAATTATTATTAAAGTTATTGCTCTTTAAAGGTCGTGTATTCACATTTTCTACGTGAATGACAATTATCTCAAAAACTATTACAGCTATAGAGAAACTTTAAGGTAGCAAAATTATTCAGTATGTCAGATGAGATTTAGATGTGAGAAAATTATAATGAGACATAAAAGTTGCAAGAATTATTAGGTCTTTCCACTTTTCTGTGGAAAGACCTATTGTATTTGTTCTGATTATCATTATTATTTAATTTTTTTTTTTCTTCCACCAAATTTTGTCCTTGTGAAAAATGTTGGTTTCGCAAAATGTCGCTTAGATATTTCTCAGATTGTATTGTATAGTTTATGCGCTTTTAAATTTCACCCTGCTAAGCCAAACAAATTTCCCTGAAGAGTTATCTCCCTATTCACTGTTTATCATATATGTGCATCTCCTTCGTAACAAAAAAAGATATCGACAAAATTTCTTTTACAAATTGTTCGCTACATCCTCAGAAATGTTTGGCTAATTTGAATTGAACGATTCGATGAAATTTTATAAGAGTTATCTACCTTTAAGAAATAAATTGGTCGGTATGTGTTATTAACTTATAAACCATTAACCGTATAAACCTGGAATGTTGTTATTTGAGGCCCCTAGGTCCTAACTTAGAAAATGAGTTCAAGGTCAAAGGTCAAGGTCAAGTTCTCAATTGTGACTATTCCTTGTTTTTGTATTTTCTCCAACACTTTAAAAGATATGTATCAAAGAATAAGTGCAAAATGGTGGTAATGAAGATATGTTCTTTTGGTCTGATACAATCTAATGACATCTTATAGGAGTTAGTGCCCCTGAAATGTCTAATTATAAGTTTAATTGATTATTACTTCAACTTGGTTGATTATAAAGCCATATGACTTTTAACAAAAATGACAACCGCAAGTGACTTTGAGAAAACCGGAAGTAGCATTTTTTGCACTTTTTCTCATGAAAAAGTACTCGGGATCGATATATTTTGTAATTTATATACATTAACTTATCACTAAAGAATAGAAGTGACTTTCTATAAACCGGAAGTGGCCAATTATTTCCTGGTTTACAGGCGAAAGTATATAGAAACTATATATTTTTGGAATCAGGTGTGAAAGAAGCTATCATATGAGACCGGAAGTGACATTTACTTCAACGGAAGAAGCTAATTAAAATTCCTTATTTCGCACAAAAGTATATGGAAACCACTTTTTTATCGCATCAGTATGAAGAATTTTATGGTTGGATGCCAATTTTAACTTTGACAGTAAACAGGAACTAGCTTCTTATTAATAACTTTGAAAATTTATTTGGAAAGACCTTCAATTGTTTTGTTCTCTGAACAATTGTTTTTTAATTATTTTTACTTTTTCTTCCATTATTGAAAAAAAAGAAGCTAGAGATCCACTTATAGCTGATAGTTATGCTTTTTTCCAGATATTTTTTGGGCAACACCCAGAACTACAACATCACTAGACCGGAAAGCAACTCTTTACCTCTTAGAAGTTGTAGGTGCACCTAAAATTCAAGATAAGTTACAAAACCACTTACATTTTGTCTAACTCTCCGAAGCAGGTTAATTTTTCAAAATGTAAAGTAATCGGCGAGCAACAAATGTTTTTCAATTATGAGCTGCTTAGACACATAGTTTATGCTGTTCTAACCAAGAGGTACAGATTTGAAATGCAGCTTCTTGTGGTCTCTATTATAAACAGCACGCCTTCTTTTTTGTTAATTGTTAAACCAGTAACAGCTGATGATTGACAAATGCATGTTCAACTATTGCTTGTAGTGCATCCTTTTAACTTAAAGCCTGATCTTTATTTTGATTGACAGCATACGAAAAACATTTCTGAAAATACTGTAAGATACATGTAGTCAGTATCTTGTGCTTATTTTGTAATTTGTCAAAAGCTTTTCCTACCGACTTTTTAGAGTGACCAATGTCGCTCCATTTTTCCAATTCATGTCCTAATACTTTCCTCGCTTTTGACATGGTTGCAGCGTCATCATCATTATCAGAATTGATACTAGTTAATAAGAAAGATATTCAATATTCTGCATCAGCTTTGTTCCCGTGAAGGCTTTCATGGCTTTTGAAAATTGCTTCCAATTGTTTCTTCAGTTATGAGGTCTTGATTCAAGTTTATTTCTTTATGAATCCCTGACAAGGAAAATAAGAATTTGCATGAAACCTCATTGTGAATCATTCTCACTGGTTCATTCTTTAATGACATAATTAGAATGTAAAATTATAATTTGTACAAGAGTGTTTTATGAACCGCTCAACACAAATGGATGATGCAAGCACACAGTCTTTTTTTTCGCATAATTTCATATGAAAAACAGAACTTGCGTCATGTACATTTTACATACAAATCTTTGTATATTTTAGTAAGTTTATTCACATTGTTGTAAAGCACTATACACTTTTGAATTGCTTTTAAACTTTCTGACTTCAGAGTGAATGAAGTGAGACAAACAAATTATTCGAATAACATATAATTGTTTACAGTATTTGTGCAACTTTGGAATGAACCACCTATAACTTATGGTATCTAATTAAATACAAACGTCCCACTTTGGCAAGCTTTTTACTGCCTTTGAACTTATTTGCCCAATATACTACCGTCCGTCAGTCCTGTTTCTTGTCATCGCAACTCCTCTCAAACCACCCAACAGAATTTCACGAAACCTTTTTAGATAATAAGGACATACTACGTAGATGTGCATATCAACAGGAAATTACGATTCAATTATTTTCCCAGGAGTTACGCCCCTTTGAACTTATTTGCCCAATATACTACTGCAACCTTTTGTCATCGCAACTCCTCTCAAACCACACAGCAGAATTTCATGAAACTGTGTAGATAATAAGGACATACTATGTAGATGTGCATATTGACAGGAAATTATGATTCAATTTTTTTTTTCTGATACAATTTTTTTTTCTTACACTTATTTTATTTCTCCAATGACAATGTGGGGACGTGGGATATGTGAGCGCGCTCACTAAGGTTCTTTCATTGTTTTATAATTTGAATTATATTTTTTCGTTATTTTTATTTATGTTATTGACATACAAACCCGAACATTAGACGAAAATATGTTAAAAGCTTAAGATTGTCCGGCATTTTATTCAGTTAAACTTATTAACATAAAACAAATTGATTGTTAGCAAATGTCTCTGTTAAAAAACCTGTTGTTAACATTTGCGGTATGGCCCATCCCGGGGAAATATGTAAAGTATTAGACGAGGAAAGAAAGAACGCAAACAACAATGACGGCCTCTACAACAGGTTTTTAGTCTGTATGCCTGGACCAGAATTCTTGGACACAGATGCTAGTGTGCAAATATTTCAAGAGTTGCCTAGTTTATCCAGGTATTATAAAAATAAAGGAAAAAAGTGTCCTGTGAAAAAGTGTCCTTCCCGTCATATATGTCACAAGACAAAAGGACAATATTTCATTATCATCAATGCGTTTTATCCTCGGACTATTTAACACTTGAAAAATTTCATTTTATATTGGTTCAACATTTTTTAAAGAACGATTTACTCATAGTGTGTATTCCTTACAGCCATCGGATTTGAGTGTAGATTCAAAAAAACTTTGGTGACCTTCCTTGCTAGCTGAAGCTAAAAGTCATTACTAGGTTTACCTATAATACCCTTCTTTGAGAATAAACTAGTCCGATTGAAAACCAATCTATCGTCTATTGGACTAAATCACGGGAACGAACTTTTTTCTCTCATTAATACACCTAATACAATTATCTATAAAATTAAATGTTCAAATTTAATGTAAAATATAGTAAAATAATCAAAACATAAAGTGGCCGATTTAAATTTACAGCTACTAAATATATTAAGAAAAAGTGACTGATTTAAAGTAGTCGAATGTCTTCTAAAATGTAGTAAAATTATCGATAAAGAAAGTTTCTCATTTCAGGTGACATCTAGTTAAATTATCTAATACAATTATCTACAAAAAGTAACCGATTTAAGGTCAAACATTTCACAATTTAATAGAAGAAAGGACAGAATATAGGTTACATCTAATTTAATTATCTTCAATAGTAGTCGAATTTATTGGAAAATATAGTAAAAATTATCAATCAAGAAAGGAGCCGATTTATTGTAACAGCTCATAAAATTATCTAGAAAAAGTGACTGATTTTAGGTGACATCTTATACAATTATCTAGTAAAAGTGACCGATTTAAGATAACAATAACATAGTGTTAGAATATAGAGTGCACAACACTACAACACGGGATCGGGAAACATGTATAATACATCATACAATAACTAATAACTACGGCTAACTGGTTTACTGAACACTATCATAATTTTTCACATGACATCCAAGATAAGCATTTTCGTCGCATTTTTTCTACATGACGAGGATTTTTGATATTTGGTTTATATGAGTCAACTATACCATGTGATTTGTTTTCAAATTGATCACTCGACAACTTCCTGTTTACCGAACACTTATATATTTTTACACTCTTTACAATATCCAGTAGATTACAGTTTTACTTGTTTTAACTTTGGATTATCTCATTTCCACTTACATGAAATGGCATGGCACTTTCAGTCATGGTTCATTGACTTTAAATATTTAGCATAGATTTAATATTAAGTATTGCTATCTTGATTTCAACATTAACATTATTTGTAATGTCATATACACATTGTTTGGTCGTTATTTTTTGGAAAATGTGGTTATACCACACTCAGTTCTTGATTAAGTCAGTGTTCTGTATAGAAGGACACCATCTTCTACATTGTAAACGAATAATATGAAATGACAGTTATAAAAGTTCACTCAAAACGTTGAATATTTTTTAGGGTTTATACATCACATGGCTGATTAAGATGCTGTTTTAAGAGCAGAATTTGGACTTTTCTTGATGAAGAAGAAAAGGTCGAGACAAAACTTGAAAAGTTGATGAATTATATTGATGTATTATATGTCCTGATACACCAGCTTCATCAAATATTTACTTTAGTAAAAATGCATGGCAGCTTGTTTTAAATACTCTCAAAGTATTAGACGGTAACCAACCAGTCTGAATATCAACAATATGGCATTGCCATCATCTATTGGTACTGATTTTTCAATTAATATAAAAAAAGTCTTATCTAATTTGTAAAACCCCCAAGGGTGACTGGGGAATAGAAGTATGGTCACCATTGGTCTTCCTCCTACCGGCAGTAAAACCCTTGCTAAAGTGGGGCGTCCGTTTGGCTGTGCGGGATGTACAAATTTGCAGCCACGTCCGGTCAGAATGGGGACGTTAAATCCGATGCCTCGTGTAAAGAGAGTGCCATGCTCTTAGCACGTAGAGAACCCTTGCAACACGCTCTTTGAGGGGTCCGTCGGTGACCTGTTGCAAGGCTAAATTTCTTTCCCTATCCAATATACCCTCATTTCCCGTGGCAGTCTAAATTTCTCCGACCTTAATCCCTGACGCCCTTATTACAGAACCTACCTTTTGTATTAATTGTTAAACTGTTCTCGTCCTGAATATGCATGAAACATTTGCCACTTGACGTTAAGTAACCAACAATCAATAAAAAAAAAACACAAACAAAAATTAAAAGAATCGGTTCAATTGTTCTTGATATTTGCGAATCAAAAAATATGTAATACTGATTGTTATACTCAAAACACACATTTGACTGTAGTGTGTTCCCTCACTGATTTTGGCCGGTATTTCTATGCAAGTTTTGCCATTGATTCAAGTGTTTTCCCCTCCTCCTCCTCCTCTATCAATTCGTTATGTTGACATTTTAGTTCCTGCAATTATTTGTTCTTTCATTTCCTACTGCTACATTTCCTTCAGAAAGTTTATGACCTCTATATCACCTGCTTTTGTTTTTGTTTGTTTATTGCTTAGACTGCTTTTTTTTTATAGTTTTCATGAAGGTTTTTTGCTTTTTGAGCTTGTAGAACATGTAAAAATCAGACATTGTATCAAAATAGTCCAGTTTTCTGATTCAATTCTACACCATTGAAAAATGGAATACACTTCAATTCTTTGAAGGTCATTGTGGGTAGATGATTACCATGCCAATAAGTCACCATTCTGTGCATTACCACTGTATATTCTTTGTTTTATGTATTTATATTACAATTCATTACCAAGAACTTAGTTGCTGATGAAATTTAAAACTGATTAAAAGAAAAAAAAATCTGTGACAAGATACCAAATTTGGTTGACTTCAGAAATTAACCGATAGAAACTCTTGGACTTTCTGGTGCTGACTTGAAGCTGTCATTATCAACCATGCATTCCTAGAATTCAATAGTCGATAGCTGTAAGATAGTTCATAGTAAGGGCTTACGATAGCGACCTGAAAATACCGTTACCGTCTACATTTGCCCCTTACCGGCAAATAGAGCACATTAACCTTCTGGTGATATGGAGAGAAGTTGGCCGCAGTTAGAGAAGATTGCCAATCAGTTGATGGCAGTAAGTGATTGCGGAATCGGACTACTTAAATGTTATAATTGCGCCCGTACTTTAACTCCTAAAGAGGTGATTCAGAATAAACATGGCCCCCCTCCAAGGGTGACTGGGGAATAGAAGTATGGTCACCACTAGTCTTCCTCCGACCGGCAGTAAAACCCTTGCTAAAGTGGGGCGTCTGTTTGGCTGTGCGGGATGCACACATTTGCAGCCACGTACGGTCAGAATGAGGACGTTAAATCCGATGCCTCGTGTAAAGAGAGTGCCACGCTCTTTGCACGTTAAGAACCCTTGCAGCAACTTTTTGAGGGGTCCGTAGGTGACCTATTGCAAGGCTAAATTTCTGTCCCTATCCAATATACCCTCATTTCCCGTGGCAATCTAAATTTATCCGACCTTAATAACCTAACGACTGTATTTATTGTTAATTTGTTATCGTCCTGAATATGCATGAAATATTTGCCACTGGACGTTAAGCAACCAACAATCAATCAGAATAAACATGTGTTAATTAATGAACAACAGTGCATTATTAGTTACTACGTTTTTACTTTTCCCATTTTACACGTGTTTCATTCATTAAACCCACCAACTTTTCAATCGTCTCGCGGAATGTTTAATTTCATTAAAACTTAAATTGGTTGCATCAACTGTATAGAATATCGTATAATCTTGCTTTTCCATGCTCAGATTTAAAAAAAAATCTTTAACGGCGTCTTTAATCATTTTTTTCGTATTGCATTCATGCAAAATAATTTAATGTTACTTCTAATACAATTATCTTTATAAAGTGGTTGAATATTCTCAAATGTAAAAGCATTATCAATAAAAAAAAAAGGCCGATTTAAGGCTTCATCCAATACAAATATCTATAAAAAGGGTTCGAATCAAGGTTACATCTAATACATATATCTATAAAAAAGTGGTCCTTGATTTAAGGTTACATCTAATAAAGTTATCTATAAATTAAGGTCGGTTTAAGGTTACATCTAACAAATATCTATAGAAAAGTGGTCGAATCTTGTAATATGTAATAAAATTATCAATAAAGAAAGTGGTCGATTTAAGGTAATATTCAATACAATTATCTAGAATAAATGACCGATTCAAGGTTACATCTAGTACAATTATCTATAAAAGATGACCGATATAAGTTAACATCTAATACAATTATCGATAAAAGTGTTGTCGATTTCTGTTACATCTGATACAATAATCATGAAACACAATTTCGTGAAAATATTGTAAAATAATCAAACAAGAGAGCTACCGATTCAAGGTCACATTTGATACAATTATCTTTAAAAAGTATTCGAATCAATCAATCATTCATTAATCAATTTCCTATTTGAAGATGCCAAGAGCCTATCTTATTCCGATAATTGACGAGATTTGGGAAATAAAGGCAACAGTAGTATACCGCTGTTCGAAATTCATAAATCGATTGAGAAAAAAAAACAAATCCGGGTTACACTAACTAAAACTGAGGGAAACACATCAAATATAAGAGGATAACTACGACACAACAGAAACACAACATTAAAATGTAACACACACAGAAACGAACTATAATATAACAATGGCCATTTTCCTGACTTGGTACAGGACATTTTAAGAAAAAAATGGTGGGTTGAACCTGCTTTTGTGGCTAGCCAAACCTCCCGCTTTTATGGCAATGTTAAATATAACATGGGAAAATGAACAAAATCAACTTTTTGAAGATTTTCATCATCAATATTTTTTGTATTCAGAACTTACCTAAAATGTTATAATAAACGAATAAAAGCAGATATTGAGTTTCTATGAAAGATACAGCAAACCAACAAAATGAAAAAGAAAAAATATGATAAAGATTTTTTTTTTTAAATTGTTTCATGCAAATTGTCATTTATTCTCATTTATGGACTGCCTATTTTAAAGCCCAATTTATGGGCAGATGTGTTTGGTCTCATCGTCCGTCTGTCCCGCTACATGTTTGAAGTTTTTAGTCAAGGCAGTTTTTGATGAAGTTGATGTCCAATCAACTTGAAACTTAGAACACATGTTACCTAAAAATTATCTTTCCAATTTAAAGACCTAATTCGAGTTTTTATCCCAATTTCATGGTCCACTGAACATAGAAACAGCAGATCCTTGCAGAAACAACGTAGTTACATTTATGGCATCTGCATTATGTTATGTTCCGCGCATCAAAGGTATGATCCCAAAGGGTGACTGGGGATTAGAAAAATGGTCACTACAGGTCTTCTTCCGACCGGCAGTAAAACCCTTGCCAAAGTGGGGCGTCCGTTTGGCTGTGCGGGATGTATCAAGTACGCAGTCAGAATGGGAACGTTAAATCCGATGCCTCGTGTAGAGTGTCACGCTCTCTGCACGTGAAGAACCCTTGCAACAATTCCTTTAGGGGTCCGTAGGTGGCCTGTTGCAAGGCCTTAATTTATGTCCCTATCCAATATACCCTCATTTTCCCATGGCAGTCTAAAGTTTCCCGACCTGTAACCCAGTTGACCTCCATTACCGAACCTACCTATTGTATGTATTGTTAATTTTTTCTCGTCCTGACTATGCATGAAGTATTTGCCACTGGACGTTAAGCAACCAACAATTAATCAATCAATCAAAGGTATGCAGAGAGGTTAGGAATAAACATATTCATCAGAAGGAGGAAAATCTCCAAACTCATTAATTGTTTTTGGTGTATCGAGCCAAGCAGGACAGATGCAAAACCAGCAGATGGATTTTATATCAAAATAAGAACATCTAATAACTGGCAACTGCAGTGTAGGAGATTCAACTGAACACAAAAATATACATAAATTATCCATTTTTGTTCAAGCTGAAAAGGTAAAATGTATCAGAACTTCAAAGATTGGCACACTCATACATACGGGAACACATATAGTTAATTCAAAGACCTGAGGTAAGAAGAGCAAGAAACAACAACAAAAAAAAAGAGGACAAAATGAATTTTAATTCTTAATAATTAAGTAATTATTATTTTGAGGACTCTCAGGAAGATAAGTTTTAACTAATGGGATTATCCTCTTGAAATAAAGATCGTTCATTTATTTTATTTTATTTGAGAACCTCTAGTTAGCTTGTTGACACTATTAATTAATCATTATTCTATATTTTTTGTTTGACTTCAGTCGGATTTGGAAGTGACCAAAAGGGAAAATACAGAAAAGGCTCCAACAGCTACTTAAAATACAAAAAATGGCCATACGCCAAAAAAAAAGCGCTCAGTGGAGACCAAAATTGAAGAAAGCGGTATATACAATTTGTATTAAATGCTAAGGAATATCGTCTTTTTAACCGTATGCCGTTTTTAGTAATCGATAAAACAAAGAAAGGATGCAGATGTGGAATCCGTTAACCAGATTCTCAATGATCTTTGTGACTAGTACAATTTGCAATATATAGATCATAGCAAATGTTTTCATGTTAAAAATGGCTACGTCAAACAGACTTTATTCTTAACTTTTGTGGGGCACGAAACAAGTTTCAAAACAAAAGCACTGCACATATAAGATAAGATTTGAAGAAAGACTGAAATAATCGATTTTTATTTGATAAAACAAATTAATTCAAAGGACAATTCATGAGAAAGAGGAAGAATTTGGCATGTTATGGATGGAGCAGTTTCAATAAAATTAATTTATTATTTTGGGAAATTAAGAGTACCGGAAGGGTTTCTCATGATTGTCTTTTTTGGACCATTTAAAAAAAATATTACTAATTGTATCACGAAAAATTGAACCAGTGTATCCGCTTCTGGTACTCTACTAGATTTTATCTAGCTGTGGAAGGCCAATGAAATTTATGGAATTTACAAGTGATGTCAAGTTTTATATGAATTACCACAGGACAGTAAATAGTGATCCTGAACCTATGTGATTGTATTCTTATTGTTCGAATAAAAAATGTTCGAATAAAAAAAGGTTGATTTCATAATGGCTCGTGCATTTATAATTGTAAAAAAAACATGTGTTCGCATATATTGTATGTAAAAAGAAAACAGAAATATGATACTATAACAAAAACGGATGATAGTACACAATCTGATACTGAAATTGATACTGAGGTCGATGTATGTCATCTAAACCAGAAACATGTTTTTTTCTTAAAATGTCCTATACAAACTCAAACCTTAAATTTTGTCTGTATAGTAGTTATTAAAAGTGATATTTTTTTGTAGCAGCAACACCAGAAATGTAATTGGAAGAAGACTTAGTAGAGGAGGCCAATACATCTATCTGATGACATATCAACTCCAGTCCCATCAGGATGTAATTCCACAATCACAAACCGTCAGGTATAAAGAATATTAATAAGTATGATTTCATTATAGCAACAAAACTCATTTTACGTTATTTGGTCGAATGAGTGGAAAAAAATCTTCAAATCATTCCAGCAAAACTTAGAGGTTCAGTAACCAACCAGTCCAAATAGCAGATTTGGGATAAAATAACTAAACAATTAAATGCCAGGGGTGGGACCAAAAGAACAGCTTCCTAGATTAAGGAAAAATGGAGGAAGTCGTGTGGTTAAGTTTGAGAGGAGGCAGCCAAGGAAAAAGTCAATGCAAGGACGACTGGTGGTGGACCTCCAGCCAAGGCAAAAGACCCGGTCACGAAAAAGATCGTAGAACTCCATCAGGGGGCACCAAACTTCTATGGGATTGATGGAGGACTTGAAATTGGAATGCCACTGCCACTGGAAATAATCAACAATTCTTTTGGGTTAAATGGTAATACTGTATACATATTTTCACAGTTTAAAAAAAACAAAAATGCTCTTGTAATGACTACTACAAACGGCCGTGAATGTGTCGTCTGCTTATGAGCGGTAATATTTAAATCTTCAATGTTGTTATGTTTATAATTTAAATTGTAATATCACGACACACGGCGTTTTTTTAAATCATAATATGTGAAACCATATGCATTCTCCATAAATATTACATGTACTTGACCGAAATATACATATTTATATATACACACATACGTATGTTTATTAATTTCGTAATGTGTACACCTTCACTGGCTTCAGTGATGCCTGTTATACCTTTTACAATAAATACAAGTTAACAATAAATACAATAGATAGGTTCTCTAATGGAGGCCGTCCGGGATGAAAGTCGGGGAATTTTGGACTGCCACGGGAAAATGAGGGTATATTGGATAAGGACAGAAATTTAACCTTGCAACAGGCCACCTACGGACCCCTCAAAGAGTTGTTGCAAGGGTTCTTAACGTGCAAAGAACGTGGCACTCTCTTTACACGAGGCATCGTATTTAACGTCCCAATTCTGACCGGACGTGACTGCGAACTATTCATCCCGTACAGCCAAACGGACGCCCCACTTTAGCAAGGGTTTTACTGCCGGTCGGGGGAAGACCAATGGTGACCATACTTCTATTCCCCAAATACATATTTGAAATAATACATGTCTATAAAAGAGAATCTTTGAGGAGGTTCTAGGTGCCTTCTTTTCTCCTTTGTTGATTAGTTTTGCTGGCGAACCAACTGATGCATTCTATAACCTTTTTGAAATAATACACATCTATAGTTGCAAACTTTCCAGAGTTGCTATCCAGCCCTTTGATATAAGTACTCCCAGGTTGCGAGCTTTTGAGTTTGAGCTGTATCTTGTGTAATTTTCTGCGTAGACTGGGACCTTGGAGATTTAGCTGGTGACTCTGGATCTACTGTTACATTTTTTCTCCCTGAGGGGGTTCTCTGTGCCTTTTTATGCTTTGTTGATTTGTTTTGATGGCGAACCAACTGATGCATTCTCATTGCTCTTTGTTGGTTTTCGATGTTGCACCAACTGATGCATTTTCATTGCTGTCCTCAATGAAGGTTATCATCTTCTTCGTTGTATTCTGTTTTCATTTTGAACATGTACTTTCTGTCAGCTTCTTTGCTAATTGTTTAAAAAACGACAATGCTTTTAAAACATCGTTAACATTCTCCAGCACATTTGCCACTTCAACTTTATCGGTTAAGGAATTAATAAATATAAAGTTATTTTATGTCTAAGAAACATCTCCAGGATGGTTTGGAGCATTTCTCAGGACTTCAGCAATTTCATACTTAATTTCCTTTATTTTAAATATGTTCTTTGAGGCACTTGTAATTGATCCTGTAACAGTTAAAAAAGTCCATGAGAAATAATATATTCAATACAAGAAACAATGAAATATACATATTCAAAACAATTCAGTTTAAATAAATTTCAAAACAGCACAATTTTTAATATTGAAGAATGCAGAATTCAGGGTCATCAAATTCCAAATATAAGTGATGAGGCACATCAGAAGGAGAGAACAGTTTAAGTCGTGTTTTATTGCTATAAATATCTATTTAAACATAATTCATCACATATTTTCAGGAAAGATAGCAATAACGTTCAGATTGAGATAATAAAATAACCTTTTATAAACTTACTCAAAATAACTTTGCAGGCACTGGTTTCTAAAAAGCACAATTTCCCTTTTTGTCCAGTTTAACTGTACTTGGACATTAGTCCATTGGTAAAAATAAACCTCATTAAGCCTCTGACTACTGATGCTAAGTCTGCCCCTCCTCTTAACTTGGATAGTATAGTCATTTGAAATAAAAGAGACATTTGATCTAAAAGAGTTTTATTTAAAATTCCCATTTTTAAACCACATTTTTCATAAGCAGTCCAATTGTTTGAAATTCTGAAACCCAAAATCTAAAATGCATTTCCTGAATGTGAGCTTTATATTGAAACAACAGCATTCATTTTCTACTTTTTTTCCATCTTTAATTATAAACTCAACCAAACTTATGATAAAAAGCATACATTTGTAACACCAGTGAACCCTTTTTTATCCTGTATTGTTCACCATTCGAACATTTCACGACAAACGAAACTGCTCCCGGCAAATGATGGACCCTCATTCGTCGAGCAACAATATTTGCGAGACATTTAAAGCAGTTAGTTGATATGGCACATCATCTTGTTCACCTTTTGACAATTCAGCTTTTATCCGACTGACAATTTCACCAGGATCACAGACGTTCCGGAATGTCTACCTCATATGGATCAACTGATGCAGACATATGTGTCTGTTTAGGTAGTAGTTGTCGATCCCGAATAATCCTCGCAGTATTTCATGAGAATAATAAACTTGGAAATATTGAATGATCGATACGGCACTATATATTGCCTCTTCTTTCCATTCATTAAGTCTCTTGATGACTGTATTCATTCCCTCAGCAACGTTGTTTATCATTTTGGAATATGGATCGTACACATTCACGGACTCTAAAACTCAAGGTAAACTTCATGCGAGTAGTAAATATTTGCCACTGGACGTTAAGCAACCAACAATCAATCATGCGAGTAGTTCATCTTTGAGGTCAGCATTAAAGTACTCTTCAAAAGCTTTTCTCCAATTTCGTGAAAGTGTTTCGTACAAACTTTCAAACTTAACTAGACCTTATGTTTGCATTAAAGATTTCACATCAGCAAAATTGTAAAGTGCGATCTAGGAATGATGTTGACTGTCTTTTACAATCGTCTAAAACCCCCAAGGGTGACTGGGGAATAGAAGTATGGTCACCATTGGTCTTCCTCCGACCGGCAGTAAAACCCTTGCTAAAGTGGGGCGTCCGTTTGGCTGTGCGGGATGTACAAATTTGCAGCCACGTCCGGTCAGAATGGGGACGTTTTATCCGATGCCTCGTGTAAACAGAGTGCCCCGCTCTTTACACGTAAATAATCCATGCAACAACTCTTTGAGGGGTCCGTAGGTGACTTGTTGCAAGGCTAAATTTATCCAATATACCCTCATTTCATGTGGCAGTCTAAATTTCTCCGACCTTAATCCCGGACGCCCCTATTGCAGAACCTACCTATTGTATTTATTGTTAATTTGTTCTCGTCCTGAATATGAATGAAATATTTGCCACTGGACGTTAAGCAACCAACAATCAATCAATCAATCATCTAAAACAAAATTTGACACACACAAATGTTTATAAAAAAGATATGGGTTGCAGTATCCTACGAGGATAATTGATATCCAGGAGAAATTATGGATATAATTGACAATTCATACATTGTAAAGTTTTTAAAACGAAAAAGTATGAGAGGAAATACTTTTTTTTGGCTAAACAAAGACGATACAGATAATATTAATGAAAAATTTATAATTTATTCTGATTTTGAAATATTGCCCTCTCCGGGGGCTTAGACATTGGCTCATTCCCGACATGGATGAAATTGAAGTATTGCAAAAACAATTTGTGGAAAAATACTTTGAAAATTATTTGTTCAGAAAATGTTTATTTTCGATGTTTCATGTAACTGTTTATTGCCATTTTATCTCGTTACTTAAATTATTACATGTTTCACTGTTTTATACCAATTTTGGCCAAACCAACATTTTAAAGATTCACACTACCATGACTACAGACATATTTGGTATAAACAAATTTGGTTGTTTTTCCCTGAGAGGATACATCATGTACATTTTTGAAATTACTTGTTTTTCCCTAAAAGGATACACCATGTGCATTTTAGAAATTACATGGTCTTCCTTTAAAAAAACATTGTAACAAACCGGAATTTTTAAAGTATCCAATATATTTTGTGGAAAGTTATAGTTAATTGTTGCCATGGTAATTGACTATTAAAGGATAGCAAAACTATCATTTCCTGACTAGTAAATATATCTTCAACATTGATAAAAGAAAAACATGCCAAAAAGTCTCAGAAAACAAATTTGTGCAAGATAACTTGAAAATACAAGTCTAATATATCCCTAACTAGAAGATTTAGAGATTATTTAGGTTGTGTTAGCAACAAATGTGGAGATAAAAGCCTCTTAAATGAGAAATGTTATCATTTTTGTATCATATATGGCAAAAGTTGCAGAAAATATCGCTATTTTTTAAATTTGTTTTGGTCATAACTTTTGAACCGCTAAAGGTGTCTTCATATTTTAAACACCATTTTTCTTGTTTTATGAGCCTTGTAAGTTGAAAGCATTTATATTATGGAAGGGATGTGTTAAAAAAAATCATGTGTCATACCTAAATTTATACCTCTAAATCGGGGTCAAAGGTCGGACGTGAAAATTTTCAGAGTTTTCACCTTTTTAGCATTATGAACTAATTTGAAGCTGTGGGGTTATGAAATCGGTATTTGTTTACTTTATACAATATAATAACATTGTTTTTCAGATTGGAAATTACATCCCCCATAGGGTGACTGGGGAAAAGAAGTATGGTCACCATTGGTCTTCCTCCGACCGGCAGTAAAACCCTTGCTAAATTGGGGCGTCCGTTTGGCTGTGCGGGATGTACAAATATGCAGCCACGTCCGGTCAGAGTGGGGACGTTAAATCCGATGCCTCGTGTTGAGAGACTGCCATGCTCTTTGCACGTTAAGAACCCTTGCAACAACTCTTTGAGGGGTCCGTAGGTGACCTGTTGCAAGGCTAAATTTCTGTCCCTATCCAATATACCCTCATTTCCCGTGGCAGTCTAAATTTCTCCGACCTTACTCCCGGACGCCACTATTACAGAACCTACCTATTGTATTTATTGTTAATTTGTTCTCGTCCTGAATATGCATGAAATATTTGCCACTGGACGTTAAGCAACCAACAATCAATCAATCAATGGAAATTACCTACGCTACACGCAAGAAATGTAATTGACGTCATTTTGACCTTTCTACTCTGATATGAGTAGAACAATAATTTTTGCAAGATATAAATGAATACGAATGAATTTGACCTTAAACCTACTATTTTATATAGCAACTTTGGTTCTAGCATGCATCTTTAAAGAAAATAAGGATTTTTTTTAAAGATACAAGTATAATAGCGAGATAAATATCGATATACAAGGGTGTCAAAAGTAAAATAAAAAGTGGCCTCGTGTTTATGTAAAGCCTACCAACAACATCAAGATCGGAGACCGTCTGGCGTTTTTTTTTATAATTTTTATCTATATTTTTTCTTTTGTTAGATAATTTTTAGGCTACACCAAATGGGTTTTGATTATTTGAATAAGGAGTTTTCATGTCCATTTTAATTTTATCTAATGCAACGTAATATTAAAAAAATAATAACAGAATGCGACATTTCATCTTGTGATTTATTAACACAGAAACAAAATTCAAATGCATATTTTAAAGAGTTTTCTCTACGTCGTAAACGTCAGGGCTCTGTTGACTTGTCAATTAATTAGAACATGCAGAAATCGCTTTCCTGGCAAGGACATAGTTCTGTACAAAAAGGCTTTGTTAAACACAAACACATTCTCTACTGCAAACCTGTTTCCGTTGCAACAACAAATCAAATCATGAACAAAGTCTGATGACATATGTCAGTGAACATAATTGGGGTAGGACCATTGTAACTTTTTCCAAACGTATTGAAAGGGTGTCCTATTTTTGACTTTTCTTGATGTCATCCACTTGTTAGTTTGTATGCTGGCTCTTAGAACGTGTTGTTTCGATGACGATTCGTTCGGTGGAAGGCGAACAAGAGAGCAGTCTATGCTAATTGCAAGTCTAACACGTAGCTTGTTCAAATCGTGCTGACGTGACTTATATTTGCCTTTTTGGGTCATACAACTTAGATACAAGATTTCTTGCAAAACAAAAGAGGTGTCAATATCTGAGTTACTTAGTTGTTATAGACCCGCCAGTTCTGCAGATGAAGACTTCAAAAGCTTAAAAACAGACTTTTCTCAATGCCAAAGAGACTTGATGTGGTGTCACAACCAGTAAGAGCATGAGCTGCTGGTAGAATTTCACGTCTAATGTTTTAAGGGAACTACACAACTCATGCACGGGGATGTATCGCCTACCATCCTTACCACTAGTGACAGAACCCATGAATAGCCATATCTGATCTGTGTTAAGCATTCGAGGAGAGTATTGAACAGTGAGAACTAAAACATCAGTGTCAGAACTTTTGACAATCGTTCCCTCTCTAACACTACACTTCTTAAATTGTTCGTCTGCATGGATAGCATGTCAAACGAATCTTGTGTCGGCTTCCTCTTGTGTGCTGAACAAGCTTGCACAGTCAGTTATTTGATCGTATGTTATTTATTTTTTACGATTTCCTGATTTTGGAAAATTCCTGCTATATATAATGTTTTTCCGACAGGCAGTGGATAACTGGCACAATAAAATTTCGAAATGAATTCCCCGATGAAGACGATTTGGTAATTCCTATTGTTCGCCAGGAATTTTTTCCAATCTAGGATACTGCTTCCTTCATTTACATGATTTACCTTGTGGCTACCAGTTGCTTGAGACCGACACACTCCATTGAATAATCCAGCTTTCTGACGTATAACAAATTATCCCTCATTAAAGCTTGCTTCAACTTCTGCGGGGAGATTGAGCATAGTTGATGATCAGCTATTTGATGGTAGTTAAGGAACTTGCTAAAAACACTGAAAGATTTATTGTAGAACACTTACTAGAGACCGAGAAGAAACGATATTTTTCTAGTTTTTTGTGTAGTTTAGGTAACCAATACATAGTAGGGACCTTCAAATGTTCAGGTCCCCAAGGGTGACTAGGAATAGAAATATGGTCACTTGGTCTTCTTCCGACCGGCACTGAAACGCTTGCCAGAGTGGGGCGTTCGTTTGGCTGTGCGGGATGTATCAAGTTTGAAGCCACGTCCGATCAGAATGAAGACGTTAAATCCGACGCCTCGTGTAAAGAGAGTGCCACTCTCATTGCACGTTTAAAACGATTGCAACAACTCGTTTAGGGGTCCGTAGGTGGCGCGTTGCAAACCTCAATTTCCGTCCCTATCCAATATACCCTCATTTTCCAGTGGCAGTGCAAATTTCCCCCGACCATCATCCAGGATGGCCTATATTAAAATACCTACGTGTTGTATTTATTGTTAACTTGTTTTCGTCCTGAACGTGCATGAAATATTTGCCACTGGACGTTAAGCAACCAACAATCAATCAAATGTTCAGAAGAAGCATAAAGCTGTGAGGTGGTTATGCTATGTTTGTTTAATATATGACTCTCTGTGGACCGCACGGACTTGAATGTAGATGCATTTAAAATTTCATTCTTAAGAACATCCGTATAAATTATATTAGTACAAGGCTAAGAAACATGTACTCAAACTTTGCAACTCATCACTGTATTTCATGTAGCCAATGCAATTTAATGTATTTATGCTCTTTAGTATTGGAGGAATAAATGAACAGGAGGTGTTAAAATATGAAGTGGCAATAGCAGTGATGCTCATGTTATTACAAATCAAGTAAATAGTCTTAATTCGGTAGGTCACATTCGTGAATAGGGGAGGAGATTGTAGTTACGACATAAGACACATATCCGATATCATCTGTGAAACGGTCATTCCATAACGGTCAACCATTTCGTGATGGCGTCCGTAAAATTGACGAAGGGATGATTTCAACTTCACCATTTTGGAACTTTTGGTTTAATAGCTTCATTGTGAGCAGCAACCCTCTATCAAGGAAATCATGATAGGAAATACAAGTCCGAGAATATCGTATCAATTGGTAGATATGTACTCCGTATGTTGGCGCTGCTTGAATGTTGCTACATAGAAATGGAATTCACAATTGAGAAGCTAAAATCATCTCTTTTGTTGTAAAGGTTTGTTTTCAACCGACCCTCATTGTCAATTCCTAGATGCAAGTCAAGATATGAGGCAAACTTAACTTTACCTGTGGTATCCCTTATCTCTAGTTAGATGGGATAGATTCGTTCAACATACTAGTTTTGAATTATTTAGTGAGAGAACATGATCTATATAGCGGAAAATAAAGTTTATGCTGATCATTTAAGGCAAAACCCCTCAAAAATGATAAAAATTGTCATTTAAACAATATTTCCACAATTTCCTCTATATTGTCTTAAATGTAGATCTTGTCTTGGTGATCATTTTTACTTTATTTTAGTTTATATCTATTATAATTTTTAAGATAAAGTAAGACAACATCGCAAACAAATTGTAAATATCATCATCAAAAGGTAATAACTCTAGATGGGCATTACATGTATTTATGAATTAAAAGGTTTTAATAAACTGCTATATATCATTCCATTATTTTCAATTACTTTCAATGAAGAACTTTCCATAATAAATGTGTGGCCTGCAGCAACTACTGAAGTAACATTATCTGCTGATTTTTCCAGCAGAAGCAACATTCTCTCCTGTTGTTGTCTAAGAAATCTGAAGTGTTTGATTTGATCCTGAAGAAGTTTTTATTTACAAAACACTGAACCTTAATGTTGACACACAGCAGATGACACATGTTCATGCCTAAGTAATGTTTTTAGCAAGTGTTCTAAAAATAGCGATTTTAAAGTCTATTATAAATGAATATCACCAACCTGTATTTCTTGAAGATCACATTTTCTGGTTCTTCATTCAATAGCTCCTTACATGCAGTAATAACATGTTTCTCCCAAGGAGAAACATGTTATGTTCCATCATTACATCTTTTTGGAAATCCCCAGTACAACTGAATAAATATTGGTGTAAAGGAAAGAAAATTAATGTAAACCTATTATTTATTTTGCAAAATATATCGTATACAGTAAAGTTAGCATGCATGTCTGTAAAATGCCTTAATAGCATTCATCAAATTGAATGGTTAAAGTACACTTCCTTGAATCCGCAAGTGGTTTATGTACAGAAGAATGCATGACAGACAGCTAGACAACCAGTGTAAAGAAAATACCTTATTTTTCATTAACAAACAAGAATCTATCAAGGATATCCCTCTTCTGTATTTTTTGCATAAATCATTCATCAAAATTTGTCCTATTTGTCTGGAAATTTCATGTCAGGTAGAAATTGACCTAATGAACACTTTAACCCATGTCAGATTTGCTCTAATAGTTTGTTTTCTGTTTCACCTGTGACTTCTGTTGCAGAAAGTGAGACTTAGGGATAGTGATCCTGCTGCAGCAGCATTACATGTTACATTAAATTGGTCACTTTCTTTATTGATTATTTAAATATATTTAACAGTTAATTGGAGTCCCCAAGGGTGACTGGGGAGTAGAAATATGGTCACCATTGGTCTTCCTCCGACCGGCAGTAGAACCCTTGCCAAAGTGGGGCGTCCGTTTGGCTGTGCGGGATGTATCAAGTTTGCACTGTGGTTCTTTCTCATTTTTCAGAAGATACTCATGTGTTATTCTAGAATTACCAATACCGCATCTAGAAATAACACACTGATCTTTTCTGCACATTAAAGTATTTAAAGGTTTACCTAATTTAGGATTAATATCATGTAACTTACTACCATCTTTTTTACTCCATTCATTTTCCAATATATTCAAAACATATTCTCTAATATTAGATCTAAAATCAGTATATGGTATATCACTGTTAGATAAGGGATCAGCCAGGGCATTTTTCGCTTCCTGGTCCAAAACCGTGTTTCCATAGATTCCAACATGACTCGGAACCCATAGAAAAATTATTTCTTTATGAAGAATTTTTAAATTCCTCATTACATATAAAATCTTGAGAATTATAGGGTTTTTAATTTTAGTATGTTGTATAGCTTGTTAGCATGAAAGTGAATCAGAACATATAATCAATTTGGATTTGTCTGAAGTAGCAATAAATTTCCAAGCCAAAATAATTGCCTTTGCTTCAGCAGTAAATATGGATGCGGCAGATGACAAACGGAGAGTCGCAGCTCTGTCTCCAAAGTCAGCAGCAGATGCAACTCGGTTACCATCCTTCGATCGATCTGTATAAACAGTTGAAAAATCTGAATAAATTGTCTTAATTTCAGCAAAATGTTGTTGAATTAAAAGAGGGTTTGTTTCCGTTTTTTTTTTGTATTTACGGAATTTCTGACAAAACTTTCAACATTGTTCCTTTTAAGAAAAAATTTGTTTGACATGAATAAAAAATTGAAAATTATGATGTTCAAATTAAGATCTTCTTAAATGTATTCTATAACTAAACAAAAAAAAATCAAATTTCAATGGGAACATTGATAAAACTTTTGTATGATTGAATCAATGTTTATATTAAACTGAATGAAAATATATTATTAATATTGAATAAATACATCATCACACGCAGTTAATGAGTATAAAAAAAGTATTTGTGTCTATATATAAGATTTTTTTTTCTCATGTAAATTAATCAATTAGTGATAGATTTCTCTTAGAAGAAATTTAAAGGTCCCAGTGAATAAACTACACAGAGAAAAAGAGCTATTGTATTCATTCAATAGGACAGGTGAACTTACAAAAGATTAAATACCTGGTCAATATAGAGATGGTACTGTGGAAAACTTTCATTGGGTTCGCAATAAGTCCAAGCTTTAAACGTCTGTTGGAGTGTGAGTGCTCATCAGCCTCTACATACAGACTCTCAACTGGTGAGGTTTTAAATTCGCCAAGACACAAACGAACCCTGGTGATGCACAGCATCGATAATCTGTATGTAGGACTTCCGTACAGAGCCATACACTATTGAACCGTTATCTAGTTTGGATCTAACTAGAGATCTATATAAATTAAGTAAGATGTTGCGATCAGCACCCCAGTCAGTGCTGCCGACAACTTTTAAAATATCTAATCCTTTCAAACATCTCCATTTTAACATTTTGATATGGGGTAGAAAGGTTAACTTTTTATCGAAAACTAATCCAAGAAATTTGGTTTCATCAACCATTTTAATTGGGTTTCCGTACAAGTTGAGTTTTGGATCATGATGCAATTTCCTTTTGTTACAAAAATGCATTCCAACCGTTTTTGAAGTAGAAAATTTAAAACCATTTTCCGAGGCCCATTTTTCAATTCTTTCAAGACATAATTGTAATTGTCTTTCTATGTTATTCATATTTTTGCCTCTATAACATAAATCATCAACCTACAATGAACCTTCAATATTACTTTTCAAAACTTTAACAAGGCTGTTAATTTTAAGACTAAATAATGATTGATTGATTGTTGGTTGCTTAACGTCCAGTGGCAAATATTTCATGCATATTCAGGAGGAGAACAAGTTCACAATAAATACAATAGGTAGGTTCTGTAATAGATTAAGGGATTAAGGTCGGAGAAATTTTGACTGCCACGGGAAATGAGGGTATATTGGATAGGGACAGAAATTTAGCCCTGCAACAGGTCACCTACGGACCCCTCAAAGAGTTGTTGCAAGGGTTCTTAACGTGCAAAGAGCGTGGCACTCTCTTTACACGAGGCATCGGAGTTAACGTCCCCATTCTGAACGGACGTGGCTGCAAATTTGAACATCCCGCACAGCCAAACGGACGCCCCACTTTAGCACGGGTTTTACTGCCGGTCGGAGGAAGACCAATGGTGACCATACTTCTATTCCCCAGTCACCCTTGGGGGTAGACTAAATAATGTAACAGATAAAAAACTGCACTGAGGGACACCCATCTCTTGATCATACAGATCCGACATGGTTGAATTTACTATTAACATTAAATTGTCTGTTAGACAGAAAATTCGAAAAGATTATCAAGAGTACTGCGACCCTGTCGGAATCCACACTGGATATTGGCTAACAGCCCATTTGATTCCAGGAACCAAACAAGATAATTGACTAACCGTTCTAGTTTTACAGACACAACTGGTAAGAGCAATTGGTCGATAATTAATAGGATCCGTGTTATCTTTACTTGGTTTTGGAATAGGCACGACGGTTGCAAGCTTCCAAATTGATGATAAATCACCAGATTCCCAGATGTTATTCATGAGATGCAAAAGAGCTTCCAGCGAGGAATCTGGCATGAGTTTTAAGAGTTGATAGTGAATATTATCAGTCCCACAAGCTGTATCATGGGCTTTTGACAGAGATGTTTTAAGTTCTTCCAGAGAAAATAGTTTTTTTTATAATTTTCACCATTTTTCGATTTGAAGTTCAATTTCATTTTTCCAATTTCATTTTTCCTTTGTTTTTTTTTTTAATAACTTTTTTAAAATCTTCCCTGTAGTTGTTAGAAGAAGGTTTCGCAAACGTTTCACCAAGCTTGTTGGCAATATCTTTTTCAGATGTTAATATATTATTGCCATCTTTCAAAAGTTTTACCGTGGCTTTAGAATTTTTACCTTTTGTATCATGTTCCATACTTTTGTCATCGCAGTGCAAGATGTTATCCCCGAGACAATTTTTTTTCCAAGAAGTCCGCCGCGCGAAAAATACGGAAATTACTGTAATTTCAAACCATGGTTTGCTGGGATGTTTCGGATTTGCCGATGTCTTAGGAATTGTTCTGTCAGCAATTGACTTTAAAACTGTGTTAAAAGTTAAAATGGGATCTTGAACAGTCTCAAACAAAGGCCAGTCCGCCTTCTCGAGTTTCCAACGTGGAATCTCTGCTGAGCAGAAGTAAAAAGATGTTCGAGAATTATTGGGAAGTGATCACTTTCACATAGATCATCATGGACACGCCATGAATAATCCAGAAGAAGAGACGGATCGCAAATAGTGATATCAATAGCAGAATAAGACCCGTTTCCAAGGTGGAGATAAGTATTAGATCCATGATTGAAAATGCATAGTCCTTCTTGTGAGCCAAAGTCTTCAATGATCTTATCAATGAGACTTGCTTCCCCACAAGGGATTGTGAGCATAAAACCATGGTTTAAAGTCTCCCATAAGTATAAAATTGAAAACAACACGTTTAATAATTTCATGCGTCCGAAGCGCTTTTCTGGATTTACCTTCATCAGGAACGCTCAATGCCAAACATTTGAAATCCGAGAGATGTATAAGTATAAAAGGTGAAGGTAATTGATCAGTAAGGTTTTTGAGTTTAGCTTTATCTATATTTGAATTAGTAGGAATATATATAGAATATAATGTAATTGTTTTATCCAATGATAAACGAATTGCGACTGCCTGCAGATCTGTGGTGAGTTGGACTGTGCTATGAATGACGTTCCCCTTCACACAAATGGTTGATCCGCCTGCAGCACGTTGAAAATGTGCTATAAATGTTGTATCCTTTTAAAGATACATTATCACTTTATTTAAATGAGTTCCTTGAAGACAAAATGCAATAGGTATAAAAGTCTGAACTAGAAGCGTTAACTCGAGATGATTTATTTTAAGACCTCGGCAATTCCATTGAATGATATCTGTCATAGTTTATGAATAGAAGGACGAATGCTATCGAGTTTGCCAGCATTTGTACTTCGATCACCTTGAGATTGTGATCTTTCTGGGTGGCACAACACTTTCGAGTCCATTTCTCATAAATCATTGAGTAAGGTAAATCTATTTTGTAAGGAGAGTCCTCGATCTCCTTGAATAGACGGAGCTGATGTTACTCCGCCTCGAACTCTACCCCGCGACCTCCTTTCAGAAGACTTCTAAGAAGACGGATTTGCTGACGTTTTGGAGATACTCTTCTTTTCTGGAGAACGAAGAGGAGACAAGGCTTTTGTAGACTTTGTACGAGATGCAAGAGATGAACTAGAAGACGCTTTATTAGACGTAGATGTAGTATGACTATTTAAGACGAATGAATTATCGGGAAGATCCCAGACAGACCCAGTGCCCCAACTGTCTGATACAACCACATATGATTTACTTGATTTCTTTTTTTCATTTTTTTAGGTGATGACATTGAGCTCTGTGAGGAAGATTGAGTTGACTGAGTACTGGTTTTAGAAGGTTTTGGTTTTCTTGGAATAATTATTTTATCGGAAGTTTCTAATTGAACAGGCAACATTATAAAAGTTTCAGCATCAATTGGCCAGTTCATGCGAGTTTGTGTATTCTCGTGACTGAATGAGCGGCCAACTTTGCTGGCGTACGATGGTTTGTTCGAAACTAGAGGATCATTCGAAACAGAAGCTACCTGTTTAGCCTCTGGGTAACTGATATTTCTTTCTGTTTTAATTTTAATAATATTTTTTTTTCTTTAAGGTAAACAGGGCAGTCACTAGATGATGAAAAATGGGACTCACCACAGTTTATGCATTTAGAAGATTCAGAGCAACAGGTTGTTCCCTCGTGTCCTTCGTCAGAACACTTGAAGCATCTCTGCGTACCACAATATTGTTTGGTTCCATGACCAAACTTTTGACAAGTGAAGCATTGAATTGGGTTACGGAAAAACCTCTCAACTCTAATTCCGAAGCAAACTAAAATAATCGATGAAGGAGTTGGAGTTCTAAAGGTCAAAAGATATGTATTTAATTTGGTTATAGCTCCATTCTTTTTTATTTGAAATCAAACATCAGTTACACCTTGGCTTGAAAGTTCCTCACAGATTTCTTCCACGGTAAGGTCACCAACGTATTGACTTCTGTCGAATGATCCCCTTACAGCTGTTCAAACTGTTAGGTCACCAACGTATTGACTTCTGTCGAATGATCCCCTTACAGCTGTTCAAACTGTTGTGAGGAGAGGCAGAAATAGGATAAATGATTCATGCATATTCAGGACGAAAACAAATTAACAATAAATACAATAGGTAGGTTCTGTCCGGGGTTAAGGTCGGCAAAATTTAGACTGCTACGGGAAATGAGGGAATATTGGATAGGGACAGAAATTTAGCCTTGCAACAGGTCACCTACGGACCCCTCAAAGAGTTGTTGCAAGGGTTCTTAACGTGCTGAGAGCGTGGCACTTTCTTCACACGAGGCATCGGATTTAACGTCCCCATTCTAACCGGACGTGGCTGCAAATTTGTACATCCCGCACAGCTAAACGGACACCCCACTTTAGCAAGGGTTTTACTGCTGGTCGGAGGAAGACCAATGGTCACCATACTTCTATTCCCCAGTCACCCTTGGGGGTCGGCAGAAACAGGAAAGTTTGTAATTGTTTTCATTGTAAGCAAATTGTTGATTGACTTTTGTTGGAACATTCAACCAACAAATTCCCTGATCTCATTTTTGAAACTTTTTTTAACAGTACCAGCAACGCTTTGCATTTGTTTGTTTATCACAAAGGCAGATATTTCGGAAATTGGTTTTTCATCTGTACCTTTTATTACAATTAATATGGGCTAACTGGCATCTTCCCGACAGGGCACTTAATCTTCACATTTTCTTTTTTTTGTGTATTAAAGCTGATGAAGAGGGATGGTTTTGATGTGCCATAGGAAAAGAGAAAGGTTCGCCATTCTTGTCATCCACCCACCTCGGAGTGCCTACAAGGGCGATGCTGTATTTCCGTAGCGAGCCGGGGTCAAGTGCTAATGATGAAAAAGAGCTTCAAGTATAATGTAGCTCTTCTCCAAATTAAGCACCCAAGATCCACTGCGGAAAGCACCAGATGTTCCAAGAATAGTATACTCTAGCAGAACGTTTCCATCAAACGAAATAGAAAACGTACAACTTGATTGACCCATGAGCCATCGCCTTCGTCAGTTATCCGAAATATAAATAGCTTAATTTAAATACATGTGTATACACTGACAATTGTTACAAGAAAGCTTATTGTTGAGGATTGACTGAAGGGCTCGGAATGACCAGCCGATTGATCGGACCGGGTCCATCCGACCTCCCGTTTAGATGATATCGGAGCCAAAGCAGCTTATTCAACAATAGTCTCGTCCGTCCGGGTATTTTCTGACCGTAAGGAGTCTGGCTACAGCCCTCATCCGCAAGGATCTCGTCAACCACCGACACGGGTAGAAACCCACGGCTAAAGGGTTGGGGAGCCTATTTTATTTAAAACATCGGACAACTCGTACGATGTTCGGATCACTTTAGTCTGGCCTCTACCCTCCGACCTGTCCAGCATGGGTAACCCTACCAGGAGACAAAGCTCCAGCTGGCATAGCTCCCAGGGTCACTGAGACACGCAAGCCCAAAGTGAAATTTATAATCATGAAGATACGCTGTTAACATGACCCGTTTTAATGTTTTAGGTCTAAATTGGAGAGCTGTAGCACATACCCGAGGTCACTGAATGTTACAGCTCCCCAACTTAAGGTTTTAAAACCTTCTACTGGTTCAGATTTAAAGGGATAGTAGCTACGATTTTGACAAAATTTTGAGAACGTTTAAAAGTGGCCAAGATGAAAGATACATACTTAAAATAAACTATGAGAACACTGAAATGTTTATATAAAAGTAGAAGTGTTAATAATTCCTAATTAATACCAGGTTGTGTGCCTGGCTATCTCATTAATTATGCATCGTTTGTGCGTTTCCGAAGTTTGCTGACACAGCGTGTGAAATGACCCAGATACATCGATATGAATGGAGAGGTAAGCATGTGCATTATATTCTTATAAATATCTTATTATTTCTTCCAATAAATGTATTATTTGACGATATTTACGATTAAATGTCCTCAGAATTCAACTCCGTGTATTTATTTCAAAATACAAACCCTAAACTTCCACTTGCTCCCGATAGTGTATGTTAACTGAAATGGGGCATCCCAAAGGGGTACCGATAAACAGAAAGGATAACGAGAAGAGAATACTTATTTCTGTGATTTGTATATTTTAGATAGGTTGGTTTTGTTATAAATTGAAATAAAGGTTTTTGAAAATTATAAATCTATAATTTAAGGAGATGGGATCGATAGTGTTAAGTAGGGTTTATACGTGTATAACGCATAATACTATAATGATCTATCTCATTCACTGGTCTTTCGTTTTCCGTTTTTTTTTAAATATCAATGTACGTTGAAAATTCATTTTAACTAAACAAATTCATTTATTGCAATGTAGATTTCACGACAGTCAGGAAACAGTAGATCTGAATCTCCATCTTCCAACATCGGCGATGGTCGGGGATCTTCATCCAGTCCAGAAAGGCCTACCAGAGGCAGGGGACGTGGACGTCGCCAGTTTCGTGGACGAGGTCCGAGAAATGTTGGTCGTAGAGTTAATAGAAGGCCTGTGTATGGACCAGCCTTGCCAACTTGGGAAGAGTTAGCTGTCCAGCGAAGAGAGGAAAGAAATGTTCAAATGAGGGTAAATATATCTCTTTTATATTTTTTTTTCTCAATCAATCAATGATCATTTTGCATTGTGTACAATTTGTATTGTGTTGTTTCTATGTATTCAACCCCTCGGGGTATACATGAGCAGTTCGTTAATAAATATAAATAAACTTTCTTCCATAGATAGATGTATCAAAATGGAAAATAATAAGGAGACATCGAGGGTTACACATTTCCTTTAATAAATATAATTGTCATATTGTAAAAATGTATAGTAAACATGGTTGCAAACATTTTCTTTTGTCTTTCAGGAACGAATTTCTCAGATGTCGGCAGATGGTTTGAGAGATTTGGTGTTGAGTATGTTTGACAAAGATCCATCAATTATGTTGAACATTGTAGACAGGAATTCACAAACTGAAATTCAAGGATACCATCCTAGACCTGAGAGTAATGCCCCATCTTGGTGTGTTTGTACCAAGTGCAGAGAAATGCCCACTGAGGAGGAGAAAAAATGTTGCAGGCAAACACTACAAAATTGCACATCCACATTACCGGTTAATTTTTTTCAGTGCCCTTGTATTTATCAATTAACAGGTCTTCAGAGAAAATAAAAATAATACCAGACAGGTGACTTTATATGAGTCAATTATTTAAATCAATTTAATTTGCAACTGGACTGTAGCCTAGCCACCTAGGAAAACCATACCTTCACATAGCTTTGACCATAATTCTGCTAATAGTTTATTGAAAAAAATGTATAAATATTTTTTCCTAGTTATATTACACTCTTTGTTTCATTTACAGGATTTTGATTTGGTTCTCGTTATTGCCAGAAGATATAGACAAGACGTTTTGGCTGCAGGTGAAGATGATGATTACAATAAAAGTAACCGCCATGCCGCCTACAGGCTTTATATATTTTTGGTTCATGGTCACCTTAGTGCAGGAAACAGAAGGGTCATTCCAAGTTGTTGTGTCTGGAAAATTAGAGACAAATATCCAGATAGTTTTGGGAATTACAGGGGTTTTATTGGTGGTCGTCTGGGATAATGAATATAACATTATTAAATATGTATAAACTTTTAATTGTATATATTTGTTGTTTTTTGTCAGTAGTGTACCAGTGTACAGATATAAAATAGATATGATGTAAATGTCTTGGAACTGTCTTTAAATTTAAATTCTTGAAAGTATAGAAGATTACATGTACTGATTGGTTGGTGTGTGGTTAATATCAGTAGCACATATTTCATATAAAAAAGAAGATGTGGTATGAAACCAAAATGACACAGAAATTAACAACTATCCAGGGCTGCTTCAAACAAATCAAGTCTTAACAGATGACAATACAAAATCAAAAAGAATCATTTATGCAGATTCAAAGCTACTTGTTAAAGATCTTCTTCATAATGAGCTTGTTGTCAGCTATCTTTTCACAGAAAATTACTTTGCTTTATTGGTAGTTTTGCTCATCTATATCATGGAACATGAATTTTATCAACTTCTCAAAGACGTCAAATGCATACAATTAACACACAGGTTTCAATATTGGAATCCCTGATGAAAAAATTTGCAATTTCAAACTCCTTTCAAAAAAATGCTTATATTCAATACAACATGTTGATGTGATATGACAAGGAACCCAGTCTTTTAGTAGACCAACCCACTGAACCAGATTTTTATTATGATTGTTCACAGTATAACAGCCTGCAGAAAGATATGTCACCCAATCTATACGCATCTTTTGACTCCAAGGCAACCATACTTTGATCCTACTCCTAAATGCTGCATGATTTGTAGCTGAGAAGCAGCAATGTCCAAATTACAAGTCTTTAATTTTATTCAAAGAAGTCCTGTAAGCGATTTTGGTGGTTTAAGTTGATAAAAAAAAAACATGATAGGCAAAAGGCTTGAACAAACAAGCTGAGAAAACCAACTGTCAATTTTTGAAATAATAATTGTTTTGAAGGCTTAATAAGATTTATTCTGCCCAGTAGTCAATTGTCCTGTCCATGTCATCATTGGTCCTGTTTGAGCTGTCATCAGTGAATCTTGACCGCTGTAACTCAACAATCTGCTGGGTAGGTGGTGGTGGAACTGGTGCAAGGTGTGCCGACACTCTAGGATCATCCTCTGATTCATTCCAATTTCATCAGCAAGTCTTTTCAAAACAATTTTCTCAATGACCTGAGGTATGTAGGCATAATCCTTCAAAGTTTTGCATGGTGTTACAGACCAGCGGCTGCTTTTTTTCTGAAACACTCTCTGATACCTGGAAAAATACAAAAAAAATATTGCAAAAATTAAATTATGATTTAGAAAATAAAGTGATAAACCATGAAAGCATAATACATTTAGTACAAAAATTAATATTGATTTGTAAATTTAAATAAGAGAAAGTTGCTAAACAATATTGAAAAAATATAAAATTTGCTTTTGCACAAGGGAAAACAATGTAAAGAAAAAATAATGTTTTTACCTTACTGATCCATCTTTGTTTGTCAAGATTGATCGACCAATGTGACCATTATGGTCTAAAGCTGCCAACAAGTTCCGACATCTATATGTTGGTGGTCTATACGAATGCCTTTTTGATGCATACATCAGAATCAGATTCTGGAAATTTTCCAGTTCTGCTGTACTTCTGAAAGAAATACATTTTTTAAGATTTCAATAAATATACACAAAAATAAATCAATAATAAAATAAAATTATGTGTTCTTTAAAATAACTTATAGGAATGTATAAATCTTCTGCAACTACGTGTTAATGATGAAAAGGATCTATCCAAATAAAATATTGTTTTATTCACAGCAAAGCAGAAATTTGTAAAAACAGTCTTTTTCCTATAAGCTTTATATATCAACCTGTCTTTTGTTTAAATAATATGATGACCTAATTGTATTGTTAATACCTGCAGTTAGTATAGTGGGGAATATTGTTGATCAGTCTTTTGTTCATGACTATATCTCTCAATGCACAATGTGCTGGTGAATCTTTCTTCAACCATCCTTTATCTCTTTCTGAAGACAAGGGTCCATGTTCGCACTTGTTATTAGTGCTATACGCAAAAATCCACTCATGTTCGTCTACTACATGGTGCAGAACACCAATCCACATTCCCTAAAATAAGCCACCAGTCACATTAAATATCAAGTATTATACAATTCATATTATATTTTTAAACATACATATTTTGTTATTATCATGATTATCAGGACAACACAAGCTTTTATAGGTACACATAAGGCTGGATATTTGGTCATTTTAATTCTGTTTTTATGTAATTGTATATATATATGTTACACAATAATAAAATAAATCATTATTATTCAACAAATAATATATTCATGAGAAAGCTAACCAAGACACAGAAAGAAAATAGAAATGCAAAATCAGACCCAAATGGAGTAATATTATAAAAAAAATTAGTTTGAACTCGAAATGAAACAGATATGAATAAAAAATCCATCTCACCATGAACTCTTCTTTAGTGTTACATGTTTGTGCAGTGTACCAAAAATGATTCACCACATCTTTTGTCCATTCGAACAATTCTTTGCACTTCTTGTCTTGACCTGCTTAAATACAAAAAAAAAATCATAATGTTTCAATTTAGTATATATCAAAACAAATAAAGAGAATGATTTATGAAAGTGCAAATATATAATATAAAGTACAATGATCCTGGATTTTAAAAAAGGTCTATGCATTAACCGGATATATAGTTCATTGATCTTCACCAGTTCTTGTGTTGTTTTTTGCCTAAGTTGATGGTTTTATTAATCATGATGAATGCAAATTGAAGATCTGTTATAGTCTGTAATAATCTAGACTTGGGTCATCAGACATTAGACTTATCAGAGCGTATACCTGGTCTCAACTTCAAATGGTATGTGAGGGGTTGCTGTTTACCCAAAATAAAAAATTTTGTTCATACATAATTCTTACTTTGATAATCTTTTTCCCTAAATTTTTGGTACCATGCCAAACATCCCATGAATGTTTCACATCTGGATAGTCCTTTTCTGCAAGATAATAAATCAAGAATGAGCATTGAAATAATAATACATTGTACATGTATCAAAATTAGATTTCAAACGATCGCAATAATTGAAACTCACTTTTTTTTTTAAAATGAATCAAACATGATTTTTCACAATATCGCAACAATTAAAATCGCATTTTAGTCTAAAATAACAAAATCGCAATAATAAATGCACTCCATTATTTCTGAATTTACAGTAACACAATGGTTAGCATTATGAATATAATGTTTTTTTATTAATATAAGGGATAATGTATAGTAGCACTAATATGATTGGTTGACATCTCATCAATATTTACCCCATATCACCTTTTAACTAAACTTGAAAAATTTTACTTACTCATGATGGAGGCAATCTGTACATGAGCATCAGTCACTACTTCTGCTATTTTAAGACCATTATCTAAAAGGAACTTGAGGCACTTTAAAAAACAAGCCTTTTCCAAGTTTGTGCTTTTCTTTTCTGTCATTCTTTTGTCCATAGTAACAATGCACAAAATCTGTTACTGATGTTCTCCGTGAAGGTATAGGAGCAATACTGGGCTGAGTGTCCTGGGCTGTCCATTCGTCCATCCCCTTTAAACCAAAAAATAATATTTTAGTTGCTTTGATTTTCAACACTAGACTAAAATTGCATTGACAAATTTTAAGACATGTTTATTTTTTAAATAATTTATCAATGATGTATATTTCTTTCCAATTTTTTTCACTGATCTTAAAAACTAACAAACTGAAACAAAGCCAGAGTTCCGGAGCTGTAGTTGCTGTTATAGAAATTAAAATGTTATAAAATTTGTATAAAGTGCATACCAAGAATTACCAAATCTTGTCCTCTAAAACTGTCTAAAATAGCATCCTGATGATCAATCCAGTATTCATCTACTGATGGTATCACATAATGTCGCTGTATCTTGAAAAAGGTAGATTTGCTCAAGATGGGCAATTTCAAGTATTTGGCAAACATTGATATCTTTTGAAAATTGCTCCCTGAGAGGACAACACTTGCAGCTATCATCATGTCACCACTATGCATACCTCTGTTCAATATTGGCTGTGAACACCATTTATGTGCAATGTGACCATTTTGACATACCTTAAAAACAAATAAATAAAAATGTAATAATCAACAAGACTTGTATAATTTTAAATATATATACCTTATATATATATATATCATTATTGTTCCTGAATGTGTTCGGACTCACAAAAATGATTGGATCAAAATCTTTCTTTCTTTTTAAATACATTGTACAAAAAAAAAAAAAATTAACACGAGATATTGAATTTGTAAAAATCTTAACCTAGTAAAATTATGAAATTTACCCATTTCAGATAAATAGCCGATGCAACCACTTCCTTCTCTATGTCAACCTCCAAACCACATCCTTTAACGCTGCATATTTTCTGAATAGAAGTCATTGCTAAATTGAGGAGCTGACTGTAAAAAAAAGGCAAGACATGGGTGGTCTGCCAAAAAATCTTGAACTTCTTCATCAGAGTCAATGCGTTTCACACCAGGACCAGAATAAAAATCTGTCTGCTCAGGCTCATTGCTTATTGTTATGCGTTTACCTTTCTACATTGGCTAGAATTATAGGGGGAGGGTTGAGATCTCATAAACATGTTTAACCCCGCCGCATGTTTGCGCCTGTCCCAAGTCAGGAGCCTCTAGCCTTTGTTAGTCTTGTATTATTTTTAATTTTAGTTTCTCGTGTATAATTTGGAGTTTAGTATGGCGTTCATTATCACTGAACTAGTATATATATTTGTTTAGATTGATTGATTGTTGGTTGCTTAACGTCCAGTGGCAAATATTTCATGCATATTCAGGACGAGAACAAGTTCACAATAAATACAATAGGTAGGATCTGTAATAGATTAAGGGATTAAGGTCGGAGAAATTTAGACTGCCACGGGAAATGAGGGTATATTGGATAGGGACAGAAATTTAGCCTTGTAACAGGTCACCTACGGACCCCTCAAAGAGTTGTTGCAAGGGTTCTTAACGTGCAAAGAGCGTGGCACTCTCTTTACACGAGGCATCGGATTTAACGTCCCCATTCTGACCGGACGTGGCTGCAAATTTGTACATCCCGCACAGCCAAACGGACGCCCCACTTTAGCACGGGTTTTACTGCCGGTCGGAGGAAGACCAATGGTGACCATACTTCTATACCCCAGTCACCCTTGGGGTTATATTTGTTTAGGGGCCAGCTGAAGGACGCCTCCGGGTGCGGGAATTTCTCGCTGCATTGAAGACCTGTTGGTGACCTTCTGCTGTTGTCTGTTCTATGGTCGGGTTGTTGTCTCTTTGACACATTCCCCATTTTCATTCTCAATTTTATCATCATCATAAATTTCATCCTCTTCATCTTCTTCTATTACATTTCTTGTGTCATCAGCCTCACTGAAAGAACATAAGATGTCTAATACAAATGAAAATCTATATACATATGTGTAATCAATATCTGTTTTTGTACATTTAGGACTACATTAATATGATGAACCACAAGTAAAGCAGTGAGGTGTTCTTATACCTTGAATGTTAATATCTTAATAATAAGACCTCTATATAAGTTTCAATTACATTGCATTTAATAGTTGCCTTATGAAACTAAAACTAAAGTGAATACATACCCAAAAGTAATATTTAAGCTAGGCTCATAATCCTCATCATCTGAACCACAGTTGTTGCTTTCTACTTCTGTTATATCAATTGTTAATCTAAAAGCAGAAGAGAATTTAAAAAAAATTATAAAGGATATTTGTGTACATATGTAACTTAACATGGGATATATTAAGTATGTATGGCTAGCAAAATTAAAAACTTCCATTTGTTGTTTGCACACAGTCAAGGTCGTTAAAAACTTCCATTTGTTGAAAAAAGTTAAATACAATATAACAAGTTCCTTATATTTTATCAGAAACAAGGTGACATTATCATTTATATAAGTTCAGTCGTATAAAATCTTTTCTACATTTTCTTTTTCTGACCACCAAGTTAAGAAGAGCTGCCATTTGTATTTCTTTTTTTTCGGTGTTCAATTCAATATCTTTTTTCAAAATAAAACTTACACAAAAGGATTTATGAAACTGCTGGATTCTTTCAAATGTGACCGTCTACGACTTGGTAATTCTTCAATCCCTGAGATATGTGCATCAGAATCGCTGAAAATAAACCATGAAGTATTTATGAATTCCACATTCAATCTAAGCAAATTGCATGAGTTATATGTAAATGAAACACCATTATTTACTTTTTCTGTTTAATTTCCAATCAGCATCATATTACAATTTAAATGTACGTATAAAATAAGAAATAAAATAAATTGTTAACTTTCTAATCATTTGCGGCATAATATTAGCAAATACATACTCAGCTTGTCTTTCACTCTCAGAAGATGAAATTCTGGACATATCAGACATGGGTTGAATATTGTCAGCAAGAGGACCTGGTGTTGAAGTCAATGCTTTTGGGTCCGGTGTTGCATAATTCATACTTGGACTGGAGTGAGCAGCATATGTTGGAGTTTTAAATTCTTCATGTTTTGATTTTTTACTTGGAGTCATGGCTTTGGGTTCTGGTGTTGCACTTTTCATGCAGGTACTGGAGTGTGTGTTGGTGTTTTGAACACCTTATTGACTTCAAAGTTTGATCTCTTTCTTGGACTGATATTTCTGTCTTGAATTGCATACCTATGAATGATATTTTAACTTAAAATCAATTGAAATTTCAGATAAAATGCCGAATACACTTTTTATAACAGTAAGTTAAGATTTCCCCTTTGCGGGGCCTCGTGAATGCACGCATTTGTTTACACTTATAATTATCGCTTTTTCATACATTTCTTCATCCAGAATTAAGTAAACAAACATCATTTGACAATATATAAACAAATAAGAAGCAGTGTGTTTCTTTGAAATATGAAAAAAGTCTGTTTTGGAACAAGAATTTTGAAGATATAAATGTAAACAACACACAAACCTGTCCAACAGAAGTTTAGCAACTTGTGTGTGACTTTCCAGACGTAACCGGTCTTTCAGGTCATTCCAACGATCAATCTCGTCTCCAATGTGGATTTTCGACTTCTGATAAGCGGCCTGTGCATCTTTTCTGTTCCTCTTTCTTGCAGAATCTGTGAGAGTACGTTTTCTTCCTCGCGCTAAATTTCCTCTATCCGACATGTTTACTTTCATTTACGCGTTGCGCATGCGCATTTTAATTGTCGAACACAGGTCAACTATAGGTCGTATGAATAAAGGCGGTCGTTACAGCGATATATTGTCTATAGATAATAATTCATTTCGGTGGTTAAAACTCTAAAAATCTTCTTTAAACCTTATGAAATGACAATGGGAATAGAATTTTTCCTAATTATTCTTTATATTTGTTTAAAATTCGGCATTTTTAGTTTAAGTCATATTTTAGTGAAAATCGTAGCTACTATCCGTTTAATAATGTCCATGACAGACAGTGTTTTCTTTTTCATAAGCTGATAGTACAGATACAATTTTAACAAAAGGATTTTTATCCCCTTATATTTCGAAGAGATATGTCATATAGTTTCATCTAATATATGACACGAGGGGTTAATTAGACAGCTTCATATAGTTACTTTATGTATGTTTAAGAACAACACAGAAAACAAAAGCCACACAATGTTTGGGAACTTTAGACACATAATGTAAAAGCACAGAATGGACTTATTGGGAGAACACTTCTGAAAGCCACAAAATGTATCATAAAAGAAGAACATTGGTCCATCTGCTGCATCCATTTTTACTGCTGAAGCAGAAGCAATAATTTTGGCCTTGAAATTTATTGCTTCTTCAGATAAATCCAAATTTATTATATGTTCTGATTCACTTTCATGCTAACAAGCTATACAAAATACTAAAATTAAAAACCCAACAATTCTCAAAATTTTACATGTAATGAGGAATTTAAAAATTCTTCTTAAAGAAATATTTCTATGGGTGCCGAGTCATGTTGGAATCCATGGAAACACAGCTGTAGACCTTGAGGCAAAGAATGCCCTGGGTGACACTTTATCTAACTGTGATATACCATATACCGATTTTAAATCTAATATTATAGAATATGTTTTTAATATTTTGAAAAATGATTGGAGTAAGAGAGATGGTACAAATTACATGAAATTAAACCTAATTTAGGTAAACCTTTTAATAATTTAATGTGCAGAAAAGATCAGTGTGTTATTTCTAGATGCCGAATTGGTCATACTACAGTGACACACGAGTATCTTTTAAGAAATGAAGATGAACCACAATGTGTACCTTGCAACTGCAAGTATACTATTAAACATGTTTTAATTCATTGTATTGACTTTGCGTATATTCGGAAGAAGCATTTCAATGTCAATAATATGTATGATTTATTTAATAATGTTCCATTTACAAATATTGTTTCATTCTTAAAAGAAATTGGAATATATTATAAAATATAAAAAATTTTTGTTATATTTAAAACGATTTTAATTTTTATCACGTTATCTTAGTGTTGATTTTTATTTGTAAATAATCAATTTGCTTTAGTCTAGAATTTTAGTTTATTGAAAGACCTTTTGTCTGATTTTAAAAATATACCTCAAATTGTTATAATATTCGAATTAGCTCTCGCCGCGATATAGCCTTTCTCTGCTAATGCGGCGTAAAGCAAACAACAATCAATCAATCAATATTTACTACTTCAGATCTAGGATGGGACTTGTTTCATTGGAAATCATACCACATCTAATTTTTATATACATAAAATTGAGAATGGAAATGGGGAATGTGTCAAAGAGACATCAACCCGACCATAGAGCAGACAACAGCCGCAGACCACCAATGGGTCTTCAATGCAGCGAGAAACTCCCACACCCGGAGTCGACCTTCAGCTGGCCCCTAAACAAATATGTTTACTAGTTCAGTGATAATGGACGTCATACTAAACTCCAAATTATACACAAGAAACTAAAATTAAAAATGATACAAGACTAACAAAGGCCAGAGGCTCCTGACTTGGGACAGGCGCAAAAATGCGGCGGGGTTAAACATGTTTTTTTGGATCTCAACCCCCCCCCCCCTAATACCTCTAGCCAATGTAGAAAAAACAAACGTACAACAGTACGCACAGTTAAACTCAGTTTAAGAGAAGTCCGAGTCCGATGTCAGAATAGGAAACAAAAGAAAATAAACAAAATGACAATAATACATAAAAATCAACAGACTACTAGCAGTTACTGACATGCCAGCTCCAGACCTCAATTAAACTGATTGAAAGATTATGTCTTCATCATATGAATATCAGGTACAATCCCTCCTGTTAGGGGTTTAGTATTATACCGTCATAAAATATATGAGAAGAACATAACCCGTGTCATGCCAACAACTGGTTTTAGAATAAATATGTTTAATGTATAGTTATAATGGATGCGCCGTTTTTAACATAGCAACATGGTGAGTGTGTGTTTTGTAACCAGTTATTTCATGCATTTTTAAAATGACATGGGTTTTTAAAACATCTACATCTAAATTTCTAAAAGTGAAATAACTCTATTAAGGCATTAAATGAAGATTTAGATGTAACTATTTGTAACTATGGTGAATTTATTTGCTGTTTAAAGTTAATATTTTAATTCAATTATATTCATGAAATTAACTAATCAGAGCTTTCAGAAATTTTTTTGTGTCATGCTATTTTTCAATATTTCGATTGATTGATTGATTGATTGTTGGTTGCTTAACGTCCAGTGGCAAATATTTCATGCATATTCAGGACGAGAACAAGTTCACAATAAATACAATAGGTAGGTTCTGTAATAAATTAAGGGATTATGGTCGGAGAAATTTAGACTGCCACGGGAAATGAGGGTATATTGGATAGGGACAGAAATTTAGCCTTGCAACAGGTCACCTACGGACCCCTCTAAGAGTTGTTGCAAGGGTTCTTAACGTGCAAAAAGCGTGGCACTCTCTTTACACGAGGCATCGGATTTAACGTCCCCATTCTGACCGGACGTGGCTGCAAATTTGTACATCCCGCACAGCCAAACGGACGCCCCACTTTAGCACGGGTTTTACTGCCGGTCGGAGGAAGACCAATGGTGACCATACTTCTATTCCCCAGTCACCCTTGGGGGCTCAATATTTCGATGATCATAACTCATAAACAATAAAATTATCAATATCAAACTTGACCTTGATTTGGTTTCCAGTTACAACATATACAAATTTAAAAACCTTGGGTTGAATGGACTTTTTAATATATATTTGATCATCATATATAAAATTGTTTTGTACATACCAATATGGAACTTTTCTTCCATTTTTTCATCGGTAAAAACATAATTAAATTTAAAAGCTTTGGTTATACAGTTCAAAATTTATTGAACAGAAAATACAATAGGTTGCAAAAGCTCAAATTATTCTTTTACACATGTGACCCCCCAAAAAAAAGAAAAAAATACTAAATTTCAAATTTATATTACTGAGATTACTCTTCAAAATAAAGACCCTCCACTTTATTTACTTCATCTAAAATAATTTTTGAGTATTTTGTTACAATAGATGAAACTTCTTTGTTGTACGACACATTTTGTGACCCTACAATAATTTTAATTTCTATTTCGGTATTGTCTAATTGGTCTTCATTTTCCTTTGCCTTTTTACAGTACTGTATAAGCTTGTCAGGTATATATTTGGGTGTTTTCATGTCTAAAATATAAAAGAAATTTTAATAAGCATAATTTTTCGGCAAAATTGTAATTACAAATTTTGAAGTAATTAAATATTTTTTCAATATTGCAGTACTTCATAGGGCAACCAACTATACACCTGAAAAAAAAGTATTGCAAAACCTCATTTTTAGTCCCCTACCAATGAAGTTGAAGGGGACTTTAGGTTTGCACTCTGTCTGTCTGTATGTCCGTCAATCCCTCCATCCGGCAAATCAGCTTTCCACACTTTTTTGTCATGCTTGAAGATATTGGTTTGATATCAGGTATTTAGTATAACTATAACAAGTTACAAATTTCTAAGTTCTAATTTTGTTCCGGTCTGATGTTTTTTGGCAGAGTTATAGACCTTGGACTTAGAAAAGTCACATAAGTAATCTGTTTTCCGAACTTTTTTTCGTCATGCTTGAATGTATAGACTTCATGTTTGCCATTTGGTTTAACCATGACAAGTTATAGATAACGTTTGATTTTGTTCCAGTCCGATGATTTTATGCAGAGGTATGGTCCTTGTCATGGTTTAACTATATGCCAAATATGAAATCAATATCTTCAATCATGATGAAAAAAACAAGCTTGTTCCGCGTTTGGTAAAAATCCAGTATAGTTTAAGAAAGTTATTCAGTAAGTTAACCTAAGTTGTTTATGCTAAAATTATTGTGTCTCTGGTTGATTGTCCTTCAATTTTTTTTATTGCTATATTTTTTTACTATAATGTTGACTATTACTTTTACTTTCAGCTTATATAATTAGATTACATTTGAACTCACGATTTTTTTTTTAATAATTTGGATATTTTTCTACTGCAGAATTCCATGAATCTTCATTAGTCTGTTCGGTGAAGATTCTTTCCAGAGCCCATTCCTTTTCATTACTTTGTAAACTCTCTGCTGTCTTTTCTAAGCTTTTGTTATCAGCTGCCATCTGCAGGAAATGAGCACGTGTCACGTTTAATTTTGCCTGCAGTAATCTAAATAGCTGTGAGAAAAAAATTGAATGTTTATAGAAGTATTAGATTAATACTATAATTTTGAGTTGAATTAACATGGTAGCTTGGTAATTTGAATCTTGAATCTTGGTAGCTTTGACCTGTATCTTTTGGCTAGAAACATTACTGTTTGGAAAAACCCATTGCAATCAAGAGAAAGCAATATCAAATTTAATTATAAAAAAAAATGTAATGAAATATAAATAAAGTTAAATTTGACTACCTTCATTGAATAAACAGATTATTATCTTAACAAGAGTGGATACAGACCAGCATGAATAGTATTTAGCCTTCTTAGAGTATTGCATAGCACTATGTGTCAACTCACTATCTAAAGGATACCCCACATATAATAATGGACAAAATTTCAATAATCTTCCTTGAAATATTGAAGACCAGGATTATTTTCCTTTATGCATATTCCTAGGTTGTGTACTGCACTTGTGTAAAGTTTCATCAATAATGATCAAGCTGTTAAGGAGAAGTTGCTCTTACAAGACATGTTGTAACATATTGCAATTTTTAACTAAGTTAGTAAAATTATCTCCTTTGAAATGTTTCAGACCAGGATTACTTTTCTTCATGCACATTCTACCCCCAAGGGTGACTGGGGAATAGAAGTATGGTCACCATTGGTCTTCCTCCGACCGGCAGTAAAACCCGTGCTAAAGTGGGGCGTCCGTTTGGCTGTGCGGGATGTACAAATATGCAGCCACGTCCGGTCAGAATGGGGACGTTAAATCCGATGCCTCGTGTAAAGAGAATGCCACGCTCTTTGCACGTTAAGAACCCTTGCAACAACTCTTTGAGGGGTCCGTAGGTGACCTGTTGCAAGGCTAAATTTCTGTCCTTATCCAATATACCCTCATTTCCCGTGGCAGTCCAAATTTCTCCGACCATAATCCCTTAATCTATTACAGAACCTACCTATTGTTTTTATTGTGAACTTGTTCTCGTCCTGAATATGCATGAAATATTTGCCACTGGACGTTAAGCAACCAACAATCAATCAATCATGCACATTCTCAAGTTGTGGACTACAACTATGTTCAATTTTCATTAATATTGATCAAGTCGTAAGGGAAGAGTTACGCTTACCTGTTGCCACATTTTTATGCCCCACCTACGATAGTAGGGGGCATTATGTTTTCTGGTCTGTGTGTCTGTTCGTTCGTCCGTCTGTCCCGTGTCAGGTTAAAGTTTTTAGTCATGGTAGTTTTTGATGAAGTTCCAAGTCCAATCAACTTGTAAATTAGTGCACATGTTCCCCATGATATGATCTTTCTAAATTTTAATGCCAAATTAGAGTTTTGACCCCAATTTCACGGTCCACTGAACATAGAAAATAATAGTGCTAGTGGGGTATCCGTGTACTATGGACACATTCTTGTTTTTAATATTAATTAAGTTTAATTACCTCCCTTGAAATATTTCGCACTTGGATTATATTCCTTTAAGAACATCCTCATGTTGTGTACTGCAACTGTGTCAAGCATGATCAGTATTGGTCCATTCATTAAGGGGAGTTGCGCTATCAAGACATTGCTTACAACAGGACAGACGGAGGGACAGACATCTAGACTGATGAATAAACAGGTTGATACCTATATAACCCCCCCCCCCCCATTTGTGGGATATCAAAAATTTAGACTCCTCCCTTTCTAGACCCTTGCTTTTTGCTGCTTGGTTTTCCTTTAAGCATTAAGGAGTAAGAGTAAAAACCAGTTGGCTGCTAGAGTTTGAATAACGTATGTGTAGGGTAATTTGTCTTACTGTCAAATGTTACCTTGTGAACTTGCACTTTTAAAAATTCTGCTTAGTGTATTGGTCTAGTAGAAAGTCAGTTTCATATTCATATTGAATTACTATGCTCCTGTCAGGAAAATAATTTGACATGTCACTGGACATTACACATCCTAGTTTATTTTTGGCCATCATGAGTTTTACCTACATAATTTGTAATTTATAATAAATTAATCCAGGCAGTTGTTAAAATTAGGCATCACTTGTGTATATATCAAATGTTCAGACATTTATAATGTTTCAAGTTTTGATGTTCATTCCTACTAACTTTACCTACCCTTTGTGGTACATTATGGTGTACACCCTTTACTTATGCTGTCCTTTATTTCCTGTAAGAAATAATTCCACCTGAATTAATACCATTGTATTTATGAATAAAATAAGAAAAAAATAGAATTAAACAAATAGATGTGTCAATTTGACACTGATGACCCCCCCTTTGCATATAACATTATAAAGGGGCATAATTTATAGGTTTTATATCATTTGAATAAGACAAACTAAAGTAAGAGAACGGAAAAATAAACTAAGCACAACTGAAGAACGGTAAAAGTGACGTCATCCAAATTGGAACTTGATCTTGTGTTTTGTGGTAATAAAAGCATTTTGTATAAGTTTCATTACATTTGGTTGAGACTTACTAAAGTTGGAGACCGGAATCCAATTTTGGTATGTATAAACAGATATGGGTAAACTTACTGCTTCCTGACCAAGCAGTGGGGGCATAACTAGAATACTGAGAATTATAAAGGGCCCTGGTGCAAATATATCATTGTAGAGGACATAAAATCATTTCAAGTGAATGATAGGTGAATTATCAACTTACAATTTCCACATAAATTTAGAAAAAAAATATACAAAAATTTTGCACACCAGACACATTATTTCTTTCACCAGTGATGATCGAAACTAAAAAGTTACATAGCCAAATCAAGTATAAAAGTTGAACAGCATTGCATGTGGCCCAATAATTCCAAAAAGACTTTTATATACAGTGTACATGTATACATGCTGATGCTAATGGAATCTTTCTGTTTGCGTTGAGATAAATTTCTTAACACAGGATATCTTAGCACATAATTGAACTGAATTGTCATTAGATGCAGAGGAAAAAATATTTTAAATAGTTTTCAATGGAAAGAGGACAGTAGATGGATGCCATCTGTTTTTATTAATTATTTATTTTCATTTCAATTTGGCAAAGGACCTCCTTCATTTTGTTGTTTAAATCTTCCTGGCCTTCTAAGTGGCACTGATGTGCCAACTTTATTTTATCCTATCCAAAAGAAAGCAATTATACAAGTAAATCATTTGTGTATTAAATTATAGTTTGCAATAATAGATTAATATTCATTATATTTTTTTTTAATTTTTAAGTACAATGGTTACTCTCCATGTTGGAGCACAGTGGTTTCTTGGAACCACTGAAGAAGGATGCCAAATGTGTGGAGAGCAGTCTGTATCCCGGTCGACACAAACCAGTGACACGTCATGCCTCTCCAGAGGAATTACTAGGAATACATGCCTACTTCAAGGAGAGACCTGTTTCCCCACTGATCACAACATTCCACCATGCCAGAACACCCAAAGGAAGTTACCGGGATACGTCCATCGAGAGTGAAACACAAAAGGAAAGAGGGTCAATGGTCCTATATAATAACTGTGTTGGATCAATTTCGCTCTTCTTCAGTTGTAGTGGTGAAGATCTTGCATTCATTAGCTGGTTTGGTTACCTGGACTATGATACTAGTTCTAGGTGTTATTTCGCCAAAAACAGCAGGAACTTTCCAAATTGTGTTATCCCTGTGAAAGATGTTTCAGCCCCACTGTTGTATGGAGAGGAAAATGGGGTCATTTGGATTCCAAAACTTCCAGACTTGTAAATAAAATGTATGCCTTGTGTCTTGACATTCGTCAGTTATTGATTTATTTATGTTGTTTTTGTTTATCATTTTTTGTGTGAATATTTTAATAACTGAATTGTATTTGTAAATATTTTAATAACTGAATTGTATTTGTAAATATTTTAATAACTGAATTGTTATATTTGTAAATATTTTAATATAAACTGAATTGACCGAAGTCTTACATTCTTCTTTGAACATTTGATTACCCCCAAATCTTTTGGATTTAATAACTCTTTCCTGGTTTAAAAATGAGCATGTTTCAGTGTGAAAATTAACCTAAGTACATTTTCATTTGTAAAAAGTTATATATCATGTACAGTTAAATTAGCTATTTTGAAGAACGCCCTAAAATTTGCAATTGATCTTTTGATTTCTAACTTTATAGTTAAATTTAGACATAAATAAAATATATAAATTTAAAAGTAATTCCTGTAATAAATGTACAGTGTCTCCGAAAAACTTCAAAAATAAATCTTTTAGTAAATCCATGGAAAAATGAAACATAGTCACAGCCACTAGATATAAATAAAACCTGGAAACATTTTAAAACTTGTGATGTTCCTTGCAGCAGCAGGTCATCAGAAATGTTTTGTGAAAGTGTGTTGACTGAAACATATTTTTTTTTTAATTTGCTATCTTTCAATTGTATTATTACTGTTTTATCTGAAAAAGAATGAATTTCTACAGAAAACAAAGGCAATCCAATAAAACAAACATCAGTATCTGGACTGTAAATTAGTACAAAAGTACAAGTGGTTGCTCTGGCATGTAACCAGACTCTGGTGTCTGCCTCTTCATGGTTGCTGCAAGCATTACTAAGTATAAATTCCTTTCCATCACAAACTTTGACAGCCTTGTCTGACATGTTTCCCCCACCTGTAACAAAGCTAAAATTATGATGTTTTGCATAACATATGAATTTTTCACTCAAATAATTGACAATTGAACGTTTGTTTTCGCGATTGCCTAAAAATTCCCTCCAATTGGTTGGGAAAGGAGCTTTATCAGAAATAGAAACAAATGAAGAAATATTAACTATCTTGTTGTCTCTACGACTTCTTTCGACATCTTTAGGACATGGACCATGACGAGAAGGATGGTCAAATACAACATGCACTTCATCTGCTGCATAGTGACGCTGAAAATTAATAACCCATCTTTTAAACAAAAAATCTGAATAAGATTCAAAGTTTTGATGATGACCCAAAGGTGGGGAATTAATCATAAACATTCCCTCTAAAATGACACATTTTGATTCATCCTTTGGAATGTCTAAGTTGTTGAAATATGAATTAGGGTAAATAGACTTCAGATAAGTTGCTGCACTTGACTTTTCACCTTTAATAGTTCCTTCTACAGTATAGATTGATCTTGAAAGCGAAATAAATTGCCTAAGTTCTGTTACAGGTTTGTTTGTTTCTTTTGAGAATGCAAGTTGTTTTCGTAAACAAGTAATGACTGTATGATTATCTTGAATTTCTTTTTTCTGTTTACCTAATGTTACTTTTGGTGTGGAAAATGTTTTTAAATTTCTCTTTTTTCTTGAAACTGTATTTGTATTTTTATTCAGGATAATGCAATTTGTGTAATTTTTAAAATCATCTCCGTATTGCCTGTAATTTAACAAATCTACTGCTGTGTCTAGTGGAGCAATATTTCCAGAGAATATGTGATGTAGTTTAGTGTTTGATACTGTTATGAAGACTGATGAGTTTCTTAAAAGATTCATATATTCAATATTCTTATTTTCCTGTACAATTGGACTTTCATTGTCTTCACAGTTGCCCTGTAATTTGAGTTGTTTTGGAGTATTGTTTAAAACCTCTGCTCTGTAAGGGAGAAAAAGACATAATGATGCTAGGGACTGTTTATTAAATGATGTCGTTGAGTTTTTAATGCATCTCATGGGATTCGTCAATGGCAACACTGTTGCATGGACTGCATGTAATTGAAACAGCAAAGGCACCTTCAGCAAAATAGTCCAATATGTCTGTGGGAAAGTTTTGTTGATCTGTAAGATGATATGGTACAAGTTTTAAATACATAGGTCTGTCAAAAGCATGAAACAATGGAGTATTTTTTTTTAGGTGAAGCCACTCTTAGGTGCCAGTTTCTTGATCTGATTGCTATGTATAATGATAAATAAGACAAAAAATCAGTATGTACAAAGTCATCCCAAAATTTAAAGGTTTCATCTTTTCTTTTTAGGTAGCGCCATTCATTAAACTGTGGACTGGTTTCAGAAACTAAAGCTGTCAGCTGTGATATAGTTGAAAGGTATGGTGTAGATGGACCTGTGGAGGAAATAAACTGTGGAGAATTAGAAAACACGGACTGAAAAGAATTATTATTTTCTTGTTCAAACATATCTATTTGTGTTCTGAAAAGGGCTTCCCAAACATGAAGTAAAACATCATGAACCAAAGTAAATCTTGTGCATTCCGACAGGGCTTTAAGTCGAGCACCATTATGTAGTAACTGAGCAACTTCTTTTAATCCGGCATCATAATAAATTTTCATAAGAACTGGTTGGACATTTTTCAAAAGATGCCAGTCTCCAGGATAAATGAGCAACCAATCTAATGATTCTCCATACTCAAATTTTAGTTTCATCAGTGTATCAAAGCATTTTCCATCTTCAAATAATACTATGTGTTTTGTTAATGTATTAACTTGAAATCTGTTATATAATATATTGATCACCTTCAATACAATGTCCCTGTCTTCTGAATGTTCATCTAATACTGCAACAAAATGAGTTTTTGATTTTTCATTTTTATCTGGTAGAGAAAAAAAGTATTTATTGCCTTTGATGTTATAAATTTGGCATCAGTCAAATCTGTAAACTGCTGGCTACAAATATAGTTTAACATGTTTTTAGAAAAGAAGTTCCATTCTGAATTTTCAGAATCTGTCAAGTTATAAATCGATTCATTTGATATGTTTTTACACGAGGCATCGGATTTAACGTCCCCATTCTGACCGGACGTGGCTGCAAACGGACGCCCCACTTTACCAAGGGTTTTACTGCCGGTCGGAGGAAGATCAATGGTGACCATACTTCTATTCCCCAGTCACCCTTGGGGGCTGTTAAGGTCGAAGAACAGGGATTTCAATGAAGAGCTGTATCACCAAACCCCCCTTTTTTTTCAATGAAGAGCTGTATCACCAAACCCCCCTTTTTTGTTAAAATGCTTGGTCTGGTCGTTGGTATCAACATTTAATTATCATTCAAGGAGTTAAATATTACACAATTCAAACAAACACTCTTGTACAGCTAGGAATGTTTGTCAATGCATCAAAACTGTAAAAACATCTTCAAATAATGTACTTACGTTACTTCAATCAGACACTGCAAATTATTATCAAATGACAAATGGCGCGAAATCATAGCGTGGATATTTTCGGAAGATATCGGGATTCTACTCCATTCTAATATTTATACGAAGGAGCTACCAAATTCATTATACAGTCTTCAATATATATATTGCGTAACAATATTAAAAGAAATTATATTTTTCATTTGGTTATAGAAGAATATTATAATTATAATTTTTTTTTATCAATTTAAAAAACGAAACACATGTTAAAGCAAAAACATGTATACAATACAGTTGCCAATTATGTCTCTAATGAAAAAAGTATATGTGTTCATCTAATTATTCATCAATTATTTTTTTTTATTTCGATTTCCTTTTATTGACTCTCTGCTTACCAAAGGGAAGCAATCCGTAAATCATTTTGATGCACTGAACACTACTGGACAACAATTTTATCGATGAACTGACATGATCTGAAACGTACTTACTTCTACTGATTCGAACGCAAAGCGTTTTTTCTTAATTACCTGAACCAGTACTGATCGATACTTAATCGCTCGAGTTCATCAGTGTACTGAACATGTACTGGACAACTGAAAAAAGTCTTGACATTTTTCCTTGCGGTAAATTCAGGCATTTAAGAGTTGTTCAGTTTAAAATGACCGTTTCAGTAGAAAAAACAGTTACTAGTGTCTTAAAGCATGACTCCCCATCAAAATTCCAACTTTAGTTAGGATCTCACTGAACAGGTCATAGAAAAATGTCTTTACTTCACCGCTATCAGAAATGTTTTTAGCAGTTTGAACTATTGTGGACTCACCAAAAATATTGTACATAGGGTCCTCTTCAATACATTTGAGAGTATTGTTGTATGCAGAGTGGAAAATCGAGTCCACTGTGACTGTTGTAATTGTAGATTGTTGACTCTTATCAAATCCAGTAGCAGTAATTTGGTCTTGAAGGACCTCACCATCTTGGATTTTGTGTTGAAAAGCTGTAAATAAAAAGAATCATAGAATTCTGATGTGAAAGAATGAATTCAAATAATTAAAAACAAATGAAATTTTTCACATGATATGTATATAATAACTGTATCAAGTTGGGTATAAGAATATATTTTATTTGTAAACAGCAGCAGGTGGATTGTTGACCCTAATGGCCTTTTGTATGAATGAAGGAGTTTAATTTTATGCTACATTACAACAGATTTTTTTTATTATTTTTGGTGTAAGACAATGAATCAGCCAGAGTTCTTCATTATTAATATGCTGTTTTCGTACATCTTGCCCTAGGTTAACATCATACAGATAATTTAATTTTACAGTCTTCACCAGTGGCTTCTAAAAGGTTTACATCATTGCTTATAAGTCAAAATATTTTATTGTGTAATCTAGTTCATGTATATATGTTTTTATAATTTTGTTCATGTATGTACATTTTTTAGTCTAAATATAGGTATTTTTTATTGAGTGCTTGATTTTTTTCATTAAAGATGTATGAGTAACTTACGAAATTTACATTGACATCTAGGGAATGTCATGACAATATTGTTCAAATAGATGGTTCAATTTCATGGACATAGTAAATGTTGTTTGTTTTTTTCTGTAAATTTTACGTATTAACATACTGCCATCATGAAATATTTTTAAAGCTTCAACTTGCACAATTAATTTGAAGTAGCAGTAACATGATGTGAGAATAAAGTGCAGTTAATAAGGCATGTCTTATTTTGTCCCCGTTAAGGCAAGATCATACTAAAATGATAGATTGGAGGGAAAACAACAATTTTTACAGAAAGTATCAATTTAAAATCTATTTAAATATTAGACTGCAAAACGTCAGTGAATATTTGTTTACTGGGTGTAAATAAATTATTTTTTATGCATAAACTTAAACAAACATTTAAATATAGCCACAAGATGACTGACAACAAACAGTTTAATTCTGTCCGGTTTTTTTCACATGCTAATAAAGACCAGATCAGTTTTGGTAGTAACTACCACATACAAAACACTGGTACTTATCTCGGTTAAGGTTACTTTTTTGGTGCTCTTTTAAATATTTGATGAATTGAAGACTTTCCCGCAATCGTCACATTTAACATATGTATCATTGTTATTTCCACAAAGTTTGGAGTGACTGTCTCTACTGTTTTCCTATTGAAAAGATTTTGTACAGGTGAAATTGTTCTCATCCTCATGTCCGCTTTGTGTCCCTCAAACTGTCTCTTATAGTTGCCTCCTTTACCATAATAAGATTTTTTTAAAGTGTTATCCCTTCGGAAATAAAAAATACATATACGTATGTTTTTATTTACTGGTATAATCTTAAAAACTATATAATATGATTTATAAAACTTCATCAGCATTGCAAGATCTAAATGTATGCAAAATATAAGTTTTACTGTATCTATATCATTCTTATCACAGCCCTTGTCCACTCTGGACTTCAATAATAACAAGCTCAGAGCTTACTATTCCAGCATTTAGTTAAAAACTGGTTAGTGCAAAACTGCGAGAAGTAGGACATGTTGTTGAATAGGGCTAAGCCAAGGAATGAACAAATGAATAACTTGGAAAAAGAATTGGCAGCTGAAGAAGAGTATGTAACTAAAAATAATAAAAAATTTACACATTAAACGATACTTAAGTTCATCAATGGAACTCTTTAAATTAAAAATTATAAGGTACATGATTAAATTTCAATTTTGCATGCGAGAGGTTTAGCGCTATAAAACCAGGTTTAATCAACCATTTTCTACATTTGAAAATTCCTGTACCAAGTCAGGAATATTACAGTCGTTGTGCATTCGTTTGATGTGTTTTATCATTTGATTTTGCCATTTGATTAGGGACTTTCCGTTTTGAATATTCCCCTGCGTTCAGTATTTTTGTGATTTTACTTTTTTCAAAAAATGAGACACACATTATTGTGATTAAAAGAACCGAGTCCTTCAGTTTCCATTATAAAAAATCGGAATGTGACTTAAAAGTTATTTAGCTTTCTAACATTTGACTTGTTGATTTGATCTAATTATGCTTATGGATAGTATGGATAAGGCACAATGACACACATTATTCCTGACTACGATTGACGATTTACGTTTGATTTAATACAATCTTTACAATACAATGCTTTTCAACTTAGTACCTGGTTTGGCCTTTTTAACTAATAATACGAGCGTCACTGGTGAATGTTTTGTAGACTATAAACGCGCGTCTGACGCAAATACGAAATATGATATTTTGTTTAACATGAAAAGTCAGATCAGGATCCCCATGGATTAACAACAGAGCAATGAGAGACTGAAATAGAACCATTAGGAAATTTTCGAACGTCTGCCGTTGTAGACCACGTTAATAGTAACAAAAAGGTTCAAGCAATTAAATCAGAGATAGATTATAAAAGTAAACAAATGGTATTACTACACATATAGTAATGAATATTGCCGTAATGACAAATCAATTGCTGTGACAATGGTCCAGACTGGACAGTTGATTCACTTACATACATTTATTTCTTTTACAGGTTTTTAAAAGCTTGAAATTTAAATGCTTTAATTTTAAAAAGCTACCATCCAGGACAATCTGATTTAAACCCTCTAGCACATTCATGGTCGCCTATTTCCGGTGCACTATCAGGCGTTGTACTCCCTACTACCCTTCTAGGAGAAAATCTGCCACCTTGGAAACAAGGCCTCACAAAGGAGCAAGTTCGACAGAAGGAAGCAATTGTGTTTGACAATGCAACGAGAGACTAAATGAGGATTGGAATAATAAGTTTGATGGATTTCGGGTGTCTAATAGTCATCAGCCATGTGATGAGAACCATACACCTTATAATGATCATGCAGAAATTCATGAACTGCTAACAAAGTCGTCAAGAGCTATACGGCAAAACTCTGAGCTTTTTGGCAATCTTTTAAACAATGCATTAAGCATGTATGTCGTAGACTTCACAGTTTGACTATTCTATAGCGGGTATCAAAAACCGCATTAGAATTTCTTCAACAGAAACGGGGATTACCTTCACCATTGCCAGACATTTAAAATGAAGGTCACTTTTGCACCACATTCGGTTTATTGAAATGCGTAACTCAGATTTAAATGATGTTGAAGATACACATATGCCGAAATATCAAAAGATGGATTTAGGAAAGTTTCACAAAGCTTGTCTTCTATGTTTTACTAGTAAGACTGAGGAAAAACATAGAAAATTGTTTCATTGGAGTTAAGTAAGACTTTAATTTATGTTTATTTAAAAAATAAAATATCAAATCAAATGTAATTTCACTTGATTCATTTCTATAATTTATCAAGGATAAATGTGTTATATTTGAATGCTTTTAAAATTTGAATATTTATTAAAATCTATTTCTTATTTTTTAAGTTGAAGTAAATTCAATTGAACTTCCGGTGCAATAGCGGCGCCCACGATATTACCATGCTAGAGCAAAACTTCCAATATAAACTTGAAAGTTACAGAAACCGACTAAACAAAAGTATGATTGATTGATTAATTGTTGGTTGCTTAACGTCCAGTGGCAAATATTTCATGCATATTCAGGACGAGAACAAATTAACAATAAATTAAATAGGTAGGTTCTGTAATAGGGGCGTCCGCGATTAAGGTCGGATAAATTTAGACTGCCACGGGAAATGAGGGTATATTGGATAGGGACAGAAATTTAGCCTTGCAACAGGTCACCTACGGACCCCTCAAAGAGTTGTTCCAAGGGGTCTTAACGTGCAAAGAGCGTGGCACTCTCTTTACATGAGGCATCGGATTTAACGTCCCCATTCTGACCGGTCGTGGCTGCAAATTTGTACATCCCGCACAGTCAAACGGACGCCCCACTTTAGCAAGGGTTTTACTGCCGGTCGGAGGAAGACCAATGGTGACCATACTTCTATTCCCGAGTCACCCTTTGGGGTAACAAAAGTATGAATATAGACAATTAACAAAAATCTGAAAATTCACGTCTGAAACGCCATCAATGGGAAAAGACAGCCTAAACCCACCTACCACGAGGTACACGAGGTCAAAAACAGGGGCAACGACAATTAAACACACACTAGGATCAAATCAAGAAACATTTGAACTTAAAAATGAGAAAAATTTCCTTTGGAGACGAGTCCTTTTAATTCGTTACTTCAAAATTCTTGGAAGTCATGAATAAGCAAAAGTTGAGTTGAATGACTTTGACCAGAAATCGTAACTGATAGCAATTCCTGATGATAAACATGCCTTTTCAAATAAACTCGCAAGGATTGATTGATTGTTTGTTGCTTAACGTCCAGTGGCAAATATCTCATGCATGTTCATGACGAGAACAAGTTAACAATAAATACAATAGGTAGGTTGTGTCATAATAGAGGCCATCCGGGTTGATGGTCGGGGAAATTTGGACTGCCACTGGAAAATGAGGGTTATATTGGATAGGGACAGAAATTTTGCCTTGCAACAGGCCACCTACGGACCCCTCAGCGAGTTGTTGCAAGGGTTCTTAACGTGCAAAGAGCGTGGCACTCTCTTTACACGAGGCATCGGATTTAACGTCCCCATTCTGACCGGACGTGGCTGCAAACTTGATACATCCCGCACAGCCAAACGGACGCCCCACTTCGGCAACCGTTTTACTGCCAGTCGGGGGAAGACCAAGTGACCATATTTCTATTCCCCAGTCACAAGGGACACAAGGGAAATAACTACGTCAATATTAGATGCAATTTGATACATGATTAACAAGAGTTGTCGTTCTCTAAACAGTTTAAAGTCAATATATACAAATTCGTGCATTGAGCAATAAACCATAGATTATTGTTCAAATCGGGAAAAAACTAAAGCTTTTTGTACATACTAACTGAAATTACCAAGGTTCGAAGTTAAACAAAAAAAAACTATATTTTGAATAATTTAATGAACACTTTGTGACGTTGATGGGAGATAACTCAGTACCTCAAAAGCCATTCGCAATACATTTTCATGTCAGACTTTTTCCTAGAAATCGTTGCAAGATTAATATTCAGTATGTTTCCCACTCAAAAACACCATGCTGTTTTAGAACCTTGTTTTGTTGTTTTTGATTATAACATGTTGTGGTGATGTTCTGGACATAAAACATGTTTGTAAGGTCGAGCAAGACTTGGACTATATCCCTACTGGATATTCCTTTACCTTTTCTAGAGCTCTCGACAGTCAAAATATGCCTATCAAAACAATCAACTTCGACAATTTAACCTAAAATCCACCAAATTGTGTTTGGACTAGTCGTTCAGTGGTGATCGATCGCGGATTAATGGAATTATGTAATAGAAATGATGCAAAAAACCCTTCCATTGCCATTGTAATTTGTACAATATACAAATGGTTTTGAGAATTAAGCCAAATGACTGAGAAATATATAAAAAAAATTAAAATAAGCAACATGATATTCCTCTTCAACCAATGTATACTTTATGAAATGAGTTGATGCCGTGCTATTAGATAACAAAGTGTAGACAGCTAGTTAATAGGTTTGTTAACTGACTTATGTCATATCATGCTTATTATAAGAGATGTTTCAATGGAAACATCAATCAATTTTGAAGTTATGTTATCTTCATTTTAATGTTACATGTGATCGCTTATTATCATTCATGTTTATTCCTTACGTATTAAAGTAGGCATACATTATTCGATTGAATACAATGCATATTGGTATGTTCTAATCATCTGAGTTGATAAATCTATGAACCAACACAGATACAAATTCATACAACGGAACGGTAAATTATAAATTAAAAACTATTTAACCAAAGTGACCAGAGTGCATATAAAAAAACGTTGATTTTACAAGTTCTTCATGTTAAGATATTAGATGGAAAGATGAAGATGGTGCAGAGAGCGTTTAAGGATGATATGGGTATAGATCGTGGTTACGTCCGGATTGATGTTCAAATGAACAATACATGCAGAGACTGGATGAGATCTTTACGTGCCTGCTTCCAGCCATCACCAGATCTCCATCATTATATATCCACCAGCAAAGGCAACTTAGACAAAATGGATCAAGGCTATTCAGTTAAAAAGCTTAGGAATAGTTTGACAGTTTAAGATAAGACATTATCTTATTTTCTAAAAGAGAAAGGATGTGACAGTATTGGCTATAAATACCTTATCTATTTATACTATAGTAACACGACCTCATTATGTTAATGAGATATACGTACTATGATAACACATGCATTGTATACTGTGTATTGCCAATCGCCATTAAATAGTTATAAGTCTACTTGGATTATATACATCTTTATGCCTGCAGCCAAATACAGCATGCCAGTCTTGTCCAACATTTTCTACATAAGAAAAATGCCTTTTCTAAGTCAGGAATGTGACAATTGTTATCCATTCATTTTTCTGAGTTTTAGCTTTTGATTTTGCCATTTGATTAAGGACTTTCCTTTTGTGAATTTTCCTCGGAGTTAAGAATTTTTGTGATTCTACCTTTTAAGAATTACATTATTTGAAAAATGATTCAAATTCTATTATTATCTCAATATATAGATATAATAATATAAGATAATAATAAATTTCACATATGTCATCCAGATATGATATACACAATACCAACATCTAGCCCGTCGAAAGAAGGCCAAAGTGACAGAAATCCAGTTTAAACATACAATAAATATACCCGATTCAAGACTGTGGGACAGCAAGTCACAGGACAATAAGTAGCAATAATTTTTCGTACGTCACACAGGTAAACGGAAAATAAATTTGTCGTTTATAGTATGAAGAGGTGCAGTTTTAGTCTACCATATTCTACAAAAGAAAATTTGTGTACCAAAGTCATTGTCCATTCGTTTGATGTGTTTGAGCTTTTGATTTTGCCATTTGATTAGGGACTTTCCGAACTGAATTTTCCTCGGAGTTCAGTATTGATTTTACTTTTTATACGATTTCTACATGAACAATAAAGTATTATCCTACGTGTTTACTAGAGATGGGGCTTTTTTCACCGGCTAAGATGAGGTTTACATATTAATAATCAAAGTAATACACAACGAAATCGTAATATTACTCCCATGTCAGGCTCTTGGCGATTCTCCAATAACTCAAAACAGTGTTCCTTTGTTTTGTTTCCCCACTCGCTGTCCTTGTTCTCTGTTGTTGACAATGATTTCGGATGCTTCCGTCTTTGGTGTGTTTAAAAATCACTTTGTCACAGTTGCATCTTTTGAGAAATTCGTCTTTAACATGCCTTTTTTAACACATGTTTAAACATGCCTCGCCAGCCTGGTGATCTCGGGAGTGATGCCACATGCAATGAAACATTAAACGTCGTAAACATGCAAGATGTAAATTCAAATCGGATGACCCCCAAGGGTGACTGGGGAATAGAAGTATGGTCACCATTGGTCTTCCTCCGACCGGCAGTAAAACCTGCGCTAAAGTAGGGCGTACGTTTGGCTGTGCGGGATGTACAAATTGGCAGCCACGTCCGGTCAGATGGGGACGTTAAATCCGATGCCCCGTTTAAAGAGAGTGCCACGCTCTTTGCACGTTAAGAACCCTTGCAACAACTCTTTGAGGGGTCCGTAGGTGAACTGTTGCAAGGCTAAATTTCTGTCCCTATCCAATTAACCCTCATTTCCCGTGGCAGTCTAAATTTCTCCGACCTTAATCCCGGATGCCCCTTTTACAGAACCTACCTATTGTATTTATTGTTAATTTGTTATCGTCCTGAATATGCATGAAACATTTGCCACTGGACGTTAAGCAACCAACAATCAATCTTAGCCAGAAATAGGGTGCTTTCTAAGCCCATTATCATTTGGAATTCTATCTTAATGTTTTCTGTGATATCTGAGTTGACATATCACCACAAATTGTATCGACAGCTTCAACCTGACACTCAGCATTGTTTGTTTCACAATAGATCTTTTCATTATATGCAAATACTTCTCCCCTAGTTGTAATCAAATGTGGCTAAGTTTCATCTGCTAATGGACTAGGGTCCCCGTTATTTACTATCCTTTTCTTTATCATCCTAAGATCATCATTAGTGTGATTACCTTCCCTTAATCTGTTCAAAAATTCTGCGAATATCTTATTTGTCTGTTTGTCTTTTTCTTTTTTAGCCATGGCGTTGTCAGTTTATTTTCGATCTACCAGTTTGACTGTCCCTCTGGTATCTTTCGCCCCTCTTTAAATGGTGCTGTAAAAACCTCTTGGCAAGTGAATAAGGTGTAATTTGATACTTTTTAATTATGTTCTGGAACATCTCAAGTTATTTTTATCAGGTTAATAGCCAAAGCTATCTCATCTTTCCATGTGAAACTTACACAAGTTTAACACTCAACCCGGACGGCCTCTATTACAGGGCCTACTTTTTGTATTTATTGTTAATTTGTTCTCGTCCTGAATATGACAATTATAACTTTTCAAACAGTACATTGTATTTTACCATTCATGAAATAGGCTCAGTTGAGGTTTTTAGTAAATGTTAGTGCTTATATATTATATTTTAGATCTCTCAAACAAGACAAAGGTTATTAAAATGAAACAATGTAGATTATGATTTAAAATCAATAATAAAAATGAATAATTAGTATAAAATACTACAGGTAATTTTTCGCCACAGAAATATGTAACTGATCTATAACAGGGACAAAAGATAATCCATAAAAATAAAACAGTGACATAAACTTCAACATCAGTAGCTCTCCAGTGAAACACTGTATCACATCTTCTTGTGTTAACATTTTAAATTGTCATATATTAATTAATACAACTGCAGCATTGCATGGATTGAAACAATCAGTCTATATTAAGGACACATAATGTGAAAATCATGTTTTCTCTATCATCTTTGTGGATGCCCTTTTGCAGGTGTGGATCTTCGAAATCAATGCACCATTGAAGTCACTGTCTTTTACATTAAATTTGTTGATTCTGTATACTGAAAAAAAGTAGAACCATCTAGCATATGCAATTATAATTATACAAAAGTGTTGTTTTAGAAGGCCACTTCCTATGTCTTATCACCCCAAGGGTGACTGGGGAATAGAAGTATGGTCACCACTGGTCTTCCTCCGACCGGCAGTAAAACCCTTGCTAAAGTGGGGCGTCCGTTTGGCTGTGCGGGATGTACAAATTTGCAGCAACGTCCGGTCAGAATGGGGACGTAAAATCCGATGCCTCGTGTAAAGAGAGTGCCACGCTCTTTGCACGTTAAAAACCCTTACAACAACTCTTTGAGGGGTCCGTAGGTGACATGTTGCAAGGCTAAATTTCTGTCCCTATCCAATATACCCTCATTTCCCGTGGCAGTCTAAATTTCTCCGACCTTAATCACTGACGCCCCTCTTACAGAACCTACCTATTGTATTTATTGTTAATTTGTTCTCGTCCTGAATATGCACGAAATATTTGCCACAGGACGTTAAGCAACCAACAATCAATCAACCTATGTCTTAAAAATAAGTCTTTCCATCCCCGTCCGATTCCAGCTTTTTAGTACGTTTCACCTCCTCTCTCGACGGTGATCCGCCCCAAAGGGTGACTGAGGAATAGAAATATGGTCACCTGGTCTTCTTCTGACCGGCAGTAAAACGCTTGCCAAAGTGGGGCGTCCGTTTGGCTGTGCGGGATGTATCAAGTTTGCAGCCACGTCCGGTCAGAATGGGGACGTTAAATCTGATGCATCGTGTAAAGAATGTCACCCTTGCAACAACTCTTTGAGAGGTCCGTAGGTGGCCTGTTTGTCTCTATCCAATATACCCTCTTCTTTCAGTGGCAGTTCAAATATTCCCCGACCATCATCCTGGATGGCCTCTTTTATTACAAGACCTACATATTGTATTTATTGTTAACTTGTTCTCGTCCTGAACAGACATAAAATATTTGACATTGGGCGTTAAGCAACTAACAATTAATCAATCATACAATTTATCGTAACTACAATACCCTTCCCTTTTCACGAATGTGACCTACCGAATTAGACTATTTACCAGATTTGTAATAACATAAGCAAACAACGGGTGCCACATGTGGAGCAGATCTGCTTGCCCTTCCGGAGCACCTGAGATCACCCCCAGTTTTTGGTGGGGTTCGTGTTGCTTATTCTTTGGTTTTCTATATTGTGTCTTCTGTACTATTATTTGTCTGTTTGTCTTTTTTATTTTTAGCCATGGCGTTGTCATTTTATTTTCAATCTATGAGTTTGACTGTCCCTCTGGTATCTTTCTTCCCTATTCTGGAATGGACTTTATTTAAATATTATTTATAAATCTTTTGCTCTTATTCCCTTTGTCACAATAAGCAAGCCCATTCAAAAATGTAGAATTGTCATAAAAATGAAAACAGGTAGTGTATAGATACGGATATTGAAAATAAAATTTTAGATTCAATAACTAGAGTTCATTTTAAAGGGTTGGCAGGCAGGACTAATTTTTTGGAAAATAATGCTGTCAAAGCGTCAATTTTACTAAACCATTGACCAGATTTCATTGTATCGCTTCCAGAAGTTATTATAAAGACTAAAACTCACCACTGGACGCCTGCCTGATAATTTGCGTCATTGAAAACAAAAAATGTATAGGCACGCTCAAATGACTCGACATGCCTTAATTGCTTAGCTTGTTGCATGACTTTTGTCTCCAGAATAGACATGTTTACCAGTCATGGTAATACCATAGAGCGTGTTTTAACGAAAGTTGATTCGTCATCACACGCATTGTTTTTTCCTAATTCAAATGCATCAAAATGTTTTGTTCTTGTACATGTAAATGCTTAATAACACGACCTAAGCAACTTTACTTATTCTTATTTAATGGAATAAGCACTGCCAATAATTTTCCGGAATTTTTTGAATGTGTTCCAGTGTGGTTTAAAATTAGTCTTTTCGAAAAACTTAAGAAAAAAGCACCTCAAAAGTTATAAAACCTTAGCATCTGTGCTTATTCAAGCACATAAGACACAGCTATTGATACAAATCTACATTCTTATTTATAAAACTTAAGAAAATCCATATTAAATTCATTGTGAAAAACACAGCATTTCATATGACAGGGAAAAATAGGAAAAGGGAGCGTTACATGACTTATTGAGGTGAAAATTTAATAGTAATACTGCTATGTGATGAGTATTATAAAAAGGCTTGTAAAAGTTGATTTGTATGTTCTATCAAACTTTAATATATCAAAACTTCTTTAGTATTGATTGTTCCACTTTTTTCGTGAAAATTTACTATTGGGGATATATATAAGAAATGTAATATACTTTGACAGACGGCAAGATTAAAAAAATGGTACATACATTTGAAAATCGTCCAATTCACTCAATTTATATGTTCATATGATATTAAAGTTTGATGTCAAATAAAAGCTGATACATCACTCTTTCATCTGATACCAATAATTTTTTTTTGATATTTTCATTCAGAAATTTATTATAAGCGGTTCCGTGTTAGAATATGAAAAAGAAAAAAATCCGAAAGTCACACTTTAACGCAATTTTACAACAAAATGCACCGTGGGAAACCTCTACGACAGGGCTAAAATGAAAGTTTAATGTTTACTCTATCTTCATGTGGATTTTCAGCCGTGAGGTATTTCGGTCCATTAAACTCTTTAAATAGCGACTTTTCCCGATTTGTCACTACACTATGAGATGTTTCCACCTTAGATTAAAACCGTTGTAAAAAGTACGAAGATGGATGAACTAGAAACTCACCTTAAACACAAAACATGGCAGTTACTGGTTCTATCACACAACTACGTATTGAACTGCAAAAAACTTGGGTACAAACAAAATGATGTGGACTTGGAGTAAACAACAACTGTCAAGAGATGCCATTCCAACTTGCATAACTTCAGCTTCTGATACAATGCTCATTGTAGCATCTGTAAACCAGCCGAGCAATTTACACTAGCTGCGGAATCGTAGCTCATATGTTCGTATGTTATTTTTAGACTATTTGCGGACCGTAGAGCTACGGATATTTCCTATTTCATTACTTTCGAAATTGCGACCCAGGTTCAGGTCGCACTTACTTCCCAAAAAATATTGTTTATCGTCCATGTATAGCTTGTCAATAACTTGTTGGTCTCATATATGAGACGTGGGTTACATAAACAATTTGAAAATGCGACCGAACTTTCTAAAAAAGATGGTGGTAGACCTCTTCTTGGGAAGTATGATGCAGAATTGTTGGATTTTATACAAAGCATACGAGAATTTGGTGGTATAGTTAACAATCAAATAGTTATTTCATTTGCTAAAGGAATACTCAAAAATCCTGATTCTGAACTCCTAGAAACCTTGATTTAACTAAGACATGGGCTGAATCCGTGTTGCATCGTTTGGATTATACAAAACGTAAGGGAACGAAGGTAGCAAGGTCCCAACCAGAAGACTTCGAAAAAACAAATCAGAATTACATTGATAGAATTGAAAAAATGTGTTGATGAAAATAATATTCCAGATGATTTAATTTCCAATTGGGACCAAACTGGTGTTAATCTTATTCCAGGTGGTGACTAAACAATGGACGCTAAAGGCAGTAATCAGTTTAATATTGTTGGGATAAACGTTTATCGATAAACGTCAAATCACTGCGTTGTTAGCAATATCTAATTAGTTATCAAAGGTACCAGGATTATAATTTAATACGCCAGACACGCGTTTCGTCTACATAAAACTCATGAGTGACGCTCAAATCAAAATAGTTATAAAGCCAAACAAGTAAATCTGGTGTTCTTCTTACTCCACAGATTATTTATGCCGGGACAACCGAACAATGTCATCCGAAATATGAGTTTCCTAAGTCATGGAATATTTACCATTCGGAAAATCATTGGAACAACATTCGGAAGAAGACCAAGTGACCATATTACTATTCCTCGGTCAGCAGATTTACGAATCAAATATCAAAGCTGCAAAACCAGAAGAATACTTCTTACAGAACTTGTCATTTCTTGAAAATGCCAATATAGAAATAGAAACTAAATTTTTAGTGTTGTCAACAAAATGTATGAAGTTGTTGGCACTAGTGCCACCAATTCTACGTGAAAAGCGCATGAATGTTTCTGATCTACATGAAGTTGTTGATGTATATGAACATGACTTGACAACATCAGAATTAATTGATGAAGAGTTTTTTTTGCTTGGAAACCAAAATCCCAACAAATGCAAACTGGTGAAAGACTTGAGAAATGCTATTAAGCTTTCAGCAAAGGAGCATTTATCCAATATCCATGTCCTGTTATAATAGCTATCACTTCACTATTCCTATAACATCAATATTTGAAGAGAAATTGTCCCGAACATAAGGGATGTTGGAACTATGGACTTCAAGAACACATGAAAAATTACTGTCCTTTTTAACTGTCTCAACCGGGAAACGGCAACTAGCCGAAGTCGAGGATTATACACAGAATCAGACGCTATCAACACGAAGGTGGTGTTTAAAGACAACAAATTCAGAACTAAACGGTTTTCCGTTTTTATGATTTTGAAACTGGTGTTTTAACTACTGAATAAATGATTTGGGATGGTTATGACATAAAAACCAGTTTTCTATTCATCGAGAATGTTTTTACTAATGCCACATCTACCAATGAGAATGCTTTGTACATCAATTTTTATCAATCAGGATTGGAACATTCCAAATTGTCTGGTCTGAGCACAGACTGTGTATATGTTATGATGGGAAAGAGGTAGCCTTGTTGCTAAGATAAAGAGACAGACCATCTGTCCTTGCTATTCATTTGCCATCGTCTCGTCTTAGCATGCACAGATACTAATGTCTATAACTTTCAATATCTTCAATAGTCATGTGTTACACAGATGTAGAAAACTTTTTTTCACTTCTCACTTCTGAAGTTAGCAGTTTTGTTGACAGCACAGACAGAAATACAGATTTCACAAAATGGTTTTTCAGAAAATAAAGGGCATACTTAAAGGAACAAACATCTTTGTCAACCAAAATTCAACTTCATTTTTATTCATTGGTGTAGTTCTTTTGGGTAAGCCGGGTTCTTCAAGTTGAAGGATCACACTCCATCCCTGAATGACACCAGGTGGGTGTTTTGGGACACCAGCATTTAAGGAATGATCAAAATAAGTTCTTGGTATGACAGTTTCTAGACTAAAATTCAATATAATATCATATTTCATTGTTGTTTTTTTTTGTGAATAATTATCCGATTTACTCTACAACAGCATTAACCTACCTGCGTGTCACTAGACTTTAATTCACCGTCGATCGTGGCAGAAAAAGGTATGTTTTCATGTGTACTTAATGTTGAAAAGTGCGGTCATCCTTCTTATCAAGGCATCTAGCATTTTGAAGTCTTAACGAACGTTGTCTTTCAAGCTGATTTGGTAATAGCTAATTGATACCCTAAGATCCAATTTAAAGATTGCAGTGGAGTCTCCAGGTCCTATGGTCAGCTGCAACAAAGATTGAACAACTTGCAGACGAACAAGGTTAAAACTTAATATGGCGGGAGCATAAACAAAATAATATTCCAGAACAGAAATTTTAATTTCATGAATTAAAAATCTATCTATGTCCGTTAGGATTTCTTTCTCTCGTTGGTATTTAACTCGCTCCGCAACCGGAAGATAAAATAAACAGTACTCATATGTACTATGTTATGACTTCTTCAGGTAAACCAGATCATTTTTTTTCTCGGCGCTTGATTGATTGTTGGTTGCTTAACGTCCAGTGGCAAATATTTCATGCATATTCAGGACGAGAACAAGTTCACAATAAATACAATAGGTAGGTTCTGTAATAGATTAAGGGATGGATTAAGGTCGGAGAAATTTAGACTGCCACGGGAAATGAGGGTATATTGGATAGGTACAGAAATTTAGCCTTGCAACAGGTCACCTACGGACCCCTCAAAGAGTTGTTGCAAGGGTTCTTAACGTGCAAAGAGCGTGGCACTCTCTTTACACGAGGCATCGGATTTAACGTCAGCGCTTGAAAGACGATGTTTTAGTAAGTAAAATGAATAGTGAGTAAGACAATGTAAATGCAAAATTTGATAAATTATTCAGCTTGTTTCAAGCCAGGAATTGTTCCGAAAATAGCGACAAAAATTCCGAGGCTAAGGGTCAGTCACAAAGATTGTGTTTGCTTATGAACTTCAGACTAAGTTTGCGACAATAAATGTCAGTTTACGAATACGAAATTTCGGATGAAAATATTTCTATCAGACCTAGAGACGATGAAAATTAAGGTGATAGTGACAATGAGTGGGACACAAAGTCCACTGATGAAGAACACTTCTTGTTTGATGGACTTACAAATATGTGCAGTTTTAATTTTGCGTTTCAAAAGTTCTATATCACCCATATCATAACAAGAAGTTTATTTGCCAAAATCCACATGATAGTTCGTATAAACTTTCATCTTAACCAGTTATATCATCGACTCTATATAATAATCGGAGAAGAGCCCATCAATGTGGTATTCTTAGAGTAACAGAGCTAACTTTTTTTCAATCTTTGCATTAATTTTTGACACGTTTTGAGTATATCTTCTCATAGTACTTTCAACATACCATTTTTATAATTTCTATCCAACACCTCTGACGGTTGTTGTAAAGTTCCAAAATATTTTAAAACTTTTCGTCCAACATAACTTCAATTTCAGTGTAATTAATGCTCTTCAACTTTGTATTTGTTTGGCTTTATAACTATTTTGATCTGATCGTCACTGATGAGTCTTATGTAGACTAAACGCGCGTCTGTTAAATTATAATTATAGTACCTTTGATAACTACTTCAGACGCATTATAAACACATGAGTGAAAGGCATGAACCAGGGAAAATAATATCAAACTGATTTCGAAGAAATAGCACACTCAGAAATAAATTACGCATCGATGTTCATAATTGATTGCTGGAAAAACGGAATTTGAAGAAAACAACTACACGTTTATAGATCTGAAGAAGTAAGCTGACCTGTATGATTAACATGATTCGATCATCGCATAGAAGAGTTGTCCATATATTATTTTTTTCTTTTTTTTTTAACTCTCTAATTGATTCTTAATTTGGAAATAATATTTTTTAATTGTTTATGGAGTTTGGATTAATAATTTCAATGGGGTTTTGAAAGTTTGGAATAATGCTACGAAAAGGCAAGTTAGAGTTCTATTAAATTTTTCTGAGTTGCACCTTTAATCTTAAATAAATTTGTTATTGATTCGACTCAGATAAATATCGTGTCGTGACCTTTACCCATCAAATGATAGTAAACAATGTATAACGTACAAGTGTTGCATTACCTATATCTTGAACAAGACACATGCACCTACACATACTAATACAAGAAGAACCTACATTAACATGATAGTAGCTATGATGTTTACTAGAAGAAAAAATATAAATATATCTTTGAAACTTGGTAATCGCACATTGGAGGTAAAGAAATTTATTTTATATGATTAATTTTTGACAGGAACTTAATTTGGCATACGCATATTCAAAGTTCACAAACAAAGTGTTTAAAAGTTATGAATTGTATGAGATTACTAACCTGATAGGGCGCAACCAGCAATACCCTTGGAACTATTTATATATCTTTGATTAGATCAAAACTTGATTATGGCTGTGAAATTTACAATTCAGCCTCTTTTACTACAAAACATGTCTAGATAAAATACAAACTCGGGCATTACGTATATGCACTGGTTTAATGAGATCAGCTTCCTTGAACGCTTTTCAAGTTGAAATCGGTGATCCACCTTTAGACACAAAGGTTAATAGCAAAGGCTTTTTTTTATATATGGCTAGCTTTGATAACTCACATCCTGCTAAAGCAGCGGTCAATGATACATTCATTTCTTATTATTACTCAAAAAACGTTAAACAAAAAACCTTTCCAATAACAGCTAGATATTTTTAGCTCAAAATAATTTTCTCAGAATTTGTTTATAGATATTCAGAATGTCCATGTCCTCCATGTCATGTGGAAAAATCATTAGTTAAAACGTAACTTCATGATAAAATAAGTAAAAAAGTATTCACCACATTTAATTAAAAGTAAAGCTGAGATATTAATTTATTTAAAGTGTTTTTTATTTTTATTGATTTGTCCATTTTTATGTAAAGGTCTATCATAACTCTTTTGAGAGTAGCTCTCGAATGTTTTTAAGATTGTGTTGTACTTTTAATTAAAACATGCTGCAGATATTGTATTCATGTTTGCATTGTACATGTAGAGAGGTCAGGCTATAATAAAATATTTGATTTGATTATTTGATTGTTAATTGATTCAGAATATACAAAACATTTGTAAATACTTACAGATGGATCCAAAGACCCACATGGTAACACAAGCTATGCATATGTTGTTACAGAACTAAAAATTTAAAAAGCTTTTAACGTACCAAATTATTTGTTTAAAGTTTTGTATTTATTTTTGTCTGTTATGGCTAGAAGATTTAAGACCTATTAAAACGCTCATTTTTGTAGATTCTTTGTCGGCTCTTCAAGCCATCAGAGCACCTATTTTAAAGTAAAGAATCAAATATTATTAGATATTCATTTAATTCTGACATCTCTTAAAAAAAAGTGGCTCATAAACTAAATTTGAATGGATACCAAGTCATGTCGGAATAATGGGCAACGAAAGTGCAGATAACACTTCAAAAAAGCACTAAATTTAGATAACTGCAAATATGTTATACCTCTCCTTAAAGAGGACATTAAAACTCTGTAAAAAATTTCTGAAAAATTCATGACACAAAAGACTGGGAACAAACAAAGATCGAGAATTATTCAAAAGTATTGATAAAGGTAATTTTCAAATGAATATTCCAAAATTAACAAGGGAGGAAGATATATTGGACTTGATAACAACCTATATAAAATTGGAGTAGTTATTTCAAATCTCTGTTTAAACTGTAATCAGATTAAAAATGTAGAGCATTATATGTTAAATTGTAAATTATTCAATTTAGAAAGGAAAATTTTATTTAAATGTTACTGATTTTATTCACTTAAAAATTTACTAAAAGGATATAATTTTGTTCCTATTTATGAATATGTATTGAGTACTAAACGGCTACATTATGCCAACAATACGTAAAAGTACTGTAAAAAACTAAGTGCTATTCAATGTTTACATTTTATCATTTTATCATCTAAATCATAACTGCTGTATTTTGTTTACTTTTTATATATATAATTAAAAAAATAGGGGTCTACCTATATTAGGAAGCATTCATTTTCTGCCCCATGGAAAAATTAATATATTTGTTAATGAATTCTTTCAATTGCTTAAAGACTTTATCATGGTATACCATTTAAAGCGTAACAAAGCAAACCACAAAATAAACTCTTTTCCTAAGATATGGAAAATTTAATTGGGTTTTCAGGAAAAGACACGCGACATATATTGTACACTACTTTTTAAACATTTATTTTATAAGAGGAAATAAAATTGTATATACACTATTCAAATATATGTTTCAGTGTCAATGACATCACAGCCTTCATTCGGTGGAACAAAGAGAGGCATATAAAGTTTGACGACGTCAAGTTCAGTGTTGGAATCAATAATCTGTCAGCGTATAAAGTACCGGGACATTTGTGGTTAAGAAGGAGGAACTTCACATGATGTCAATTTCAATCTACCAATGATGCTCACTTCTACATTTACCTGAATGTTGGTGTGATATCGATGACAGAGATTGGTTATACCAGTAGTTATTCTTTGACATTACCCATACCGGTACTGTTGTTGTAGCACTACAATTACGATAGTATCTGAGAATCCTATCCTAGTAAATTTCATATAACAGGCAGCCGATGGTCGACATTAACACTTGTAAAAATATCAACTAACATATATCAGTTCAAATCTTCTTCCATCCACAACCAACTATGATCAATATACTACATTTATTGGATTGGTATTAAGATATCGGCGACAAGGATTGGTAATAACAGTAGTCCCTCCTTCTACAATGCAACATACCAGTATTGTTGTTGTAGTATGACAGTTACATATTAATGATAGTCTGTGGGTTTACTATCAGAATATCTATAAAATAGTAGACGGAGTATAGTCGACACTTACAATTGTAAAAAATAAATACCGGTAAACCATTAACTTACATAAGTAAAACAATTATTCTGTTTATGGACATGGTACCACCGTCTTTCCGTAGATACCGGTATGACTTCGCACCCATAGAAATTTAATTTCTTTATTGTGAATTAAATAAAATCTCATTACGTAAAGGATTTATACAATGAAATTTTTTTTCGTTTTTGTAATGCTAGAAAAACCAGAATAGCCTAAATATCTTATTCATTTCGAGTTCCAACGATTTTTAAATTTGTGTTATGATAGTATCTCATGTGGGTCTGATTTTACATTTCTATTTTCTTTCTGCGTCTTGGTTAGCTTTCTTATTTATATATTATTTGTTTAAAGCATGTGTGGTCCTGATTATCACACTAATGACAAAAGATGTATGTTAATATAATATTAAAAATATTTCACAATTTTTTATACATTGTACATTATACTTGATATTTAATGTGACGTTTTGCTTATTTAAGGTAATATGAATTGGTGTTCTATACCATGTAGTAGATCAGCACGAGTGGATTTTTTCATACAGCACTAGTAACAATTGTGAACGTGTATCCTTGTCATCTGAAAAGGATAAAGGATGGCTAAATAAAAGATTCACCAGTACATTGTTCATTGAGATATTTAGTCTTGAACAAAAGACTGATTAACAACATGCCACACTAAACTTACTGCAGTTATTAACAATTCAGTTGTGTCATCAGATTATTTCAACAATAGACAGGTTGATTTAAAAAGGCTAAAGGAAAAAACTAATAATAGAACATTTTTTAATGGGTTCTTTTCTTCATTAACATGTAGTTGCAGTAGATACATACATTCCCTTACATGCTTTAAAAGAAGACGATTTTTGTTATTATTGAAATCTAAAATAATATTTCTTTCAGAAGTACAGCAGAAATAGAAAATTTCCAGGATCTGATTCTGATGTATGCATCATAAAGACATTTCTACAGAACTCTAACATATAAATGCCGGAACTTTTTGGCAGCTTAGACCATAATGATGATATTGAAAGATCAGTCATGACAAAAAAAGATGGATCAGTAAGGTAAACACATCCTTTGTTTCGAACTTGTTTTCCCTTTTGCATTAGTAAATGTTTTTTTTTCCAATATTGATTTGTGTTCACTCCACCTTTTAAAGTGAATTATTTTCTAGTCATTACTCAAGAATTGTTTAGAAATTTAATGTTTGATGAAACAGTAGATGTCAAATAAAGGCGACAGTAGTATACCGCTCTTCGAAATTCATAAATCGAATGAGAAAAAAATAGTTCCGGGTTACAAACTAAAACTGAGGGTAACAAATTTATATAGAAAAATATATCTATTCCTATAATTTGTCAGTGTATTAAATGCTGTCTCCTATTTATCACGATCTTTAATATTCATACATACTATGACTGAAGACTCATGTATGGGGTTTCCCATAATCTAAATATAATTATTTTGATAGAAATGGTACCATGAAGAATACTCTTATATTTGGTATGGTATTAATAATGTGGCGTTCTATTCGTGGTAGGACTATTGTCCCCTGAAGGTGTAATACCACCATTGATTTTCCCCTATTAGTCTTTGTTAAATTTGCACTTTTCAAAAAATTGTGCAGAATTTATCTTTGTTTCAAATAAAGAAATACTTGGCATGAGTAAAGTTTGATCCTGTCCAGTACTATAGAAAAAATTTCACATAACATTTCATTGCATATAAGAAAATAACCATCACTGGAAGTTAACCAATCAAATTTTCCCCCTTTTTTAACCTGTATACAAGCTTTAGTAACCATGTAACCTCAAGTTTCCAAAATATTCTATAGAAACCCCAAATAAAAAAATAATGGTGCTTTGAAATACCCAAGATATATGTTTATGACCCAGAAATGTTTTACTGCAATGAAATGTAGGATCAATTACCTACAACTGTCAAATTCAAGGGAATATTTTTTTTCGACCTATTTTCGTATGCAACCGGATGTGACGTACTATGATTTGGTGGTATTACACCTAAAGAAGACTTTTTTGTTAAATAAACTGAATGTGACTTTTTTCCTTTGTTATACTGGTTATTTCAAGCATTCCTGTCAAGTTTTGTCATAATCAGTTCAATAGTTTGAGAAAAATCTAGTATAATGTAAGACGACATCTGCAGCGATTCGAGCAAAATTTCTTCGAAAAATCCAAACCAAGCCGCATCATGATAGAATATAGTGTGGACCAATAAATGATCAAATATTTATCTCATCTGCCTACAAACAGTTGAATATGATACAAAAGATGACTTTAGGATGATAAATACTACCAATGGACCTCTTTGTCTTCCTTATAAGGTCTCTTTTGGTCCATTTATACCTCTCATTTCCGCAAAATTTCTACTTTATAGGCCAATAAATAAAAATTTTGGGGTAACTTTCACTCATTTATGATAGAAATGTTATAATAAATGATTAATTGAAGTATTCAAGCTGAATGAACTATCCGTATAAAAGTTTACTGTCTCCAAGGAGGTTTCAATAAGTCCTTACGTAAAACTTAAATTTACGCCGCGTTCCAGAGAGGGACATAAAAAGCTTCTCTTTTGGTGAATAATTTGTTGTTACTGCTTTAAAAATAATTTCATTTACTTAAAACTATATATTTATTAAAGTATTTCTTAGGAAAAAATTTCTAGTATAGCAGAATATAAGAAAAAAGGAGAAAAAGCTCCCCAAAACTCTAAGTATGGCTTATTCTGTCAACTAATATTCATGGTAAAGTCCTATTTCAAGGAAATTTTCTCATAAAATGTGTTTTGGAGACTCAATCCACTCAGAATATTTCATTATTAGTAATATTTCACTTAAATAGCAAGAAATTTTAACACATGAGAGTACTCACAAGGTCAAAGGTGCATGTACAGCTTCCTATATTAGGTGTAATACCACCATTGATTTTCCCCTATTAGTCTTTGTTAAATTTGCACTTTTCAAAAAATTGTGCAGAATTTATCTTTGTTTCAAATAAAGAAATACTTGGCATGAGTAAAGTTTGATCCTGTCCAGTACTATAGAAAAAATTTCACATAACATTTCATTGCATATAAGAAAATAACCATCACTGGAAGTTAACCAATCAAATTTTCCCCCTTTTTTAACCTGTATACAAGCTTTAGTAACCATGTAACCTCAAGTTTCCAAAATATTCTATAGAAACCCCAAATAAAAAAATAATGGTGCTTTGAAATACCCAAGATATATGTTTATGACCCAGAAATGTTTTACTGCAATGAAATGTAGGATCAATTACCTACAACTGTCAAATTCAAGGGAATATTTTTTTTCGACCTATTTTCGTATGCAACCGGATGTGACGTACTATGATTTGGTGGTATTACACCTAAAGAAGACTTTTTTGTTAAATAAACTGAATGTGACTTTTTTCCTTTGTTATACTGGTTATTTCAAGCATTCCTGTCAAGTTTTGTCATAATCAGTTCAATAGTTTGAGAAAAATCTAGTATAATGTAAGACGACATCTGCAGCGATTCGAGCAAAATTTCTTCGAAAAATCCAAACCAAGCCGCATCATGATAGAATATAGTGTGGACCAATAAATGATCAAATATTTATCTCATCTGCCTACAAACAGTTGAATATGATACAAAAGATGACTTTAGGATGATAAATACTACCAATGGACCTCTTTGTCTTCCTTATAAGGTCTCTTTTGGTCCATTTATACCTCTCATTTCCGCAAAATTTCTACTTTATAGGCCAATAAATAAAAATTTTGGGGTAACTTTCACTCATTTATGATAGAAATGTTATAATAAATGATTAATTGAAGTATTCAAGCTGAATGAACTATCCGTATAAAAGTTTACTGTCTCCAAGGAGGTTTCAATAAGTCCTTACGTAAAACTTAAATTTACGCCGCGTTCCAGAGAGGGACATAAAAAGCTTCTCTTTTGGTGAATAATTTGTTGTTACTGCTTTAAAAATAATTTCATTTACTTAAAACTATATATTTATTAAAGTATTTCTTAGGAAAAAATTTCTAGTATAGCAGAATATAAGAAAAAAGGAGAAAAAGCTCCCCAAAACTCTAAGTATGGCTTATTCTGTCAACTAATATTCATGGTAAAGTCCTATTTCAAGGAAATTTTCTCATAAAATGTGTTTTGGAGACTCAATCCACTCAGAATATTTCATTATTAGTAATATTTCACTTAAATAGCAAGAAATTTTAACACATGAGAGTACTCACAAGGTCAAAGGTGCATGTACAGCTTCCTATATTAGGTGTAATACCACCATTGATTTTCCCCTATTAGTCTTTGTTAAATTTGCACTTTTCAAAAAATTGTGCAGAATTTATCTTTGTTTCAAATAAAGAAATACTTGGCATGAGTAAAGTTTGATCCTGTCCAGTACTATAGAAAAAATTTCACATAACATTTCATTGCATATAAGAAAATAACCATCACTGGAAGTTAACCAATCAAATTTTCCCCCTTTTTTAACCTGTATACAAGCTTTAGTAACCATGTAACCTCAAGTTTCCAAAATATTCTATAGAAACCCCAAATAAAAAAATAATGGTGCTTTGAAATACCCAAGATATATGTTTATGACCCAGAAATGTTTTACTGCAATGAAATGTAGGATCAATTACCTACAACTGTCAAATTCAAGGGAATATTTTTTTTCGACCTATTTTCGTATGCAACCGGATGTGACGTACTATGATTTGGTGGTATTACACCTAAAGAAGACTTTTTTGTTAAATAAACTGAATGTGACTTTTTTCCTTTGTTATACTGGTTATTTCAAGCATTCCTGTCAAGTTTTGTCATAATCAGTTCAATAGTTTGAGAAAAATCTAGTATAATGTAAGACGACATCTGCAGCGATTCGAGCAAAATTTCTTCGAAAAATCCAAACCAAGCCGCATCATGATAGAATATAGTGTGGACCAATAAATGATCAAATATTTATCTCATCTGCCTACAAACAGTTGAATATGATACAAAAGATGACTTTAGGATGATAAATACTACCAATGGACCTCTTTGTCTTCCTTATAAGGTCTCTTTTGGTCCATTTATACCTCTCATTTCCGCAAAATTTCTACTTTATAGGCCAATAAATAAAAATTTTGGGGTAACTTTCACTCATTTATGATAGAAATGTTATAATAAATGATTAATTGAAGTATTCAAGCTGAATGAACTATCCGTATAAAAGTTTACTGTCTCCAAGGAGGTTTCAATAAGTCCTTACGTAAAACTTAAATTTACGCCGCGTTCCAGAGAGGGACATAAAAAGCTTCTCTTTTGGTGAATAATTTGTTGTTACTGCTTTAAAAATAATTTCATTTACTTAAAACTATATATTTATTAAAGTATTTCTTAGGAAAAAATTTCTAGTATAGCAGAATATAAGAAAAAAGGAGAAAAAGCTCCCCAAAACTCTAAGTATGGCTTATTCTGTCAACTAATATTCATGGTAAAGTCCTATTTCAAGGAAATTTTCTCATAAAATGTGTTTTGGAGACTCAATCCACTCAGAATATTTCATTATTAGTAATATTTCACTTAAATAGCAAGAAATTTTAACACATGAGAGTACTCACAAGGTCAAAGGTGCATGTACAGCTTCCTATATTAGGTGTAATACCACCATTGATTTTCCCCTATTAGTCTTTGTTAAATTTGCACTTTTCAAAAAATTGTGCAGAATTTATCTTTGTTTCAAATAAAGAAATACTTGGCATGAGTAAAGTTTGATCCTGTCCAGTACTATAGAAAAAATTTCACATAACATTTCATTGCATATAAGAAAATAACCATCACTGGAAGTTAACCAATCAAATTTTCCCCCTTTTTTAACCTGTATACAAGCTTTAGTAACCATGTAACCTCAAGTTTCCAAAATATTCTATAGAAACCCCAAATAAAAAAATAATGGTGCTTTGAAATACCCAAGATATATGTTTATGACCCAGAAATGTTTTACTGCAATGAAATGTAGGATCAATTACCTACAACTGTCAAATTCAAGGGAATATTTTTTTTCGACCTATTTTCGTATGCAACCGGATGTGACGTACTATGATTTGGTGGTATTACACCTAAAGAAGACTTTTTTGTTAAATAAACTGAATGTGACTTTTTTCCTTTGTTATACTGGTTATTTCAAGCATTCCTGTCAAGTTTTGTCATAATCAGTTCAATAGTTTGAGAAAAATCTAGTATAATGTAAGACGACATCTGCAGCGATTCGAGCAAAATTTCTTCGAAAAATCCAAACCAAGCCGCATCATGATAGAATATAGTGTGGACCAATAAATGATCAAATATTTATCTCATCTGCCTACAAACAGTTGAATATGATACAAAAGATGACTTTAGGATGATAAATACTACCAATGGACCTCTTTGTCTTCCTTATAAGGTCTCTTTTGGTCCATTTATACCTCTCATTTCCGCAAAATTTCTACTTTATAGGCCAATAAATAAAAATTTTGGGGTAACTTTCACTCATTTATGATAGAAATGTTATAATAAATGATTAATTGAAGTATTCAAGCTGAATGAACTATCCGTATAAAAGTTTACTGTCTCCAAGGAGGTTTCAATAAGTCCTTACGTAAAACTTAAATTTACGCCGCGTTCCAGAGAGGGACATAAAAAGCTTCTCTTTTGGTGAATAATTTGTTGTTACTGCTTTAAAAATAATTTCATTTACTTAAAACTATATATTTATTAAAGTATTTCTTAGGAAAAAATTTCTAGTATAGCAGAATATAAGAAAAAAGGAGAAAAAGCTCCCCAAAACTCTAAGTATGGCTTATTCTGTCAACTAATATTCATGGTAAAGTCCTATTTCAAGGAAATTTTCTCATAAAATGTGTTTTGGAGACTCAATCCACTCAGAATATTTCATTATTAGTAATATTTCACTTAAATAGCAAGAAATTTTAACACATGAGAGTACTCACAAGGTCAAAGGTGCATGTACAGCTTCCTATATTAGGTGTAATACCACCATTGATTTTCCCCTATTAGTCTTTGTTAAATTTGCACTTTTCAAAAAATTGTGCAGAATTTATCTTTGTTTCAAATAAAGAAATACTTGGCATGAGTAAAGTTTGATCCTGTCCAGTACTATAGAAAAAATTTCACATAACATTTCATTGCATATAAGAAAATAACCATCACTGGAAGTTAACCAATCAAATTTTCCCCCTTTTTTAACCTGTATACAAGCTTTAGTAACCATGTAACCTCAAGTTTCCAAAATATTCTATAGAAACCCCAAATAAAAAAATAATGGTGCTTTGAAATACCCAAGATATATGTTTATGACCCAGAAATGTTTTACTGCAATGAAATGTAGGATCAATTACCTACAACTGTCAAATTCAAGGGAATATTTTTTTTCGACCTATTTTCGTATGCAACCGGATGTGACGTACTATGATTTGGTGGTATTACACCTAAAGAAGACTTTTTTGTTAAATAAACTGAATGTGACTTTTTTCCTTTGTTATACTGGTTATTTCAAGCATTCCTGTCAAGTTTTGTCATAATCAGTTCAATAGTTTGAGAAAAATCTAGTATAATGTAAGACGACATCTGCAGCGATTCGAGCAAAATTTCTTCGAAAAATCCAAACCAAGCCGCATCATGATAGAATATAGTGTGGACCAATAAATGATCAAATATTTATCTCATCTGCCTACAAACAGTTGAATATGATACAAAAGATGACTTTAGGATGATAAATACTACCAATGGACCTCTTTGTCTTCCTTATAAGGTCTCTTTTGGTCCATTTATACCTCTCATTTCCGCAAAATTTCTACTTTATAGGCCAATAAATAAAAATTTTGGGGTAACTTTCACTCATTTATGATAGAAATGTTATAATAAATGATTAATTGAAGTATTCAAGCTGAATGAACTATCCGTATAAAAGTTTACTGTCTCCAAGGAGGTTTCAATAAGTCCTTACGTAAAACTTAAATTTACGCCGCGTTCCAGAGAGGGACATAAAAAGCTTCTCTTTTGGTGAATAATTTGTTGTTACTGCTTTAAAAATAATTTCATTTACTTAAAACTATATATTTATTAAAGTATTTCTTAGGAAAAAATTTCTAGTATAGCAGAATATAAGAAAAAAGGAGAAAAAGCTCCCCAAAACTCTAAGTATGGCTTATTCTGTCAACTAATATTCATGGTAAAGTCCTATTTCAAGGAAATTTTCTCATAAAATGTGTTTTGGAGACTCAATCCACTCAGAATATTTCATTATTAGTAATATTTCACTTAAATAGCAAGAAATTTTAACACATGAGAGTACTCACAAGGTCAAAGGTGCATGTACAGCTTCCTATATTAGGTGTAATACCACCATTGATTTTCCCCTATTAGTCTTTGTTAAATTTGCACTTTTCAAAAAATTGTGCAGAATTTATCTTTGTTTCAAATAAAGAAATACTTGGCATGAGTAAAGTTTGATCCTGTCCAGTACTATAGAAAAAATTTCACATAACATTTCATTGCATATAAGAAAATAACCATCACTGGAAGTTAACCAATCAAATTTTCCCCCTTTTTTAACCTGTATACAAGCTTTAGTAACCATGTAACCTCAAGTTTCCAAAATATTCTATAGAAACCCCAAATAAAAAAATAATGGTGCTTTGAAATACCCAAGATATATGTTTATGACCCAGAAATGTTTTACTGCAATGAAATGTAGGATCAATTACCTACAACTGTCAAATTCAAGGGAATATTTTTTTTCGACCTATTTTCGTATGCAACCGGATGTGACGTACTATGATTTGGTGGTATTACACCTAAAGAAGACTTTTTTGTTTAATAAACTGAATGTGACTTTTTTCCTTTGTTATACTGGTTATTTCAAGCATTCCTGTCAAGTTTTGTCATAATCAGTTCAATAGTTTGAGAAAAATCTAGTATAATGTAAGACGACATCTGCAGCGATTCGAGCAAAATTTCTTCGAAAAATCCAAACCAAGCCGCATCATGATAGAATATAGTGTGGACCAATAAATGATCAAATATTTATCTCATCTGCCTACAAACAGTTGAATATGATACAAAAGATGACTTTAGGATGATAAATACTACCAATGGACCTCTTTGTCTTCCTTATAAGGTCTCTTTTGGTCCATTTATACCTCTCATTTCCGCAAAATTTCTACTTTATAGGCCAATAAATAAAAATTTTGGGGTAACTTTCACTCATTTATGATAGAAATGTTATAATAAATGATTAATTGAAGTATTCAAGCTGAATGAACTATCCGTATAAAAGTTTACTGTCTCCAAGGAGGTTTCAATAAGTCCTTACGTAAAACTTAAATTTACGCCGCGTTCCAGAGAGGGACATAAAAAGCTTCTCTTTTGGTGAATAATTTGTTGTTACTGCTTTAAAAATAATTTCATTTACTTAAAACTATATATTTATTAAAGTATTTCTTAGGAAAAAATTTCTAGTATAGCAGAATATAAGAAAAAAGGAGAAAAAGCTCCCCAAAACTCTAAGTATGGCTTATTCTGTCAACTAATATTCATGGTAAAGTCCTATTTCAAGGAAATTTTCTCATAAAATGTGTTTTGGAGACTCAATCCACTCAGAATATTTCATTATTAGTAATATTTCACTTAAATAGCAAGAAATTTTAACACATGAGAGTACTCACAAGGTCAAAGGTGCATGTACAGCTTCCTATATTAGGTGTAATACCACCATTGATTTTCCCCTATTAGTCTTTGTTAAATTTGCACTTTTCAAAAAATTGTGCAGAATTTATCTTTGTTTCAAATAAAGAAATACTTGGCATGAGTAAAGTTTGATCCTGTCCAGTACTATAGAAAAAATTTCACATAACATTTCATTGCATATAAGAAAATAACCATCACTGGAAGTTAACCAATCAAATTTTCCCCCTTTTTTAACCTGTATACAAGCTTTAGTAACCATGTAACCTCAAGTTTCCAAAATATTCTATAGAAACCCCAAATAAAAAAATAATGGTGCTTTGAAATACCCAAGATATATGTTTATGACCCAGAAATGTTTTACTGCAATGAAATGTAGGATCAATTACCTACAACTGTCAAATTCAAGGGAATATTTTTTTTCGACCTATTTTCGTATGCAACCGGATGTGACGTACTATGATTTGGTGGTATTACACCTAAAGAAGACTTTTTTGTTAAATAAACTGAATGTGACTTTTTTCCTTTGTTATACTGGTTATTTCAAGCATTCCTGTCAAGTTTTGTCATAATCAGTTCAATAGTTTGAGAAAAATCTAGTATAATGTAAGACGACATCTGCAGCGATTCGAGCAAAATTTCTTCGAAAAATCCAAACCAAGCCGCATCATGATAGAATATAGTGTGGACCAATAAATGATCAAATATTTATCTCATCTGCCTACAAACAGTTGAATATGATACAAAAGATGACTTTAGGATGATAAATACTACCAATGGACCTCTTTGTCTTCCTTATAAGGTCTCTTTTGGTCCATTTATACCTCTCATTTCCGCAAAATTTCTACTTTATAGGCCAATAAATAAAAATTTTGGGGTAACTTTCACTCATTTATGATAGAAATGTTATAATAAATGATTAATTGAAGTATTCAAGCTGAATGAACTATCCGTATAAAAGTTTACTGTCTCCAAGGAGGTTTCAATAAGTCCTTACGTAAAACTTAAATTTACGCCGCGTTCCAGAGAGGGACATAAAAAGCTTCTCTTTTGGTGAATAATTTGTTGTTACTGCTTTAAAAATAATTTCATTTACTTAAAACTATATATTTATTAAAGTATTTCTTAGGAAAAAATTTCTAGTATAGCAGAATATAAGAAAAAAGGAGAAAAAGCTCCCCAAAACTCTAAGTATGGCTTATTCTGTCAACTAATATTCATGGTAAAGTCCTATTTCAAGGAAATTTTCTCATAAAATGTGTTTTGGAGACTCAATCCACTCAGAATATTTCATTATTAGTAATATTTCACTTAAATAGCAAGAAATTTTAACACATGAGAGTACTCACAAGGTCAAAGGTGCATGTACAGCTTCCTATATTAGGTGTAATACCACCATTGATTTTCCCCTATTAGTCTTTGTTAAATTTGCACTTTTCAAAAAATTGTGCAGAATTTATCTTTGTTTCAAATAAAGAAATACTTGGCATGAGTAAAGTTTGATCCTGTCCAGTACTATAGAAAAAATTTCACATAACATTTCATTGCATATAAGAAAATAACCATCACTGGAAGTTAACCAATCAAATTTTCCCCCTTTTTTAACCTGTATACAAGCTTTAGTAACCATGTAACCTCAAGTTTCCAAAATATTCTATAGAAACCCCAAATAAAAAAATAATGGTGCTTTGAAATACCCAAGATATATGTTTATGACCCAGAAATGTTTTACTGCAATGAAATGTAGGATCAATTACCTACAACTGTCAAATTCAAGGGAATATTTTTTTTCGACCTATTTTCGTATGCAACCGGATGTGACGTACTATGATTTGGTGGTATTACACCTAAAGAAGACTTTTTTGTTAAATAAACTGAATGTGACTTTTTTCCTTTGTTATACTGGTTATTTCAAGCATTCCTGTCAAGTTTTGTCATAATCAGTTCAATAGTTTGAGAAAAATCTAGTATAATGTAAGACGACATCTGCAGCGATTCGAGCAAAATTTCTTCGAAAAATCCAAACCAAGCCGCATCATGATAGAATATAGTGTGGACCAATAAATGATCAAATATTTATCTCATCTGCCTACAAACAGTTGAATATGATACAAAAGATGACTTTAGGATGATAAATACTACCAATGGACCTCTTTGTCTTCCTTATAAGGTCTCTTTTGGTCCATTTATACCTCTCATTTCCGCAAAATTTCTACTTTATAGGCCAATAAATAAAAATTTTGGGGTAACTTTCACTCATTTATGATAGAAATGTTATAATAAATGATTAATTGAAGTATTCAAGCTGAATGAACTATCCGTATAAAAGTTTACTGTCTCCAAGGAGGTTTCAATAAGTCCTTACGTAAAACTTAAATTTACGCCGCGTTCCAGAGAGGGACATAAAAAGCTTCTCTTTTGGTGAATAATTTGTTGTTACTGCTTTAAAAATAATTTCATTTACTTAAAACTATATATTTATTAAAGTATTTCTTAGGAAAAAATTTCTAGTATAGCAGAATATAAGAAAAAAGGAGAAAAAGCTCCCCAAAACTCTAAGTATGGCTTATTCTGTCAACTAATATTCATGGTAAAGTCCTATTTCAAGGAAATTTTCTCATAAAATGTGTTTTGGAGACTCAATCCACTCAGAATATTTCATTATTAGTAATATTTCACTTAAATAGCAAGAAATTTTAACACATGAGAGTACTCACAAGGTCAAAGGTGCATGTACAGCTTCCTATATTAGGTGTAATACCACCATTGATTTTCCCCTATTAGTCTTTGTTAAATTTGCACTTTTCAAAAAATTGTGCAGAATTTATCTTTGTTTCAAATAAAGAAATACTTGGCATGAGTAAAGTTTGATCCTGTCCAGTACTATAGAAAAAATTTCACATAACATTTCATTGCATATAAGAAAATAACCATCACTGGAAGTTAACCAATCAAATTTTCCCCCTTTTTTAACCTGTATACAAGCTTTAGTAACCATGTAACCTCAAGTTTCCAAAATATTCTATAGAAACCCCAAATAAAAAAATAATGGTGCTTTGAAATACCCAAGATATATGTTTATGACCCAGAAATGTTTTACTGCAATGAAATGTAGGATCAATTACCTACAACTGTCAAATTCAAGGGAATATTTTTTTTCGACCTATTTTCGTATGCAACCGGATATGACGTACTATGATTTGGTGGTATTACACCTAAAGAAGACTTTTTTGTTAAATAAACTGAATGTGACTTTTTTCCTTTGTTATACTGGTTATTTCAAGCATTCCTGTCAAGTTTTGTCATAATCAGTTCAATAGTTTGAGAAAAATCTAGTATAATGTAAGACGACATCTGCAGCGATTCGAGCAAAATTTCTTCGAAAAATCCAAACCAAGCCGCATCATGATAGAATATAGTGTGGACCAATAAATGATCAAATATTTATCTCATCTGCCTACAAACAGTTGAATATGATACAAAAGATGACTTTAGGATGATAAATACTACCAATGGACCTCTTTGTCTTCCTTATAAGGTCTCTTTTGGTCCATTTATACCTCTCATTTCCGCAAAATTTCTACTTTATAGGCCAATAAATAAAAATTTTGGGGTAACTTTCACTCATTTATGATAGAAATGTTATAATAAATGATTAATTGAAGTATTCAAGCTGAATGAACTATCCGTATAAAAGTTTACTGTCTCCAAGGAGGTTTCAATAAGTCCTTACGTAAAACTTAAATTTACGCCGCGTTCCAGAGAGGGACATAAAAAGCTTCTCTTTTGGTGAATAATTTGTTGTTACTGCTTTAAAAATAATTTCATTTACTTAAAACTATATATTTATTAAAGTATTTCTTAGGAAAAAATTTCTAGTATAGCAGAATATAAGAAAAAAGGAGAAAAAGCTCCCCAAAACTCTAAGTATGGCTTATTCTGTCAACTAATATTCATGGTAAAGTCCTATTTCAAGGAAATTTTCTCATAAAATGTGTTTTGGAGACTCAATCCACTCAGAATATTTCATTATTAGTAATATTTCACTTAAATAGCAAGAAATTTTAACACATGAGAGTACTCACAAGGTCAAAGGTGCATGTACAGCTTCCTATAAAGAAGACTTTTTTGTTAAATAAACTGAATGTGACTTTTTTCCTTTGTTATACTGGTTATTTCAAGCATTCCTGTCAAGTTTTGTCATAATCAGTTCAATAGTTTGAGAAAAATCTAGTATAATGTAAGACGACATCTGCAGCGATTCGAGCAAAATTTCTTCGAAAAATCCAAACCAAGCCGCATCATGATAGAATATAGTGTGGACCAATAAATGATCAAATATTTATCTCATCTGCCTACAAACAGTTGAATATGATACAAAAGATGACTTTAGGATGATAAATACTACCAATGGACCTCTTTGTCTTCCTTATAAGGTCTCTTTTGGTCCATTTATACCTCTCATTTCCGCAAAATTTCTACTTTATAGGCCAATAAATAAAAATTTTGGGGTAACTTTCACTCATTTATGATAGAAATGTTATAATAAATGATTAATTGAAGTATTCAAGCTGAATGAACTATCCGTATAAAAGTTTACTGTCTCCAAGGAGGTTTCAATAAGTCCTTACGTAAAACTTAAATTTACGCCGCGTTCCAGAGAGGGACATAAAAAGCTTCTCTTTTGGTGAATAATTTGTTGTTACTGCTTTAAAAATAATTTCATTTACTTAAAACTATATATTTATTAAAGTATTTCTTAGGAAAAAATTTCTAGTATAGCAGAATATAAGAAAAAAGGAGAAAAAGCTCCCCAAAACTCTAAGTATGGCTTATTCTGTCAACTAATATTCATGGTAAAGTCCTATTTCAAGGAAATTTTCTCATAAAATGTGTTTTGGAGACTCAATCCACTCAGAATATTTCATTATTAGTAATATTTCACTTAAATAGCAAGAAATTTTAACACATGAGAGTACTCACAAGGTCAAAGGTGCATGTACAGCTTCCTATATTAGGTGTAATACCACCATTGATTTTCCCCTATTAGTCTTTGTTAAATTTGCACTTTTCAAAAAATTGTGCAGAATTTATCTTTGTTTCAAATAAAGAAATACTTGGCATGAGTAAAGTTTGATCCTGTCCAGTACTATAGAAAAAATTTCACATAACATTTCATTGCATATAAGAAAATAACCATCACTGGAAGTTAACCAATCAAATTTTCCCCCTTTTTTAACCTGTATACAAGCTTTAGTAACCATGTAACCTCAAGTTTCCAAAATATTCTATAGAAACCCCAAATAAAAAAATAATGGTGCTTTGAAATACCCAAGATATATGTTTATGACCCAGAAATGTTTTACTGCAATGAAATGTAGGATCAATTACCTACAACTGTCAAATTCAAGGGAATATTTTTTTTCGACCTATTTTCGTATGCAACCGGATGTGACGTACTATGATTTGGTGGTATTACACCTAAAGAAGACTTTTTTGTTAAATAAACTGAATGTGACTTTTTTCCTTTGTTATACTGGTTATTTCAAGCATTCCTGTCAAGTTTTGTCATAATCAGTTCAATAGTTTGAGAAAAATCTAGTATAATGTAAGACGACATCTGCAGCGATTCGAGCAAAATTTCTTCGAAAAATCCAAACCAAGCCGCATCATGATAGAATATAGTGTGGACCAATAAATGATCAAATATTTATCTCATCTGCCTACAAACAGTTGAATATGATACAAAAGATGACTTTAGGATGATAAATACTACCAATGGACCTCTTTGTCTTCCTTATAAGGTCTCTTTTGGTCCATTTATACCTCTCATTTCCGCAAAATTTCTACTTTATAGGCCAATAAATAAAAATTTTGGGGTAACTTTCACTCATTTATGATAGAAATGTTATAATAAATGATTAATTGAAGTATTCAAGCTGAATGAACTATCCGTATAAAAGTTTACTGTCTCCAAGGAGGTTTCAATAAGTCCTTACGTAAAACTTAAATTTACGCCGCGTTCCAGAGAGGGACATAAAAAGCTTCTCTTTTGGTGAATAATTTGTTGTTACTGCTTTAAAAATAATTTCATTTACTTAAAACTATATATTTATTAAAGTATTTCTTAGGAAAAAATTTCTAGTATAGCAGAATATAAGAAAAAAGGAGAAAAAGCTCTCCAAAACTCTAAGTATGGCTTATTCTGTCAACTAATATTCATGGTAAAGTCCTATTTCAAGGAAATTTTCTCATAAAATGTGTTTTGGAGACTCAATCCACTCAGAATATTTCATTATTAGTAATATTTCACTTAAATAGCAAGAAATTTTAACACATGAGAGTACTCACAAGGTCAAAGGTGCATGTACAGCTTCCTATATTAAAGAAGACTTTTTTGTTAAATAAACTGAATGTGACTTTTTTCCTTTGTTATACTGGTTATTTCAAGCATTCCTGTCAAGTTTTGTCATAATCAGTTCAATAATTTGAGAAAAATCTAGTATAATGTAAGACGACATCTGCAGCGATTCGAGCAAAATTTCTTCGAAAAATCCAAACCAAGCCGCATCATGATAGAATATAGTGTGGACCAATAAATGATCAAATATTTATCTCATCTGCCTACAAACAGTTGAATATGATACCAAAGATGACTTTAGGATGATAAATACTACCAATGGACCTCTTTGTCTTCCTTATAAGGTCTCTTTTGGTCCATTTATACCTCTCATTTCCGCAAAATTTCTACTTTATAGGCCAATAAATAAAAATTTTGGGGTAACTTTCACTCATTTATGATAGAAATGTTATAATAAATGATTAATTGAAGTATTCAAGCTGAATGAACTATCCGTATAAAAGTTTACTGTCTCCAAGGAGGTTTCAATAAGTCCTTACGTAAAACTTAAATTTACGCCGCGTTCCAGAGAGGGACATAAAAAGCTTCTCTTTTGGTGAATAATTTGTTGTTACTGCTTTAAAAATAATTTCATTTACTTAAAACTATATATTTATTAAAGTATTTCTTAGGAAAAAATTTCTAGTATAGCAGAATATAAGAAAAAAGGAGAAAAAGCTCCCCAAAACTCTAAGTATGGCTTATTCTGTCAACTAATATTCATGGTAAAGTCCTATTTCAAGGAAATTTTCTCATAAAATGTGTTTTGGAGACTCAATCCACTCAGAATATTTCATTATTAGTAATATTTCACTTAAAAAGCAAGAAATTTTAACACATGAGAGTACTCACAAGGTCAAAGGTGCATGTACAGCTTCCTATATTAGGTGTAATACCACCATTGATTTTCCCCTATTAGTCTTTGTTAAATTTGCACTTTTCAAAAAATTGTGCAGAATTTATCTTTGTTTCAAATAAAGAAATACTTGGCATGAGTAAAGTTTGATCCTGTCCAGTACTATAGAAAAAATTTCACATAACATTTCATTGCATATAAGAAAATAACCATCACTGGAAGTTAACCAATCAAATTTTCCCCCTTTTTTAACCTGTATACAAGCTTTAGTAACCATGTAACCTCAAGTTTCCAAAATATTCTATAGAAACCCCAAATAAAAAAATAATGGTGCTTTGAAATACCCAAGATATATGTTTATGACCCAGAAATGTTTTACTGCAATGAAATGTAGGATCAATTACCTACAACTGTCAAATTCAAGGGAATATTTTTTTTCGACCTATTTTCGTATGCAACCGGATGTGACGTACTATGATTTGGTGGTATTACACCTAAAGAAGACTTTTTTGTTAAATAAACTGAATGTGACTTTTTTCCTTTGTTATACTGGTTATTTCAAGCATTCCTGTCAAGTTTTGTCATAATCAGTTCAATAGTTTGAGAAAAATCTAGTATAATGTAAGACGACATCTGCAGCGATTCGAGCAAAATTTCTTCGAAAAATCCAAACCAAGCCGCATCATGATAGAATATAGTGTGGACCAATAAATGATCAAATATTTATCTCATCTGCCTACAAACAGTTGAATATGATACAAAAGATGACTTTAGGATGATAAATACTACCAATGGACCTCTTTGTCTTCCTTATAAGGTCTCTTTTGGTCCATTTATACCTCTCATTTCCGCAAAATTTCTACTTTATAGGCCAATAAATAAAAATTTTGGGGTAACTTTCACTCATTTATGATAGAAATGTTATAATAAATGATTAATTGAAGTATTCAAGCTGAATGAACTATCCGTATAAAAGTTTACTGTCTCCAAGGAGGTTTCAATAAGTCCTTACGTAAAACTTAAATTTACGCCGCGTTCCAGAGAGGGACATAAAAAGCTTCTCTTTTGGTGAATAATTTGTTGTTACTGCTTTAAAAATAATTTCATTTACTTAAAACTATATATTTATTAAAGTATTTCTTAGGAAAAAATTTCTAGTATAGCAGAATATAAGAAAAAAGGAGAAAAAGCTCCCCAAAACTCTAAGTATGGCTTATTCTGTCAACCAATATTCATGGTAAAGTCCTATTTCAAGGAAATTTTCTCATAAAATGTGTTTTGGAGACTCAATCCACTCAGAATATTTCATTATTAGTAATATTTCACTTAAATAGCAAGAAATTTTAACACATGAGAGTACTCACAAGGTCAAAGGTGCATGTACAGCTTCCTATATTAGGTGTAATACCACCATTGATTTTCCCCTATTAGTCTTTGTTAAATTTGCACTTTTCAAAAAATTGTGCAGAATTTATCTTTGTTTCAAATAAAGAAATACTTGGCATGAGTAAAGTTTGATCCTGTCCAGTACTATAGAAAAAATTTCACATAACATTTCATTGCATATAAGAAAATAACCATCACTGGAAGTTAACCAATCAAATTTTCCCCCTTTTTTAACCTGTATACAAGCTTTAGTAACCATGTAACCTCAAGTTTCCAAAATATTCTATAGAAACCCCAAATAAAAAAATAATGGTGCTTTGAAATACCCAAGATATATGTTTATGACCCAGAAATGTTTTACTGCAATGAAATGTAGGATCAATTACCTACAACTGTCAAATTCAAGGGAATATTTTTTTTCGACCTATTTTCGTATGCAACCGGATGTGACGTACTATGATTTGGTGGTATTACACCTAAAGAAGACTTTTTTGTTAAATAAACTGAATGTGACTTTTTTCCTTTGTTATACTGGTTATTTCAAGCATTCCTGTCAAGTTTTGTCATAATCAGTTCAATAGTTTGAGAAAAATCTAGTATAATGTAAGACGACATCTGCAGCGATTCGAGCAAAATTTCTTCGAAAAATCCAAACCAAGCCGCATCATGATAGAATATAGTGTGGACCAATAAATGATCAAATATTTATCTCATCTGCCTACAAACAGTTGAATATGATACAAAAGATGACTTTAGGATGATAAATACTACCAATGGACCTCTTTGTCTTCCTTATAAGGTCTCTTTTGGTCCATTTATACCTCTCATTTCCGCAAAATTTCTACTTTATAGGCCAATAAATAAAAATTTTGGGGTAACTTTCACTCATTTATGATAGAAATGTTATAATAAATGATTAATTGAAGTATTCAAGCTGAATGAACTATCCGTATAAAAGTTTACTGTCTCCAAGGAGGTTTCAATAAGTCCTTACGTAAAACTTAAATTTACGCCGCGTTCCAGAGAGGGACATAAAAAGCTTCTCTTTTGGTGAATAATTTGTTGTTACTGCTTTAAAAATAATTTCATTTACTTAAAACTATATATTTATTAAAGTATTTCTTAGGAAAAAATTTCTAGTATAGCAGAATATAAGAAAAAAGGAGAAAAAGCTCCCCAAAACTCTAAGTATGGCTTATTCTGTCAACCAATATTCATGGTAAAGTCCTATTTCAAGGAAATTTTCTCATAAAATGTGTTTTGGAGACTCAATCCACTCAGAATATTTCATTATTAGTAATATTTCACTTAAATAGCAAGAAATTTTAACACATGAGAGTACTCACAAGGTCAAAGGTGCATGTACAGCTTCCTATATTAGGTGTAATACCACCATTGATTTTCCCCTATTAGTCTTTGTTAAATTTGCACTTTTCAAAAAATTGTGCAGAATTTATCTTTGTTTCAAATAAAGAAATACTTGGCATGAGTAAAGTTTGATCCTGTCCAGTACTATAGAAAAAATTTCACATAACATTTCATTGCATATAAGAAAATAACCATCACTGGAAGTTAACCAATCAAATTTTCCCCCTTTTTTAACCTGTATACAAGCTTTAGTAACCATGTAACCTCAAGTTTCCAAAATATTCTATAGAAACCCCAAATAAAAAAATAATGGTGCTTTGAAATACCCAAGATATATGTTTATGACCCAGAAATGTTTTACTGCAATGAAATGTAGGATCAATTACCTACAACTGTCAAATTCAAGGGAATATTTTTTTTCGACCTATTTTCGTATGCAACCGGATGTGACGTACTATGATTTGGTGGTATTACACCTAAAGAAGACTTTTTTGTTAAATAAACTGAATGTGACTTTTTTCCTTTGTTATACTGGTTATTTCAAGCATTCCTGTCAAGTTTTGTCATAATCAGTTCAATAGTTTGAGAAAAATCTAGTATAATGTAAGACGACATCTGCAGCGATTCGAGCAAAATTTCTTCGAAAAATCCAAACCAAGCCGCATCATGATAGAATATAGTGTGGACCAATAAATGATCAAATATTTATCTCATCTGCCTACAAACAGTTGAATATGATACAAAAGATGACTTTAGGATGATAAATACTACCAATGGACCTCTTTGTCTTCCTTATAAGGTCTCTTTTGGTCCATTTATACCTCTCATTTCCGCAAAATTTCTACTTTATAGGCCAATAAATAAAAATTTTGGGGTAACTTTCACTCATTTATGATAGAAATGTTATAATAAATGATTAATTGAAGTATTCAAGCTGAATGAACTATCCGTATAAAAGTTTACTGTCTCCAAGGAGGTTTCAATAAGTCCTTACGTAAAACTTAAATTTACGCCGCGTTCCAGAGAGGGACATAAAAAGCTTCTCTTTTGGTGAATAATTTGTTGTTACTGCTTTAAAAATAATTTCATTTACTTAAAACTATATATTTATTAAAGTATTTCTTAGGAAAAAATTTCTAGTATAGCAGAATATAAGAAAAAAGGAGAAAAAGCTCCCCAAAACTCTAAGTATGGCTTATTCTGTCAACTAATATTCATGGTAAAGTCCTATTTCAAGGAAATTTTCTCATAAAATGTGTTTTGGAGACTCAATCCACTCAGAATATTTCATTATTAGTAATATTTCACTTAAATAGCAAGAAATTTTAACACATGAGAGTACTCACAAGGTCAAAGGTGCATGTACAGCTTCCTATATTAGGTGTAATACCACCATTGATTTTCCCCTATTAGTCTTTGTTAAATTTGCACTTTTCAAAAAATTGTGCAGAATTTATCTTTGTTTCAAATAAAGAAATACTTGGCATGAGTAAAGTTTGATCCTGTCCAGTACTATAGAAAAAATTTCACATAACATTTCATTGCATATAAGAAAATAACCATCACTGGAAGTTAACCAATCAAATTTTCCCCCTTTTTTAACCTGTATACAAGCTTTAGTAACCATGTAACCTCAAGTTTCCAAAATATTCTATAGAAACCCCAAATAAAAAAATAATGGTGCTTTGAAATACCCAAGATATATGTTTATGACCCAGAAATGTTTTACTGCAATGAAATGTAGGATCAATTACCTACAACTGTCAAATTCAAGGGAATATTTTTTTTCGACCTATTTTCGTATGCAACCGGATGTGACGTACTATGATTTGGTGGTATTACACCTAAAGAAGACTTTTTTGTTAAATAAACTGAATGTGACTTTTTTCCTTTGTTATACTGGTTATTTCAAGCATTCCTGTCAAGTTTTGTCATAATCAGTTCAATAGTTTGAGAAAAATCTAGTATAATGTAAGACGACATCTGCAGCGATTCGAGCAAAATTTCTTCGAAAAATCCAAACCAAGCCGCATCATGATAGAATATAGTGTGGACCAATAAATGATCAAATATTTATCTCATCTGCCTACAAACAGTTGAATATGATACAAAAGATGACTTTAGGATGATAAATACTACCAATGGACCTCTTTGTCTTCCTTATAAGGTCTCTTTTGGTCCATTTATACCTCTCATTTCCGCAAAATTTCTACTTTATAGGCCAATAAATAAAAATTTTGGGGTAACTTTCACTCATTTATGATAGAAATGTTATAATAAATGATTAATTGAAGTATTCAAGCTGAATGAACTATCCGTATAAAAGTTTACTGTCTCCAAGGAGGTTTCAATAAGTCCTTACGTAAAACTTAAATTTACGCCGCATTCCAGAGAGGGACATAAAAAGCTTCTCTTTTGGTGAATAATTTGTTGTTACTGCTTTAAAAATAATTTCATTTACTTAAAACTATATATTTATTAAAGTATTTCTTAGGAAAAAATTTCTAGTATAGCAGAATATAAGAAAAAAGGAGAAAAAGCTCCCCAAAACTCTAAGTATGGCTTATTCTGTCAACTAATATTCATGGTAAAGTCCTATTTCAAGGAAATTTTCTCATAAAATGTGTTTTGGAGACTCAATCCACTCAGAATATTTCATTATTAGTAATATTTCACTTAAATAGCAAGAAATTTTAACACATGAGAGTACTCACAAGGTCAAAGGTGCATGTACAGCTTCCTATATTAGGTGTAATACCACCATTGATTTTCCCCTATTAGTCTTTGTTAAATTTGCACTTTTCAAAAAATTGTGCAGAATTTATCTTTGTTTCAAATAAAGAAATACTTGGCATGAGTAAAGTTTGATCCTGTCCAGTACTATAGAAAAAATTTCACATAACATTTCATTGCATATAAGAAAATAACCATCACTGGAAGTTAACCAATCAAATTTTCCCCCTTTTTTAACCTGTATACAAGCTTTAGTAACCATGTAACCTCAAGTTTCCAAAATATTCTATAGAAACCCCAAATAAAAAAATAATGGTGCTTTGAAATACCCAAGATATATGTTTATGACCCAGAAATGTTTTACTGCAATGAAATGTAGGATCAATTACCTACAACTGTCAAATTCAAGGGAATATTTTTTTTCGACCTATTTTCGTATGCAACCGGATGTGACGTACTATGATTTGGTGGTATTACACCTAAAGAAGACTTTTTTGTTAAATAAACTGAATGTGACTTTTTTCCTTTGTTATACTGGTTATTTCAAGCATTCCTGTCAAGTTTTGTCATAATCAGTTCAATAGTTTGAGAAAAATCTAGTATAATGTAAGACGACATCTGCAGCGATTCGAGCAAAATTTCTTCGAAAAATCCAAACCAAGCCGCATCATGATAGAATATAGTGTGGACCAATAAATGATCAAATATTTATCTCATCTGCCTACAAACAGTTGAATATGATACAAAAGATGACTTTAGGATGATAAATACTACCAATGGACCTCTTTGTCTTCCTTATAAGGTCTCTTTTGGTCCATTTATACCTCTCATTTCCGCAAAATTTCTACTTTATAGGCCAATAAATAAAAATTTTGGGGTAACTTTCACTCATTTATGATAGAAATGTTATAATAAATGATTAATTGAAGTATTCAAGCTGAATGAACTATCCGTATAAAAGTTTACTGTCTCCAAGGAGGTTTCAATAAGTCCTTACGTAAAACTTAAATTTACGCCGCGTTCCAGAGAGGGACATAAAAAGCTTCTCTTTTGGTGAATAATTTGTTGTTACTGCTTTAAAAATAATTTCATTTACTTAAAACTATATATTTATTAAAGTATTTCTTAGGAAAAAATTTCTAGTATAGCAGAATATAAGAAAAAAGGAGAAAAAGCTCCCCAAAACTCTAAGTATGGCTTATTCTGTCAACTAATATTCATGGTAAAGTCCTATTTCAAGGAAATTTTCTCATAAAATGTGTTTTGGAGACTCAATCCACTCAGAATATTTCATTATTAGTAATATTTCACTTAAATAGCAAGAAATTTTAACACATGAGAGTACTCACAAGGTCAAAGGTGCATGTACAGCTTCCTATATTAGGTGTAATACCACCATTGATTTTCCCCTATTAGTCTTTGTTAAATTTGCACTTTTCAAAAAATTGTGCAGAATTTATCTTTGTTTCAAATAAAGAAATACTTGGCATGAGTAAAGTTTGATCCTGTCCAGTACTATAGAAAAAATTTCACATAACATTTCATTGCATATAAGAAAATAACCATCACTGGAAGTTAACCAATCAAATTTTCCCCCTTTTTTAACCTGTATACAAGCTTTAGTAACCATGTAACCTCAAGTTTCCAAAATATTCTATAGAAACCCCAAATAAAAAAATAATGGTGCTTTGAAATACCCAAGATATATGTTTATGACCCAGAAATGTTTTACTGCAATGAAATGTAGGATCAATTACCTACAACTGTCAAATTCAAGGGAATATTTTTTTTCGACCTATTTTCGTATGCAACCGGATGTGACGTACTATGATTTGGTGGTATTACACCTAAAGAAGACTTTTTTGTTAAATAAACTGAATGTGACTTTTTTCCTTTGTTATACTGGTTATTTCAAGCATTCCTGTCAAGTTTTGTCATAATCAGTTCAATAGTTTGAGAAAAATCTAGTATAATGTAAGACGACATCTGCAGCGATTCGAGCAAAATTTCTTCGAAAAATCCAAACCAAGCCGCATCATGATAGAATATAGTGTGGACCAATAAATGATCAAATATTTATCTCATCTGCCTACAAACAGTTGAATATGATACAAAAGATGACTTTAGGATGATAAATACTACCAATGGACCTCTTTGTCTTCCTTATAAGGTCTCTTTTGGTCCATTTATACCTCTCATTTCCGCAAAATTTCTACTTTATAGGCCAATAAATAAAAATTTTGGGGTAACTTTCACTCATTTATGATAGAAATGTTATAATAAATGATTAATTGAAGTATTCAAGCTGAATGAACTATCCGTATAAAAGTTTACTGTCTCCAAGGAGGTTTCAATAAGTCCTTACGTAAAACTTAAATTTACGCCGCGTTCCAGAGAGGGACATAAAAAGCTTCTCTTTTGGTGAATAATTTGTTGTTACTGCTTTAAAAATAATTTCATTTACTTAAAACTATATATTTATTAAAGTATTTCTTAGGAAAAAATTTCTAGTATAGCAGAATATAAGAAAAAAGGAGAAAAAGCTCCCCAAAACTCTAAGTATGGCTTATTCTGTCAACTAATATTCATGGTAAAGTCCTATTTCAAGGAAATTTTCTCATAAAATGTGTTTTGGAGACTCAATCCACTCAGAATATTTCATTATTAGTAATATTTCACTTAAATAGCAAGAAATTTTAACACATGAGAGTACTCACAAGGTCAAAGGTGCATGTACAGCTTCCTATATTAGGTGTAATACCACCATTGATTTTCCCCTATTAGTCTTTGTTAAATTTGCACTTTTCAAAAAATTGTGCAGAATTTATCTTTGTTTCAAATAAAGAAATACTTGGCATGAGTAAAGTTTGATCCTGTCCAGTACTATAGAAAAAATTTCACATAACATTTCATTGCATATAAGAAAATAACCATCACTGGAAGTTAACCAATCAAATTTTCCCCCTTTTTTAACCTGTATACAAGCTTTAGTAACCATGTAACCTCAAGTTTCCAAAATATTCTATAGAAACCCCAAATAAAAAAATAATGGTGCTTTGAAATACCCAAGATATATGTTTATGACCCAGAAATGTTTTACTGCAATGAAATGTAGGATCAATTACCTACAACTGTCAAATTCAAGGGAATATTTTTTTTCGACCTATTTTCGTATGCAACCGGATGTGACGTACTATGATTTGGTGGTATTACACCTAAAGAAGACTTTTTTGTTAAATAAACTGAATGTGACTTTTTTCCTTTGTTATACTGGTTATTTCAAGCATTCCTGTCAAGTTTTGTCATAATCAGTTCAATAGTTTGAGAAAAATCTAGTATAATGTAAGACGACATCTGCAGCGATTCGAGCAAAATTTCTTCGAAAAATCCAAACCAAGCCGCATCATGATAGAATATAGTGTGGACCAATAAATGATCAAATATTTATCTCATCTGCCTACAAACAGTTGAATATGATACAAAAGATGACTTTAGGATGATAAATACTACCAATGGACCTCTTTGTCTTCCTTATAAGGTCTCTTTTGGTCCATTTATACCTCTCATTTCCGCAAAATTTCTACTTTATAGGCCAATAAATAAAAATTTTGGGGTAACTTTCACTCATTTATGATAGAAATGTTATAATAAATGATTAATTGAAGTATTCAAGCTGAATGAACTATCCGTATAAAAGTTTACTGTCTCCAAGGAGGTTTCAATAAGTCCTTACGTAAAACTTAAATTTACGCCGCGTTCCAGAGAGGGACATAAAAAGCTTCTCTTTTGGTGAATAATTTGTTGTTACTGCTTTAAAAATAATTTCATTTACTTAAAACTATATATTTATTAAAGTATTTCTTAGGAAAAAATTTCTAGTATAGCAGAATATAAGAAAAAAGGAGAAAAAGCTCCCCAAAACTCTAAGTATGGCTTATTCTGTCAACTAATATTCATGGTAAAGTCCTATTTCAAGGAAATTTTCTCATAAAATGTGTTTTGGAGACTCAATCCACTCAGAATATTTCATTATTAGTAATATTTCACTTAAATAGCAAGAAATTTTAACACATGAGAGTACTCACAAGGTCAAAGGTGCATGTACAGCTTCCTATATTAGGTGTAATACCACCATTGATTTTCCCCTATTAGTCTTTGTTAAATTTGCACTTTTCAAAAAATTGTGCAGAATTTATCTTTGTTTCAAATAAAGAAATACTTGGCATGAGTAAAGTTTGATCCTGTCCAGTACTATAGAAAAAATTTCACATAACATTTCATTGCATATAAGAAAATAACCATCACTGGAAGTTAACCAATCAAATTTTCCCCCTTTTTTAACCTGTATACAAGCTTTAGTAACCATGTAACCTCAAGTTTCCAAAATATTCTATAGAAACCCCAAATAAAAAAATAATGGTGCTTTGAAATACCCAAGATATATGTTTATGACCCAGAAATGTTTTACTGCAATGAAATGTAGGATCAATTACCTACAACTGTCAAATTCAAGGGAATATTTTTTTTCGACCTATTTTCGTATGCAACCGGATGTGACGTACTATGATTTGGTGGTATTACACCTAAAGAAGACTTTTTTGTTAAATAAACTGAATGTGACTTTTTTCCTTTGTTATACTGGTTATTTCAAGCATTCCTGTCAAGTTTTGTCATAATCAGTTCAATAGTTTGAGAAAAATCTAGTATAATGTAAGACGACATCTGCAGCGATTCGAGCAAAATTTCTTCGAAAAATCCAAACCAAGCCGCATCATGATAGAATATAGTGTGGACCAATAAATGATCAAATATTTATCTCATCTGCCTACAAACAGTTGAATATGATACAAAAGATGACTTTAGGATGATAAATACTACCAATGGACCTCTTTGTCTTCCTTATAAGGTCTCTTTTGGTCCATTTATACCTCTCATTTCCGCAAAATTTCTACTTTATAGGCCAATAAATAAAAATTTTGGGGTAACTTTCACTCATTTATGATAGAAATGTTATAATAAATGATTAATTGAAGTATTCAAGCTGAATGAACTATCCGTATAAAAGTTTACTGTCTCCAAGGAGGTTTCAATAAGTCCTTACGTAAAACTTAAATTTACGCCGCGTTCCAGAGAGGGACATAAAAAGCTTCTCTTTTGGTGAATAATTTGTTGTTACTGCTTTAAAAATAATTTCATTTACTTAAAACTATATATTTATTAAAGTATTTCTTAGGAAAAAATTTCTAGTATAGCAGAATATAAGAAAAAAGGAGAAAAAGCTCCCCAAAACTCTAAGTATGGCTTATTCTGTCAACTAATATTCATGGTAAAGTCCTATTTCAAGGAAATTTTCTCATAAAATGTGTTTTGGAGACTCAATCCACTCAGAATATTTCATTATTAGTAATATTTCACTTAAATAGCAAGAAATTTTAACACATGAGAGTACTCACAAGGTCAAAGGTGCATGTACAGCTTCCTATATTAGGTGTAATACCACCATTGATTTTCCCCTATTAGTCTTTGTTAAATTTGCACTTTTCAAAAAATTGTGCAGAATTTATCTTTGTTTCAAATAAAGAAATACTTGGCATGAGTAAAGTTTGATCCTGTCCAGTACTATAGAAAAAATTTCACATAACATTTCATTGCATATAAGAAAATAACCATCACTGGAAGTTAACCAATCAAATTTTCCCCCTTTTTTAACCTGTATACAAGCTTTAGTAACCATGTAACCTCAAGTTTCCAAAATATTCTATAGAAACCCCAAATAAAAAAATAATGGTGCTTTGAAATACCCAAGATATATGTTTATGACCCAGAAATGTTTTACTGCAATGAAATGTAGGATCAATTACCTACAACTGTCAAATTCAAGGGAATATTTTTTTTCGACCTATTTTCGTATGCAACCGGATGTGACGTACTATGATTTGGTGGTATTACACCTAAAGAAGACTTTTTTGTTAAATAAACTGAATGTGACTTTTTTCCTTTGTTATACTGGTTATTTCAAGCATTCCTGTCAAGTTTTGTCATAATCAGTTCAATAGTTTGAGAAAAATCTAGTATAATGTAAGACGACATCTGCAGCGATTCGAGCAAAATTTCTTCGAAAAATCCAAACCAAGCCGCATCATGATAGAATATAGTGTGGACCAATAAATGATCAAATATTTATCTCATCTGCCTACAAACAGTTGAATATGATACAAAAGATGACTTTAGGATGATAAATACTACCAATGGACCTCTTTGTCTTCCTTATAAGGTCTCTTTTGGTCCATTTATACCTCTCATTTCCGCAAAATTTCTACTTTATAGGCCAATAAATAAAAATTTTGGGGTAACTTTCACTCATTTATGATAGAAATGTTATAATAAATGATTAATTGAAGTATTCAAGCTGAATGAACTATCCGTATAAAAGTTTACTGTCTCCAAGGAGGTTTCAATAAGTCCTTACGTAAAACTTAAATTTACGCCGCGTTCCAGAGAGGGACATAAAAAGCTTCTCTTTTGGTGAATAATTTGTTGTTACTGCTTTAAAAATAATTTCATTTACTTAAAACTATATATTTATTAAAGTATTTCTTAGGAAAAAATTTCTAGTATAGCAGAATATAAGAAAAAAGGAGAAAAAGCTCCCCAAAACTCTAAGTATGGCTTATTCTGTCAACTAATATTCATGGTAAAGTCCTATTTCAAGGAAATTTTCTCATAAAATGTGTTTTGGAGACTCAATCCACTCAGAATATTTCATTATTAGTAATATTTCACTTAAATAGCAAGAAATTTTAACACATGAGAGTACTCACAAGGTCAAAGGTGCATGTACAGCTTCCTATATTAGGTGTAATACCACCATTGATTTTCCCCTATTAGTCTTTGTTAAATTTGCACTTTTCAAAAAATTGTGCAGAATTTATCTTTGTTTCAAATAAAGAAATACTTGGCATGAGTAAAGTTTGATCCTGTCCAGTACTATAGAAAAAATTTCACATAACATTTCATTGCATATAAGAAAATAACCATCACTGGAAGTTAACCAATCAAATTTTCCCCCTTTTTTAACCTGTATACAAGCTTTAGTAACCATGTAACCTCAAGTTTCCAAAATATTCTATAGAAACCCCAAATAAAAAAATAATGGTGCTTTGAAATACCCAAGATATATGTTTATGACCCAGAAATGTTTTACTGCAATGAAATGTAGGATCAATTACCTACAACTGTCAAATTCAAGGGAATATTTTTTTTCGACCTATTTTCGTATGCAACCGGATGTGACGTACTATGATTTGGTGGTATTACACCTAAAGAAGACTTTTTTGTTAAATAAACTGAATGTGACTTTTTTCCTTTGTTATACTGGTTATTTCAAGCATTCCTGTCAAGTTTTGTCATAATCAGTTCAATAGTTTGAGAAAAATCTAGTATAATGTAAGACGACATCTGCAGCGATTCGAGCAAAATTTCTTCGAAAAATCCAAACCAAGCCGCATCATGATAGAATATAGTGTGGACCAATAAATGATCAAATATTTATCTCATCTGCCTACAAACAGTTGAATATGATACAAAAGATGACTTTAGGATGATAAATACTACCAATGGACCTCTTTGTCTTCCTTATAAGGTCTCTTTTGGTCCATTTATACCTCTCATTTCCGCAAAATTTCTACTTTATAGGCCAATAAATAAAAATTTTGGGGTAACTTTCACTCATTTATGATAGAAATGTTATAATAAATGATTAATTGAAGTATTCAAGCTGAATGAACTATCCGTATAAAAGTTTACTGTCTCCAAGGAGGTTTCAATAAGTCCTTACGTAAAACTTAAATTTACGCCGCGTTCCAGAGAGGGACATAAAAAGCTTCTCTTTTGGTGAATAATTTGTTGTTACTGCTTTAAAAATAATTTCATTTACTTAAAACTATATATTTATTAAAGTATTTCTTAGGAAAAAATTTCTAGTATAGCAGAATATAAGAAAAAAGGAGAAAAAGCTCCCCAAAACTCTAAGTATGGCTTATTCTGTCAACTAATATTCATGGTAAAGTCCTATTTCAAGGAAATTTTCTCATAAAATGTGTTTTGGAGACTCAATCCACTCAGAATATTTCATTATTAGTAATATTTCACTTAAATAGCAAGAAATTTTAACACATGAGAGTACTCACAAGGTCAAAGGTGCATGTACAGCTTCCTATATTAGGTGTAATACCACCATTGATTTTCCCCTATTAGTCTTTGTTAAATTTGCACTTTTCAAAAAATTGTGCAGAATTTATCTTTGTTTCAAATAAAGAAATACTTGGCATGAGTAAAGTTTGATCCTGTCCAGTACTATAGAAAAAATTTCACATAACATTTCATTGCATATAAGAAAATAACCATCACTGGAAGTTAACCAATCAAATTTTCCCCCTTTTTTAACCTGTATACAAGCTTTAGTAACCATGTAACCTCAAGTTTCCAAAATATTCTATAGAAACCCCAAATAAAAAAATAATGGTGCTTTGAAATACCCAAGATATATGTTTATGACCCAGAAATGTTTTACTGCAATGAAATGTAGGATCAATTACCTACAACTGTCAAATTCAAGGGAATATTTTTTTTCGACCTATTTTCGTATGCAACCGGATGTGACGTACTATGATTTGGTGGTATTACACCTAAAGAAGACTTTTTTGTTAAATAAACTGAATGTGACTTTTTTCCTTTGTTATACTGGTTATTTCAAGCATTCCTGTCAAGTTTTGTCATAATCAGTTCAATAGTTTGAGAAAAATCTAGTATAATGTAAGACGACATCTGCAGCGATTCGAGCAAAATTTCTTCGAAAAATCCAAACCAAGCCGCATCATGATAGAATATAGTGTGGACCAATAAATGATCAAATATTTATCTCATCTGCCTACAAACAGTTGAATATGATACAAAAGATGACTTTAGGATGATAAATACTACCAATGGACCTCTTTGTCTTCCTTATAAGGTCTCTTTTGGTCCATTTATACCTCTCATTTCCGCAAAATTTCTACTTTATAGGCCAATAAATAAAAATTTTGGGGTAACTTTCACTCATTTATGATAGAAATGTTATAATAAATGATTAATTGAAGTATTCAAGCTGAATGAACTATCCGTATAAAAGTTTACTGTCTCCAAGGAGGTTTCAATAAGTCCTTACGTAAAACTTAAATTTACGCCGCGTTCCAGAGAGGGACATAAAAAGCTTCTCTTTTGGTGAATAATTTGTTGTTACTGCTTTAAAAATAATTTCATTTACTTAAAACTATATATTTATTAAAGTATTTCTTAGGAAAAAATTTCTAGTATAGCAGAATATAAGAAAAAAGGAGAAAAAGCTCCCCAAAACTCTAAGTATGGCTTATTCTGTCAACTAATATTCATGGTAAAGTCCTATTTCAAGGAAATTTTCTCATAAAATGTGTTTTGGAGACTCAATCCACTCAGAATATTTCATTATTAGTAATATTTCACTTAAATAGCAAGAAATTTTAACACATGAGAGTACTCACAAGGTCAAAGGTGCATGTACAGCTTCCTATATTAGGTGTAATACCACCATTGATTTTCCCCTATTAGTCTTTGTTAAATTTGCACTTTTCAAAAAATTGTGCAGAATTTATCTTTGTTTCAAATAAAGAAATACTTGGCATGAGTAAAGTTTGATCCTGTCCAGTACTATAGAAAAAATTTCACATAACATTTCATTGCATATAAGAAAATAACCATCACTGGAAGTTAACCAATCAAATTTTCCCCCTTTTTTAACCTGTATACAAGCTTTAGTAACCATGTAACCTCAAGTTTCCAAAATATTCTATAGAAACCCCAAATAAAAAAATAATGGTGCTTTGAAATACCCAAGATATATGTTTATGACCCAGAAATGTTTTACTGCAATGAAATGTAGGATCAATTACCTACAACTGTCAAATTCAAGGGAATATTTTTTTTCGACCTATTTTCGTATGCAACCGGATGTGACGTACTATGATTTGGTGGTATTACACCTAAAGAAGACTTTTTTGTTAAATAAACTGAATGTGACTTTTTTCCTTTGTTATACTGGTTATTTCAAGCATTCCTGTCAAGTTTTGTCATAATCAGTTCAATAGTTTGAGAAAAATCTAGTATAATGTAAGACGACATCTGCAGCGATTCGAGCAAAATTTCTTCGAAAAATCCAAACCAAGCCGCATCATGATAGAATATAGTGTGGACCAATAAATGATCAAATATTTATCTCATCTGCCTACAAACAGTTGAATATGATACAAAAGATGACTTTAGGATGATAAATACTACCAATGGACCTCTTTGTCTTCCTTATAAGGTCTCTTTTGGTCCATTTATACCTCTCATTTCCGCAAAATTTCTACTTTATAGGCCAATAAATAAAAATTTTGGGGTAACTTTCACTCATTTATGATAGAAATGTTATAATAAATGATTAATTGAAGTATTCAAGCTGAATGAACTATCCGTATAAAAGTTTACTGTCTCCAAGGAGGTTTCAATAAGTCCTTACGTAAAACTTAAATTTACGCCGCGTTCCAGAGAGGGACATAAAAAGCTTCTCTTTTGGTGAATAATTTGTTGTTACTGCTTTAAAAATAATTTCATTTACTTAAAACTATATATTTATTAAAGTATTTCTTAGGAAAAAATTTCTAGTATAGCAGAATATAAGAAAAAAGGAGAAAAAGCTCCCCAAAACTCTAAGTATGGCTTATTCTGTCAACTAATATTCATGGTAAAGTCCTATTTCAAGGAAATTTTCTCATAAAATGTGTTTTGGAGACTCAATCCACTCAGAATATTTCATTATTAGTAATATTTCACTTAAATAGCAAGAAATTTTAACACATGAGAGTACTCACAAGGTCAAAGGTGCATGTACAGCTTCCTAAAGAAGACTTTTTTGTTAAATAAACTGAATGTGACTTTTTTCCTTTGTTATACTGGTTATTTCAAGCATTCCTGTCAAGTTTTGTCATAATCAGTTCAATAGTTTGAGAAAAATCTAGTATAATGTAAGACGACATCTGCAGCGATTCGAGCAAAATTTCTTCGAAAAATCCAAACCAAGCCGCATCATGATAGAATATAGTGTGGACCAATAAATGATCAAATATTTATCTCATCTGCCTACAAACAGTTGAATATGATACAAAAGATGACTTTAGGATGATAAATACTACCAATGGACCTCTTTGTCTTCCTTATAAGGTCTCTTTTGGTCCATTTATACCTCTCATTTCCGCAAAATTTCTACTTTATAGGCCAATAAATAAAAATTTTGGGGTAACTTTCACTCATTTATGATAGAAATGTTATAATAAATGATTAATTGAAGTATTCAAGCTGAATGAACTATCCGTATAAAAGTTTACTGTCTCCAAGGAGGTTTCAATAAGTCCTTACGTAAAACTTAAATTTACGCCGCGTTCCAGAGAGGGACATAAAAAGCTTCTCTTTTGGTGAATAATTTGTTGTTACTGCTTTAAAAATAATTTCATTTACTTAAAACTATATATTTATTAAAGTATTTCTTAGGAAAAAATTTCTAGTATAGCAGAATATAAGAAAAAAGGAGAAAAAGCTCCCCAAAACTCTAAGTATGGCTTATTCTGTCAACTAATATTCATGGTAAAGTCCTATTTCAAGGAAATTTTCTCATAAAATGTGTTTTGGAGACTCAATCCACTCAGAATATTTCATTATTAGTAATATTTCACTTAAATAGCAAGAAATTTTAACACATGAGAGTACTCACAAGGTCAAAGGTGCATGTACAGCTTCCTATATTAGGTGTAATACCACCATTGATTTTCCCCTATTAGTCTTTGTTAAATTTGCACTTTTCAAAAAATTGTGCAGAATTTATCTTTGTTTCAAATAAAGAAATACTTGGCATGAGTAAAGTTTGATCCTGTCCAGTACTATAGAAAAAATTTCACATAACATTTCATTGCATATAAGAAAATAACCATCACTGGAAGTTAACCAATCAAATTTTCCCCCTTTTTTAACCTGTATACAAGCTTTAGTAACCATGTAACCTCAAGTTTCCAAAATATTCTATAGAAACCCCAAATAAAAAAATAATGGTGCTTTGAAATACCCAAGATATATGTTTATGACCCAGAAATGTTTTACTGCAATGAAATGTAGGATCAATTACCTACAACTGTCAAATTCAAGGGAATATTTTTTTTCGACCTATTTTCGTATGCAACCGGATGTGACGTACTATGATTTGGTGGTATTACACCTAAAGAAGACTTTTTTGTTAAATAAACTGAATGTGACTTTTTTCCTTTGTTATACTGGTTATTTCAAGCATTCCTGTCAAGTTTTGTCATAATCAGTTCAATAGTTTGAGAAAAATCTAGTATAATGTAAGACGACATCTGCAGCGATTCGAGCAAAATTTCTTCGAAAAATCCAAACCAAGCCGCATCATGATAGAATATAGTGTGGACCAATAAATGATCAAATATTTATCTCATCTGCCTACAAACAGTTGAATATGATACAAAAGATGACTTTAGGATGATAAATACTACCAATGGACCTCTTTGTCTTCCTTATAAGGTCTCTTTTGGTCCATTTATACCTCTCATTTCCGCAAAATTTCTACTTTATAGGCCAATAAATAAAAATTTTGGGGTAACTTTCACTCATTTATGATAGAAATGTTATAATAAATGATTAATTGAAGTATTCAAGCTGAATGAACTATCCGTATAAAAGTTTACTGTCTCCAAGGAGGTTTCAATAAGTCCTTACGTAAAACTTAAATTTACGCCGCGTTCCAGAGAGGGACATAAAAAGCTTCTCTTTTGGTGAATAATTTGTTGTTACTGCTTTAAAAATAATTTCATTTACTTAAAACTATATATTTATTAAAGTATTTCTTAGGAAAAAATTTCTAGTATAGCAGAATATAAGAAAAAAGGAGAAAAAGCTCCCCAAAACTCTAAGTATGGCTTATTCTGTCAACTAATATTCATGGTAAAGTCCTATTTCAAGGAAATTTTCTCATAAAATGTGTTTTGGAGACTCAATCCACTCAGAATATTTCATTATTAGTAATATTTCACTTAAATAGCAAGAAATTTTAACACATGAGAGTACTCACAAGGTCAAAGGTGCATGTACAGCTTCCTATATTAGGTGTAATACCACCATTGATTTTCCCCTATTAGTCTTTGTTAAATTTGCACTTTTCAAAAAATTGTGCAGAATTTATCTTTGTTTCAAATAAAGAAATACTTGGCATGAGTAAAGTTTGATCCTGTCCAGTACTATAGAAAAAATTTCACATAACATTTCATTGCATATAAGAAAATAACCATCACTGGAAGTTAACCAATCAAATTTTCCCCCTTTTTTAACCTGTATACAAGCTTTAGTAACCATGTAACCTCAAGTTTCCAAAATATTCTATAGAAACCCCAAATAAAAAAATAATGGTGCTTTGAAATACCCAAGATATATGTTTATGACCCAGAAATGTTTTACTGCAATGAAATGTAGGATCAATTACCTACAACTGTCAAATTCAAGGGAATATTTTTTTTCGACCTATTTTCGTATGCAACCGGATGTGACGTACTATGATTTGGTGGTATTACACCTAAAGAAGACTTTTTTGTTAAATAAACTGAATGTGACTTTTTTCCTTTGTTATACTGGTTATTTCAAGCATTCCTGTCAAGTTTTGTCATAATCAGTTCAATAGTTTGAGAAAAATCTAGTATAATGTAAGACGACATCTGCAGCGATTCGAGCAAAATTTCTTCGAAAAATCCAAACCAAGCCGCATCATGATAGAATATAGTGTGGACCAATAAATGATCAAATATTTATCTCATCTGCCTACAAACAGTTGAATATGATACAAAAGATGACTTTAGGATGATAAATACTACCAATGGACCTCTTTGTCTTCCTTATAAGGTCTCTTTTGGTCCATTTATACCTCTCATTTCCGCAAAATTTCTACTTTATAGGCCAATAAATAAAAATTTTGGGGTAACTTTCACTCATTTATGATAGAAATGTTATAATAAATGATTAATTGAAGTATTCAAGCTGAATGAACTATCCGTATAAAAGTTTACTGTCTCCAAGGAGGTTTCAATAAGTCCTTACGTAAAACTTAAATTTACGCCGCGTTCCAGAGAGGGACATAAAAAGCTTCTCTTTTGGTGAATAATTTGTTGTTACTGCTTTAAAAATAATTTCATTTACTTAAAACTATATATTTATTAAAGTATTTCTTAGGAAAAAATTTCTAGTATAGCAGAATATAAGAAAAAAGGAGAAAAAGCTCCCCAAAACTCTAAGTATGGCTTATTCTGTCAACTAATATTCATGGTAAAGTCCTATTTCAAGGAAATTTTCTCATAAAATGTGTTTTGGAGACTCAATCCACTCAGAATATTTCATTATTAGTAATATTTCACTTAAATAGCAAGAAATTTTAACACATGAGAGTACTCACAAGGTCAAAGGTGCATGTACAGCTTCCTATATTAGGTGTAATACCACCATTGATTTTCCCCTATTAGTCTTTGTTAAATTTGCACTTTTCAAAAAATTGTGCAGAATTTATCTTTGTTTCAAATAAAGAAATACTTGGCATGAGTAAAGTTTGATCCTGTCCAGTACTATAGAAAAAATTTCACATAACATTTCATTGCATATAAGAAAATAACCATCACTGGAAGTTAACCAATCAAATTTTCCCCCTTTTTTAACCTGTATACAAGCTTTAGTAACCATGTAACCTCAAGTTTCCAAAATATTCTATAGAAACCCCAAATAAAAAAATAATGGTGCTTTGAAATACCCAAGATATATGTTTATGACCCAGAAATGTTTTACTGCAATGAAATGTAGGATCAATTACCTACAACTGTCAAATTCAAGGGAATATTTTTTTTCGACCTATTTTCGTATGCAACCGGATGTGACGTACTATGATTTGGTGGTATTACACCTAAAGAAGACTTTTTTGTTAAATAAACTGAATGTGACTTTTTTCCTTTGTTATACTGGTTATTTCAAGCATTCCTGTCAAGTTTTGTCATAATCAGTTCAATAGTTTGAGAAAAATCTAGTATAATGTAAGACGACATCTGCAGCGATTCGAGCAAAATTTCTTCGAAAAATCCAAACCAAGCCGCATCATGATAGAATATAGTGTGGACCAATAAATGATCAAATATTTATCTCATCTGCCTACAAACAGTTGAATATGATACAAAAGATGACTTTAGGATGATAAATACTACCAATGGACCTCTTTGTCTTCCTTATAAGGTCTCTTTTGGTCCATTTATACCTCTCATTTCCGCAAAATTTCTACTTTATAGGCCAATAAATAAAAATTTTGGGGTAACTTTCACTCATTTATGATAGAAATGTTATAATAAATGATTAATTGAAGTATTCAAGCTGAATGAACTATCCGTATAAAAGTTTACTGTCTCCAAGGAGGTTTCAATAAGTCCTTACGTAAAACTTAAATTTACGCCGCGTTCCAGAGAGGGACATAAAAAGCTTCTCTTTTGGTGAATAATTTGTTGTTACTGCTTTAAAAATAATTTCATTTACTTAAAACTATATATTTATTAAAGTATTTCTTAGGAAAAAATTTCTAGTATAGCAGAATATAAGAAAAAAGGAGAAAAAGCTCCCCAAAACTCTAAGTATGGCTTATTCTGTCAACTAATATTCATGGTAAAGTCCTATTTCAAGGAAATTTTCTCATAAAATGTGTTTTGGAGACTCAATCCACTCAGAATATTTCATTATTAGTAATATTTCACTTAAATAGCAAGAAATTTTAACACATGAGAGTACTCACAAGGTCAAAGGTGCATGTACAGCTTCCTATATTAGGTGTAATACCACCATTGATTTTCCCCTATTAGTCTTTGTTAAATTTGCACTTTTCAAAAAATTGTGCAGAATTTATCTTTGTTTCAAATAAAGAAATACTTGGCATGAGTAAAGTTTGATCCTGTCCAGTACTATAGAAAAAATTTCACATAACATTTCATTGCATATAAGAAAATAACCATCACTGGAAGTTAACCAATCAAATTTTCCCCCTTTTTTAACCTGTATACAAGCTTTAGTAACCATGTAACCTCAAGTTTCCAAAATATTCTATAGAAACCCCAAATAAAAAAATAATGGTGCTTTGAAATACCCAAGATATATGTTTATGACCCAGAAATGTTTTACTGCAATGAAATGTAGGATCAATTACCTACAACTGTCAAATTCAAGGGAATATTTTTTTTCGACCTATTTTCGTATGCAACCGGATGTGACGTACTATGATTTGGTGGTATTACACCTAAAGAAGACTTTTTTGTTAAATAAACTGAATGTGACTTTTTTCCTTTGTTATACTGGTTATTTCAAGCATTCCTGTCAAGTTTTGTCATAATCAGTTCAATAGTTTGAGAAAAATCTAGTATAATGTAAGACGACATCTGCAGCGATTCGAGCAAAATTTCTTCGAAAAATCCAAACCAAGCCGCATCATGATAGAATATAGTGTGGACCAATAAATGATCAAATATTTATCTCATCTGCCTACAAACAGTTGAATATGATACAAAAGATGACTTTAGGATGATAAATACTACCAATGGACCTCTTTGTCTTCCTTATAAGGTCTCTTTTGGTCCATTTATACCTCTCATTTCCGCAAAATTTCTACTTTATAGGCCAATAAATAAAAATTTTGGGGTAACTTTCACTCATTTATGATAGAAATGTTATAATAAATGATTAATTGAAGTATTCAAGCTGAATGAACTATCCGTATAAAAGTTTACTGTCTCCAAGGAGGTTTCAATAAGTCCTTACGTAAAACTTAAATTTACGCCGCGTTCCAGAGAGGGACATAAAAAGCTTCTCTTTTGGTGAATAATTTGTTGTTACTGCTTTAAAAATAATTTCATTTACTTAAAACTATATATTTATTAAAGTATTTCTTAGGAAAAAATTTCTAGTATAGCAGAATATAAGAAAAAAGGAGAAAAAGCTCCCCAAAACTCTAAGTATGGCTTATTCTGTCAACTAATATTCATGGTAAAGTCCTATTTCAAGGAAATTTTCTCATAAAATGTGTTTTGGAGACTCAATCCACTCAGAATATTTCATTATTAGTAATATTTCACTTAAATAGCAAGAAATTTTAACACATGAGAGTACTCACAAGGTCAAAGGTGCATGTACAGCTTCCTATATTAGGTGTAATACCACCATTGATTTTCCCCTATTAGTCTTTGTTAAATTTGCACTTTTCAAAAAATTGTGCAGAATTTATCTTTGTTTCAAATAAAGAAATACTTGGCATGAGTAAAGTTTGATCCTGTCCAGTACTATAGAAAAAATTTCACATAACATTTCATTGCATATAAGAAAATAACCATCACTGGAAGTTAACCAATCAAATTTTCCCCCTTTTTTAACCTGTATACAAGCTTTAGTAACCATGTAACCTCAAGTTTCCAAAATATTCTATAGAAACCCCAAATAAAAAAATAATGGTGCTTTGAAATACCCAAGATATATGTTTATGACCCAGAAATGTTTTACTGCAATGAAATGTAGGATCAATTACCTACAACTGTCAAATTCAAGGGAATATTTTTTTTCGACCTATTTTCGTATGCAACCGGATGTGACGTACTATGATTTGGTGGTATTACACCTAAAGAAGACTTTTTTGTTAAATAAACTGAATGTGACTTTTTTCCTTTGTTATACTGGTTATTTCAAGCATTCCTGTCAAGTTTTGTCATAATCAGTTCAATAGTTTGAGAAAAATCTAGTATAATGTAAGACGACATCTGCAGCGATTCGAGCAAAATTTCTTCGAAAAATCCAAACCAAGCCGCATCATGATAGAATATAGTGTGGACCAATAAATGATCAAATATTTATCTCATCTGCCTACAAACAGTTGAATATGATACAAAAGATGACTTTAGGATGATAAATACTACCAATGGACCTCTTTGTCTTCCTTATAAGGTCTCTTTTGGTCCATTTATACCTCTCATTTCCGCAAAATTTCTACTTTATAGGCCAATAAATAAAAATTTTGGGGTAACTTTCACTCATTTATGATAGAAATGTTATAATAAATGATTAATTGAAGTATTCAAGCTGAATGAACTATCCGTATAAAAGTTTACTGTCTCCAAGGAGGTTTCAATAAGTCCTTACGTAAAACTTAAATTTACGCCGCGTTCCAGAGAGGGACATAAAAAGCTTCTCTTTTGGTGAATAATTTGTTGTTACTGCTTTAAAAATAATTTCATTTACTTAAAACTATATATTTATTAAAGTATTTCTTAGGAAAAAATTTCTAGTATAGCAGAATATAAGAAAAAAGGAGAAAAAGCTCCCCAAAACTCTAAGTATGGCTTATTCTGTCAACTAATATTCATGGTAAAGTCCTATTTCAAGGAAATTTTCTCATAAAATGTGTTTTGGAGACTCAATCCACTCAGAATATTTCATTATTAGTAATATTTCACTTAAATAGCAAGAAATTTTAACACATGAGAGTACTCACAAGGTCAAAGGTGCATGTACAGCTTCCTATATTAGGTGTAATACCACCATTGATTTTCCCCTATTAGTCTTTGTTAAATTTGCACTTTTCAAAAAATTGTGCAGAATTTATCTTTGTTTCAAATAAAGAAATACTTGGCATGAGTAAAGTTTGATCCTGTCCAGTACTATAGAAAAAATTTCACATAACATTTCATTGCATATAAGAAAATAACCATCACTGGAAGTTAACCAATCAAATTTTCCCCCTTTTTTAACCTGTATACAAGCTTTAGTAACCATGTAACCTCAAGTTTCCAAAATATTCTATAGAAACCCCAAATAAAAAAATAATGGTGCTTTGAAATACCCAAGATATATGTTTATGACCCAGAAATGTTTTACTGCAATGAAATGTAGGATCAATTACCTACAACTGTCAAATTCAAGGGAATATTTTTTTTCGACCTATTTTCGTATGCAACCGGATGTGACGTACTATGATTTGGTGGTATTACACCTAAAGAAGACTTTTTTGTTAAATAAACTGAATGTGACTTTTTTCCTTTGTTATACTGGTTATTTCAAGCATTCCTGTCAAGTTTTGTCATAATCAGTTCAATAGTTTGAGAAAAATCTAGTATAATGTAAGACGACATCTGCAGCGATTCGAGCAAAATTTCTTCGAAAAATCCAAACCAAGCCGCATCATGATAGAATATAGTGTGGACCAATAAATGATCAAATATTTATCTCATCTGCCTACAAACAGTTGAATATGATACAAAAGATGACTTTAGGATGATAAATACTACCAATGGACCTCTTTGTCTTCCTTATAAGGTCTCTTTTGGTCCATTTATACCTCTCATTTCCGCAAAATTTCTACTTTATAGGCCAATAAATAAAAATTTTGGGGTAACTTTCACTCATTTATGATAGAAATGTTATAATAAATGATTAATTGAAGTATTCAAGCTGAATGAACTATCCGTATAAAAGTTTACTGTCTCCAAGGAGGTTTCAATAAGTCCTTACGTAAAACTTAAATTTACGCCGCGTTCCAGAGAGGGACATAAAAAGCTTCTCTTTTGGTGAATAATTTGTTGTTACTGCTTTAAAAATAATTTCATTTACTTAAAACTATATATTTATTAAAGTATTTCTTAGGAAAAAATTTCTAGTATAGCAGAATATAAGAAAAAAGGAGAAAAAGCTCCCCAAAACTCTAAGTATGGCTTATTCTGTCAACTAATATTCATGGTAAAGTCCTATTTCAAGGAAATTTTCTCATAAAATGTGTTTTGGAGACTCAATCCACTCAGAATATTTCATTATTAGTAATATTTCACTTAAATAGCAAGAAATTTTAACACATGAGAGTACTCACAAGGTCAAAGGTGCATGTACAGCTTCCTATATTAAAAGAAGACTTTTTTGTTAAATAAACTGAATGTGACTTTTTTCCTTTGTTATACTGGTTATTTCAAGCATTCCTGTCAAGTTTTGTCATAATCAGTTCAATAGTTTGAGAAAAATCTAGTATAATGTAAGACGACATCTGCAGCGATTCGAGCAAAATTTCTTCGAAAAATCCAAACCAAGCCGCATCATGATAGAATATAGTGTGGACCAATAAATGATCAAATATTTATCTCATCTGCCTACAAACAGTTGAATATGATACAAAAGATGACTTTAGGATGATAAATACTACCAATGGACCTCTTTGTCTTCCTTATAAGGTCTCTTTTGGTCCATTTATACCTCTCATTTCCGCAAAATTTCTACTTTATAGGCCAATAAATAAAAATTTTGGGGTAACTTTCACTCATTTATGATAGAAATGTTATAATAAATGATTAATTGAAGTATTCAAGCTGAATGAACTATCCGTATAAAAGTTTACTGTCTCCAAGGAGGTTTCAATAAGTCCTTACGTAAAACTTAAATTTACGCCGCGTTCCAGAGAGGGACATAAAAAGCTTCTCTTTTGGTGAATAATTTGTTGTTACTGCTTTAAAAATAATTTCATTTACTTAAAACTATATATTTATTAAAGTATTTCTTAGGAAAAAATTTCTAGTATAGCAGAATATAAGAAAAAAGGAGAAAAAGCTCCCCAAAACTCTAAGTATGGCTTATTCTGTCAACTAATATTCATGGTAAAGTCCTATTTCAAGGAAATTTTCTCATAAAATGTGTTTTGGAGACTCAATCCACTCAGAATATTTCATTATTAGTAATATTTCACTTAAATAGCAAGAAATTTTAACACATGAGAGTACTCACAAGGTCAAAGGTGCATGTACAGCTTCCTATAAAGAAGACTTTTTTGTTAAATAAACTGAATGTGACTTTTTTCCTTTGTTATACTGGTTATTTCAAGCATTCCTGTCAAGTTTTGTCATAATCAGTTCAATAGTTTGAGAAAAATCTAGTATAATGTAAGACGACATCTGCAGCGATTCGAGCAAAATTTCTTCGAAAAATCCAAACCAAGCCGCATCATGATAGAATATAGTGTGGACCAATAAATGATCAAATATTTATCTCATCTGCCTACAAACAGTTGAATATGATACAAAAGATGACTTTAGGATGATAAATACTACCAATGGACCTCTTTGTCTTCCTTATAAGGTCTCTTTTGGTCCATTTATACCTCTCATTTCCGCAAAATTTCTACTTTATAGGCCAATAAATAAAAATTTTGGGGTAACTTTCACTCATTTATGATAGAAATGTTATAATAAATGATTAATTGAAGTATTCAAGCTGAATGAACTATCCGTATAAAAGTTTACTGTCTCCAAGGAGGTTTCAATAAGTCCTTACGTAAAACTTAAATTTACGCCGCGTTCCAGAGAGGGACATAAAAAGCTTCTCTTTTGGTGAATAATTTGTTGTTACTGCTTTAAAAATAATTTCATTTACTTAAAACTATATATTTATTAAAGTATTTCTTAGGAAAAAATTTCTAGTATAGCAGAATATAAGAAAAAAGGAGAAAAAGCTCCCCAAAACTCTAAGTATGGCTTATTCTGTCAACTAATATTCATGGTAAAGTCCTATTTCAAGGAAATTTTCTCATAAAATGTGTTTTGGAGACTCAATCCACTCAGAATATTTCATTATTAGTAATATTTCACTTAAATAGCAAGAAATTTTAACACATGAGAGTACTCACAAGGTCAAAGGTGCATGTACAGCTTCCTATATTAGGTGTAATACCACCATTGATTTTCCCCTATTAGTCTTTGTTAAATTTGCACTTTTCAAAAAATTGTGCAGAATTTATCTTTGTTTCAAATAAAGAAATACTTGGCATGAGTAAAGTTTGATCCTGTCCAGTACTATAGAAAAAATTTCACATAACATTTCATTGCATATAAGAAAATAACCATCACTGGAAGTTAACCAATCAAATTTTCCCCCTTTTTTAACCTGTATACAAGCTTTAGTAACCATGTAACCTCAAGTTTCCAAAATATTCTATAGAAACCCCAAATAAAAAAATAATGGTGCTTTGAAATACCCAAGATATATGTTTATGACCCAGAAATGTTTTACTGCAATGAAATGTAGGATCAATTACCTACAACTGTCAAATTCAAGGGAATATTTTTTTTCGACCTATTTTCGTATGCAACCGGATGTGACGTACTATGATTTGGTGGTATTACACCTAAAGAAGACTTTTTTGTTAAATAAACTGAATGTGACTTTTTTCCTTTGTTATTCTGGTTATTTCAAGCATTCCTGTCAAGTTTTGTCATAATCAGTTCAATAGTTTGAGAAAAATCTAGTATAATGTAAGACGACATCTGCAGCGATTCGAGCAAAATTTCTTCGAAAAATCCAAACCAAGCCGCATCATGATAGAATATAGTGTGGACCAATAAATGATCAAATATTTATCTCATCTGCCTACAAACAGTTGAATATGATACAAAAGATGACTTTAGGATGATAAATACTACCAATGGACCTCTTTGTCTTCCTTATAAGGTCTCTTTTGGTCCATTTATACCTCTCATTTCCGCAAAATTTCTACTTTATAGGCCAATAAATAAAAATTTTGGGGTAACTTTCACTCATTTATGATAGAAATGTTATAATAAATGATTAATTGAAGTATTCAAGCTGAATGAACTATCCGTATAAAAGTTTACTGTCTCCAAGGAGGTTTCAATAAGTCCTTACGTAAAACTTAAATTTACGCCGCGTTCCAGAGAGGGACATAAAAAGCTTCTCTTTTGGTGAATAATTTGTTGTTACTGCTTTAAAAATAATTTCATTTACTTAAAACTATATATTTATTAAAGTATTTCTTAGGAAAAAATTTCTAGTATAGCAGAATATAAGAAAAAAGGAGAAAAAGCTCCCCAAAACTCTAAGTATGGCTTATTCTGTCAACTAATATTCATGGTAAAGTCCTATTTCAAGGAAATTTTCTCATAAAATGTGTTTTGGAGACTCAATCCACTCAGAATATTTCATTATTAGTAATATTTCACTTAAATAGCAAGAAATTTTAACACATGAGAGTACTCACAAGGTCAAAGGTGCATGTACAGCTTCCTATAAAGAAGACTTTTTTGTTAAATAAACTGAATGTGACTTTTTTCCTTTGTTATACTGGTTATTTCAAGCATTCCTGTCAAGTTTTGTCATAATCAGTTCAATAGTTTGAGAAAAATCTAGTATAATGTAAGACGACATCTGCAGCGATTCGAGCAAAATTTCTTCGAAAAATCCAAACCAAGCCGCATCATGATAGAATATAGTGTGGACCAATAAATGATCAAATATTTATCTCATCTGCCTACAAACAGTTGAATATGATACAAAAGATGACTTTAGGATGATAAATACTACCAATGGACCTCTTTGTCTTCCTTATAAGGTCTCTTTTGGTCCATTTATACCTCTCATTTCCGCAAAATTTCTACTTTATAGGCCAATAAATAAAAATTTTGGGGTAACTTTCACTCATTTATGATAGAAATGTTATAATAAATGATTAATTGAAGTATCCAAGCTGAATGAACTATCCGTATAAAAGTTTACTGTCTCCAAGGAGGTTTCAATAAGTCCTTACGTAAAACTTAAATTTACGCCGCGTTCCAGAGAGGGACATAAAAAGCTTCTCTTTTGGTGAATAATTTGTTGTTACTGCTTTAAAAATAATTTCATTTACTTAAAACTATATATTTATTAAAGTATTTCTTAGGAAAAAATTTCTAGTATAGCAGAATATAAGAAAAAAGGAGAAAAAGCTCCCCAAAACTCTAAGTATGGCTTATTCTGTCAACTAATATTCATGGTAAAGTCCTATTTCAAGGAAATTTTCTCATAAAATGTGTTTTGGAGACTCAATCCACTCAGAATATTTCATTATTAGTAATATTTCACTTAAATAGCAAGAAATTTTAACACATGAGAGTACTCACAAGGTCAAAGGTGCATGTACAGCTTCCTATATTAGGTGTAATACCACCATTGATTTTCCCCTATTAGTCTTTGTTAAATTTGCACTTTTCAAAAAATTGTGCAGAATTTATCTTTGTTTCAAATAAAGAAATACTTGGCATGAGTAAAGTTTGATCCTGTCCAGTACTATAGAAAAAATTTCACATAACATTTCATTGCATATAAGAAAATAACCATCACTGGAAGTTAACCAATCAAATTTTCCCCCTTTTTTAACCTGTATACAAGCTTTAGTAACCATGTAACCTCAAGTTTCCAAAATATTCTATAGAAACCCCAAATAAAAAAATAATGGTGCTTTGAAATACCCAAGATATATGTTTATGACCCAGAAATGTTTTACTGCAATGAAATGTAGGATCAATTACCTACAACTGTCAAATTCAAGGGAATATTTTTTTTCGACCTATTTTCGTATGCAACCGGATGTGACGTACTATGATTTGGTGGTATTACACCTAAAGAAGACTTTTTTGTTAAATAAACTGAATGTGACTTTTTTCCTTTGTTATACTGGTTATTTCAAGCATTCCTGTCAAGTTTTGTCATAATCAGTTCAATAGTTTGAGAAAAATCTAGTATAATGTAAGACGACATCTGCAGCGATTCGAGCAAAATTTCTTCGAAAAATCCAAACCAAGCCGCATCATGATAGAATATAGTGTGGACCAATAAATGATCAAATATTTATCTCATCTGCCTACAAACAGTTGAATATGATACAAAAGATGACTTTAGGATGATAAATACTACCAATGGACCTCTTTGTCTTCCTTATAAGGTCTCTTTTGGTCCATTTATACCTCTCATTTCCGCAAAATTTCTACTTTATAGGCCAATAAATAAAAATTTTGGGGTAACTTTCACTCATTTATGATAGAAATGTTATAATAAATGATTAATTGAAGTATTCAAGCTGAATGAACTATCCGTATAAAAGTTTACTGTCTCCAAGGAGGTTTCAATAAGTCCTTACGTAAAACTTAAATTTACGCCGCGTTCCAGAGAGGGACATAAAAAGCTTCTCTTTTGGTGAATAATTTGTTGTTACTGCTTTAAAAATAATTTCATTTACTTAAAACTATATATTTATTAAAGTATTTCTTAGGAAAAAATTTCTAGTATAGCAGAATATAAGAAAAAAGGAGAAAAAGCTCCCCAAAACTCTAAGTATGGCTTATTCTGTCAACTAATATTCATGGTAAAGTCCTATTTCAAGGAAATTTTCTCATAAAATGTGTTTTGGAGACTCAATCCACTCAGAATATTTCATTATTAGTAATATTTCACTTAAATAGCAAGAAATTTTAACACATGAGAGTACTCACAAGGTCAAAGGTGCATGTACAGCTTCCTATATTAGGTGTAATACCACCATTGATTTTCCCCTATTAGTCTTTGTTAAATTTGCACTTTTCAAAAAATTGTGCAGAATTTATCTTTGTTTCAAATAAAGAAATACTTGGCATGAGTAAAGTTTGATCCTGTCCAGTACTATAGAAAAAATTTCACATAACATTTCATTGCATATAAGAAAATAACCATCACTGGAAGTTAACCAATCAAATTTTCCCCCTTTTTTAACCTGTATACAAGCTTTAGTAACCATGTAACCTCAAGTTTCCAAAATATTCTATAGAAACCCCAAATAAAAAAATAATGGTGCTTTGAAATACCCAAGATATATGTTTATGACCCAGAAATGTTTTACTGCAATGAAATGTAGGATCAATTACCTACAACTGTCAAATTCAAGGGAATATTTTTTTTCGACCTATTTTCGTATGCAACCGGATGTGACGTACTATGATTTGGTGGTATTACACCTAAAGAAGACTTTTTTGTTAAATAAACTGAATGTGACTTTTTTCCTTTGTTATACTGGTTATTTCAAGCATTCCTGTCAAGTTTTGTCATAATCAGTTCAATAGTTTGAGAAAAATCTAGTATAATGTAAGACGACATCTGCAGCGATTCGAGCAAAATTTCTTCGAAAAATCCAAACCAAGCCGCATCATGATAGAATATAGTGTGGACCAATAAATGATCAAATATTTATCTCATCTGCCTACAAACAGTTGAATATGATACAAAAGATGACTTTAGGATGATAAATACTACCAATGGACCTCTTTGTCTTCCTTATAAGGTCTCTTTTGGTCCATTTATACCTCTCATTTCCGCAAAATTTCTACTTTATAGGCCAATAAATAAAAATTTTGGGGTAACTTTCACTCATTTATGATAGAAATGTTATAATAAATGATTAATTGAAGTATTCAAGCTGAATGAACTATCCGTATAAAAGTTTACTGTCTCCAAGGAGGTTTCAATAAGTCCTTACGTAAAACTTAAATTTACGCCGCGTTCCAGAGAGGGACATAAAAAGCTTCTCTTTTGGTGAATAATTTGTTGTTACTGCTTTAAAAATAATTTCATTTACTTAAAACTATATATTTATTAAAGTATTTCTTAGGAAAAAATTTCTAGTATAGCAGAATATAAGAAAAAAGGAGAAAAAGCTCCCCAAAACTCTAAGTATGGCTTATTCTGTCAACTAATATTCATGGTAAAGTCCTATTTCAAGGAAATTTTCTCATAAAATGTGTTTTGGAGACTCAATCCACTCAGAATATTTCATTATTAGTAATATTTCACTTAAATAGCAAGAAATTTTAACACATGAGAGTACTCACAAGGTCAAAGGTGCATGTACAGCTTCCTATATTAGGTGTAATACCACCATTGATTTTCCCCTATTAGTCTTTGTTAAATTTGCACTTTTCAAAAAATTGTGCAGAATTTATCTTTGTTTCAAATAAAGAAATACTTGGCATGAGTAAAGTTTGATCCTGTCCAGTACTATAGAAAAAATTTCACATAACATTTCATTGCATATAAGAAAATAACCATCACTGGAAGTTAACCAATCAAATTTTCCCCCTTTTTTAACCTGTATACAACACTACAAAAGTCTAAAAGTCTGAAAAGACCAGTTTTTGTCTTAATTTGCATGAACTTTTACTCGACATTCTCCAAAAGTATGACTTGTGTCTTAATTTTTCTTGACAAATTCTCATTTATATTAAATTTGTATGAAATTTACTCGACATATTCTCGACATTCTGAATATGGTCTTAAAATTTCTTTACAAATTCTTGACATTTGAATACTGTCTTGAAATTTCTCGACATATTCTCGACATTCTTATTTTTTCTCAGTATGGCTTGACATATTCTGAACATTTTGAATCGTGTCTTAAATTTACTTGACAGTTCTGAGTTTTATAAATCATGACCAATATTCATGATATAACTTTAATCTTTATTTCTCTTTATATGATATACAGTGGCTGTTGTTTCAAGTTACACTTCTTTACAACAAAACTAAAAGTTGGGCATGTAAAATAATTGAAAATTTGGGTATATAAATATTTTTACAAATGCAAATATGGCTATGAAATCTAAAGTATAAAATAATTCAAATGTGGGTGTGTTGATATAAAACAATTTCAATGTGGGTTTTTAAATAATTACAAATTTTGATTCCTGAATCTTATAAATTAAATGATTCAAACCAATCATACTGTAGACATATTTCATTCTACATTCATAATATTCAATGATGATATGGTAAATAATTATTACACCAAAATGTGGTTTATATAAATAGCAAATTATGATGATATACAAATCATTCATTTAACAGAAGAAAAATTTGTGTAATGTCATCTGTTGGAATATATTAAGTATTACACATGGACAGGATGTTCCCCATAAAATTAAGGTATTCCACACCCCAGAGTACACGCAACTGTCAAATAGAAGTTATTGCTTTACCTGTAATCAGCCATACAACTTATCAGTTGACCGACCATGCCACTACAATTTAAAAAGTTTGTTGATAGATGAAAATGAAAATCATCATTTTGAGGAAAAAAAAATTGAATTGAAATGGATTTTCTTCATCAAAATTATGAAGTTAATTATTTTAACATAAAAACAAATTGAATAATTCCCAAAGATTAAAAGAAAATTATTATCTACTCCAGGAATAATAAAAAAAAATATATTTATAATGGGTCCCATCAATGATTTCTATAGAAATCATCGGTCTTATGAAATGGTTCTCAAACAGACATGCATAATATAGATCTAAACATTTTTTTCTTTTCAGGAAGGAGTTATCACAAATATTTATTTTTGATAAAAAATTATAAAATTCAACACTCAAATTTGAAAAGGTTTTTGAATCAAGATGGGAACAAATTCTTTGACCTAAACGAAAGCCCCCCCCCACCCTCTTTTTTTTAGCCACACAAACCCAAAAGATGAATTGTGGGGTCCAAAAGAGATACAAGACACCTATTTTAGTAAAGCAAATTTGACTGGCAGTTTTAATCTAAATGAAAACAATTACTTAAATGTTTAATAAAAATAAATCAAAATTAAACTACATGGGGGATTATTCAGGGTATTCCAACTTAGTTGCACCAAAAGGGTATCTTACTATACCAAATTAATCCTTGATCGTTCAAAGTTTAGTTTAGCCATAATAAAAAGGAGTATATAACAGCAATAGAATGTCATAAACAGTGCAGAATAAGTCTGTTCACATTTTAGGCGAAATTTATACTGTTGAGATAGTGTCAAGACATATTTAAGACTGTCAAGAATGTGTCGAGACATATTCAGACATTATTTAGAAGGTCAAGAATATGTCGAGACATATTCAGACATTATTAAGAATGTCAAGAATATGTCAAGACAGATCGAGACAAATTTAAGACAGTCAAGAATTGGTCGAGACTAATCCAGACTCTTATCAGATGATACAGGAAGTGTCGAGAAATTTTAAGACAATGTTCATACTGTCAAGACACTTGTCAAGAAAAATCAAGAACCTTATTAGACAAATTCATACTATGTCAAGAATTTTTAAAAATTATTCAGACAAATTAAGAATGTCGAGTAAAAATTCATGCAAATTCAGACAAAAACTGGTCTTTTCAGACTTTTTGACTTTTGTAGTGCAAGCTTTAGTAACCATGTAACCTCAAGTTTCCAAAATATTCTATAGAAACCCCAAATAAAAAAATAATGGTGCTTTGAAATACCCAAGATATATGTTTATGACCCAGAAATGTTTTACTGCAATGAAATGTAGGATCAATTACCTACAACTGTCAAATTCAAGGGAATATTTTTTTTCGACCTATTTTCGTATGCAACCGGATGTGACGTACTATGATTTGGTGGTATTACACCTAAAGAAGACTTTTTTGTTAAATAAACTGAATGTGACTTTTTTCCTTTGTTATACTGGTTATTTCAAGCATTCCTGTCAAGTTTTGTCATAATCAGTTCAATAGTTTGAGAAAAATCTAGTATAATGTAAGACGACATCTGCAGCGATTCGAGCAAAATTTCTTCGAAAAATCCAAACCAAGCCGCATCATGATAGAATATAGTGTGGACCAATAAATGATCAAATATTTATCTCATCTGCCTACAAACAGTTGAATATGATACAAAAGATGACTTTAGGATGATAAATACTACCAATGGACCTCTTTGTCTTCCTTATAAGGTCTCTTTTGGTCCATTTATACCTCTCATTTCCGCAAAATTTCTACTTTATAGGCCAATAAATAAAAATTTTGGGGTAACTTTCACTCATTTATGATAGAAATGTTATAATAAATGATTAATTGAAGTATTCAAGCTGAATGAACTATCCGTATAAAAGTTTACTGTCTCCAAGGAGGTTTCAATAAGTCCTTACGTAAAACTTAAATTTACGCCGCGTTCCAGAGAGGGACATAAAAAGCTTCTCTTTTGGTGAATAATTTGTTGTTACTGCTTTAAAAATAATTTCATTTACTTAAAACTATATATTTATTAAAGTATTTCTTAGGAAAAAATTTCTAGTATAGCAGAATATAAGAAAAAAGGAGAAAAAGCTCCCCAAAACTCTAAGTATGGCTTATTCTGTCAACTAATATTCATGGTAAAGTCCTATTTCAAGGAAATTTTCTCATAAAATGTGTTTTGGAGACTCAATCCACTCAGAATATTTCATTATTAGTAATATTTCACTTAAATAGCAAGAAATTTTAACACATGAGAGTACTCACAAGGTCAAAGGTGCATGTACAGCTTCCTATATTAGGTGTAATACCACCATTGATTTTCCCCTATTAGTCTTTGTTAAATTTGCACTTTTCAAAAAATTGTGCAGAATTTATCTTTGTTTCAAATAAAGAAATACTTGGCATGAGTAAAGTTTGATCCTGTCCAGTACTATAGAAAAAATTTCACATAACATTTCATTGCATATAAGAAAATAACCATCACTGGAAGTTAACCAATCAAATTTTCCCCCTTTTTTAACCTGTATACAAGCTTTAGTAACCATGTAACCTCAAGTTTCCAAAATATTCTATAGAAACCCCAAATAAAAAAATAATGGTGCTTTGAAATACCCAAGATATATGTTTATGACCCAGAAATGTTTTACTGCAATGAAATGTAGGATCAATTACCTACAACTGTCAAATTCAAGGGAATATTTTTTTTCGACCTATTTTCGTATGCAACCGGATGTGACGTACTATGATTTGGTGGTATTACACCTAAAGAAGACTTTTTTGTTAAATAAACTGAATGTGACTTTTTTCCTTTGTTATACTGGTTATTTCAAGCATTCCTGTCAAGTTTTGTCATAATCAGTTCAATAGTTTGAGAAAAATCTAGTATAATGTAAGACGACATCTGCAGCGATTCGAGCAAAATTTCTTCGAAAAATCCAAACCAAGCCGCATCATGATAGAATATAGTGTGGACCAATAAATGATCAAATATTTATCTCATCTGCCTACAAACAGTTGAATATGATACAAAAGATGACTTTAGGATGATAAATACTACCAATGGACCTCTTTGTCTTCCTTATAAGGTCTCTTTTGGTCCATTTATACCTCTCATTTCCGCAAAATTTCTACTTTATAGGCCAATAAATAAAAATTTTGGGGTAACTTTCACTCATTTATGATAGAAATGTTATAATAAATGATTAATTGAAGTATTCAAGCTGAATGAACTATCCGTATAAAAGTTTACTGTCTCCAAGGAGGTTTCAATAAGTCCTTACGTAAAACTTAAATTTACGCCGCGTTCCAGAGAGGGACATAAAAAGCTTCTCTTTTGGTGAATAATTTGTTGTTACTGCTTTAAAAATAATTTCATTTACTTAAAACTATATATTTATTAAAGTATTTCTTAGGAAAAAATTTCTAGTATAGCAGAATATAAGAAAAAAGGAGAAAAAGCTCCCCAAAACTCTAAGTATGGCTTATTCTGTCAACTAATATTCATGGTAAAGTCCTATTTCAAGGAAATTTTCTCATAAAATGTGTTTTGGAGACTCAATCCACTCAGAATATTTCATTATTAGTAATATTTCACTTAAATAGCAAGAAATTTTAACACATGAGAGTACTCACAAGGTCAAAGGTGCATGTACAGCTTCCTATATTAGGTGTAATACCACCATTGATTTTCCCCTATTAGTCTTTGTTAAATTTGCACTTTTCAAAAAATTGTGCAGAATTTATCTTTGTTTCAAATAAAGAAATACTTGGCATGAGTAAAGTTTGATCCTGTCCAGTACTATAGAAAAAATTTCACATAACATTTCATTGCATATAAGAAAATAACCATCACTGGAAGTTAACCAATCAAATTTTCCCCCTTTTTTAACCTGTATACAAGCTTTAGTAACCATGTAACCTCAAGTTTCCAAAATATTCTATAGAAACCCCAAATAAAAAAATAATGGTGCTTTGAAATACCCAAGATATATGTTTATGACCCAGAAATGTTTTACTGCAATGAAATGTAGGATCAATTACCTACAACTGTCAAATTCAAGGGAATATTTTTTTTCGACCTATTTTCGTATGCAACCGGATGTGACGTACTATGATTTGGTGGTATTACACCTAAAGAAGACTTTTTTGTTAAATAAACTGAATGTGACTTTTTTCCTTTGTTATACTGGTTATTTCAAGCATTCCTGTCAAGTTTTGTCATAATCAGTTCAATAGTTTGAGAAAAATCTAGTATAATGTAAGACGACATCTGCAGCGATTCGAGCAAAATTTCTTCGAAAAATCCAAACCAAGCCGCATCATGATAGAATATAGTGTGGACCAATAAATGATCAAATATTTATCTCATCTGCCTACAAACAGTTGAATATGATACAAAAGATGACTTTAGGATGATAAATACTACCAATGGACCTCTTTGTCTTCCTTATAAGGTCTCTTTTGGTCCATTTATACCTCTCATTTCCGCAAAATTTCTACTTTATAGGCCAATAAATAAAAATTTTGGGGTAACTTTCACTCATTTATGATAGAAATGTTATAATAAATGATTAATTGAAGTATTCAAGCTGAATGAACTATCCGTATAAAAGTTTACTGTCTCCAAGGAGGTTTCAATAAGTCCTTACGTAAAACTTAAATTTACGCCGCGTTCCAGAGAGGGACATAAAAAGCTTCTCTTTTGGTGAATAATTTGTTGTTACTGCTTTAAAAATAATTTCATTTACTTAAAACTATATATTTATTAAAGTATTTCTTAGGAAAAAATTTCTAGTATAGCAGAATATAAGAAAAAAGGAGAAAAAGCTCCCCAAAACTCTAAGTATGGCTTATTCTGTCAACTAATATTCATGGTAAAGTCCTATTTCAAGGAAATTTTCTCATAAAATGTGTTTTGGAGACTCAATCCACTCAGAATATTTCATTATTAGTAATATTTCACTTAAATAGCAAGAAATTTTAACACATGAGAGTACTCACAAGGTCAAAGGTGCATGTACAGCTTCCTATAAAGAAGACTTTTTTGTTAAATAAACTGAATGTGACTTTTTTCCTTTGTTATACTGGTTATTTCAAGCATTCCTGTCAAGTTTTGTCATAATCAGTTCAATAGTTTGAGAAAAATCTAGTATAATGTAAGACGACATCTGCAGCGATTCGAGCAAAATTTCTTCGAAAAATCCAAACCAAGCCGCATCATGATAGAATATAGTGTGGACCAATAAATGATCAAATATTTATCTCATCTGCCTACAAACAGTTGAATATGATACAAAAGATGACTTTAGGATGATAAATACTACCAATGGACCTCTTTGTCTTCCTTATAAGGTCTCTTTTGGTCCATTTATACCTCTCATTTCCGCAAAATTTCTACTTTATAGGCCAATAAATAAAAATTTTGGGGTAACTTTCACTCATTTATGATAGAAATGTTATAATAAATGATTAATTGAAGTATTCAAGCTGAATGAACTATCCGTATAAAAGTTTACTGTCTCCAAGGAGGTTTCAATAAGTCCTTACGTAAAACTTAAATTTACGCCGCGTTCCAGAGAGGGACATAAAAAGCTTCTCTTTTGGTGAATAATTTGTTGTTACTGCTTTAAAAATAATTTCATTTACTTAAAACTATATATTTATTAAAGTATTTCTTAGGAAAAAATTTCTAGTATAGCAGAATATAAGAAAAAAGGAGAAAAAGCTCCCCAAAACTCTAAGTATGGCTTATTCTGTCAACTAATATTCATGGTAAAGTCCTATTTCAAGGAAATTTTCTCATAAAATGTGTTTTGGAGACTCAATCCACTCAGAATATTTCATTATTAGTAATATTTCACTTAAATAGCAAGAAATTTTAACACATGAGAGTACTCACAAGGTCAAAGGTGCATGTACAGCTTCCTATATTAGGTGTAATACCACCATTGATTTTCCCCTATTAGTCTTTGTTAAATTTGCACTTTTCAAAAAATTGTGCAGAATTTATCTTTGTTTCAAATAAAGAAATACTTGGCATGAGTAAAGTTTGATCCTGTCCAGTACTATAGAAAAAATTTCACATAACATTTCATTGCATATAAGAAAATAACCATCACTGGAAGTTAACCAATCAAATTTTCCCCCTTTTTTAACCTGTATACAAGCTTTAGTAACCATGTAACCTCAAGTTTCCAAAATATTCTATAGAAACCCCAAATAAAAAAATAATGGTGCTTTGAAATACCCAAGATATATGTTTATGACCCAGAAATGTTTTACTGCAATGAAATGTAGGATCAATTACCTACAACTGTCAAATTCAAGGGAATATTTTTTTTCGACCTATTTTCGTATGCAACCGGATGTGACGTACTATGATTTGGTGGTATTACACCTAAAGAAGACTTTTTTGTTAAATAAACTGAATGTGACTTTTTTCCTTTGTTATACTGGTTATTTCAAGCATTCCTGTCAAGTTTTGTCATAATCAGTTCAATAGTTTGAGAAAAATCTAGTATAATGTAAGACGACATCTGCAGCGATTCGAGCAAAATTTCTTCGAAAAATCCAAACCAAGCCGCATCATGATAGAATATAGTGTGGACCAATAAATGATCAAATATTTATCTCATCTGCCTACAAACAGTTGAATATGATACAAAAGATGACTTTAGGATGATAAATACTACCAATGGACCTCTTTGTCTTCCTTATAAGGTCTCTTTTGGTCCATTTATACCTCTCATTTCCGCAAAATTTCTACTTTATAGGCCAATAAATAAAAATTTTGGGGTAACTTTCACTCATTTATGATAGAAATGTTATAATAAATGATTAATTGAAGTATTCAAGCTGAATGAACTATCCGTATAAAAGTTTACTGTCTCCAAGGAGGTTTCAATAAGTCCTTACGTAAAACTTAAATTTACGCCGCGTTCCAGAGAGGGACATAAAAAGCTTCTCTTTTGGTGAATAATTTGTTGTTACTGCTTTAAAAATAATTTCATTTACTTAAAACTATATATTTATTAAAGTATTTCTTAGGAAAAAATTTCTAGTATAGCAGAATATAAGAAAAAAGGAGAAAAAGCTCCCCAAAACTCTAAGTATGGCTTATTCTGTCAACTAATATTCATGGTAAAGTCCTATTTCAAGGAAATTTTCTCATAAAATGTGTTTTGGAGACTCAATCCACTCAGAATATTTCATTATTAGTAATATTTCACTTAAATAGCAAGAAATTTTAACACATGAGAGTACTCACAAGGTCAAAGGTGCATGTACAGCTTCCTATATTAGGTGTAATACCACCATTGATTTTCCCCTATTAGTCTTTGTTAAATTTGCACTTTTCAAAAAATTGTGCAGAATTTATCTTTGTTTCAAATAAAGAAATACTTGGCATGAGTAAAGTTTGATCCTGTCCAGTACTATAGAAAAAATTTCACATAACATTTCATTGCATATAAGAAAATAACCATCACTGGAAGTTAACCAATCAAATTTTCCCCCTTTTTTAACCTGTATACAAGCTTTAGTAACCATGTAACCTCAAGTTTCCAAAATATTCTATAGAAACCCCAAATAAAAAAATAATGGTGCTTTGAAATACCCAAGATATATGTTTATGACCCAGAAATGTTTTACTGCAATGAAATGTAGGATCAATTACCTACAACTGTCAAATTCAAGGGAATATTTTTTTTCGACCTATTTTCCGTATGCAACCGGATGTGACGTACTATGATTTGGTGGTATTACACCTAAAGAAGACTTTTTTGTTAAATAAACTGAATGTGACTTTTTTCCTTTGTTATACTGGTTATTTCAAGCATTCCTGTCAAGTTTTGTCATAATCAGTTCAATAGTTTGAGAAAAATCTAGTATAATGTAAGACGACATCTGCAGCGATTCGAGCAAAATTTCTTCGAAAAATCCAAACCAAGCCGCATCATGATAGAATATAGTGTGGACCAATAAATGATCAAATATTTATCTCATCTGCCTACAAACAGTTGAATATGATACAAAAGATGACTTTAGGATGATAAATACTACCAATGGACCTCTTTGTCTTCCTTATAAGGTCTCTTTTGGTCCATTTATACCTCTCATTTCCGCAAAATTTCTACTTTATAGGCCAATAAATAAAAATTTTGGGGTAACTTTCACTCATTTATGATAGAAATGTTATAATAAATGATTAATTGAAGTATTCAAGCTGAATGAACTATCCGTATAAAAGTTTACTGTCTCCAAGGAGGTTTCAATAAGTCCTTACGTAAAACTTAAATTTACGCCGCGTTCCAGAGAGGGACATAAAAAGCTTCTCTTTTGGTGAATAATTTGTTGTTACTGCTTTAAAAATAATTTCATTTACTTAAAACTATATATTTATTAAAGTATTTCTTAGGAAAAAATTTCTAGTATAGCAGAATATAAGAAAAAAGGAGAAAAAGCTCCCCAAAACTCTAAGTATGGCTTATTCTGTCAACTAATATTCATGGTAAAGTCCTATTTCAAGGAAATTTTCTCATAAAATGTGTTTTGGAGACTCAATCCACTCAGAATATTTCATTATTAGTAATATTTCACTTAAATAGCAAGAAATTTTAACACATGAGAGTACTCACAAGGTCAAAGGTGCATGTACAGCTTCCTATATTAGGTGTAATACCACCATTGATTTTCCCCTATTAGTCTTTGTTAAATTTGCACTTTTCAAAAAATTGTGCAGAATTTATCTTTGTTTCAAATAAAGAAATACTTGGCATGAGTAAAGTTTGATCCTGTCCAGTACTATAGAAAAAATTTCACATAACATTTCATTGCATATAAGAAAATAACCATCACTGGAAGTTAACCAATCAAATTTTCCCCCTTTTTTAACCTGTATACAAGCTTTAGTAACCATGTAACCTCAAGTTTCCAAAATATTCTATAGAAACCCCAAATAAAAAAATAATGGTGCTTTGAAATACCCAAGATATATGTTTATGACCCAGAAATGTTTTACTGCAATGAAATGTAGGATCAATTACCTACAACTGTCAAATTCAAGGGAATATTTTTTTTCGACCTATTTTCGTATGCAACCGGATGTGACGTACTATGATTTGGTGGTATTACACCTAAAGAAGACTTTTTTGTTAAATAAACTGAATGTGACTTTTTTCCTTTGTTATACTGGTTATTTCAAGCATTCCTGTCAAGTTTTGTCATAATCAGTTCAATAGTTTGAGAAAAATCTAGTATAATGTAAGACGACATCTGCAGCGATTCGAGCAAAATTTCTTCGAAAAATCCAAACCAAGCCGCATCATGATAGAATATAGTGTGGACCAATAAATGATCAAATATTTATCTCATCTGCCTACAAACAGTTGAATATGATACAAAAGATGACTTTAGGATGATAAATACTACCAATGGACCTCTTTGTCTTCCTTATAAGGTCTCTTTTGGTCCATTTATACCTCTCATTTCCGCAAAATTTCTACTTTATAGGCCAATAAATAAAAATTTTGGGGTAACTTTCACTCATTTATGATAGAAATGTTATAATAAATGATTAATTGAAGTATTCAAGCTGAATGAACTATCCGTATAAAAGTTTACTGTCTCCAAGGAGGTTTCAATAAGTCCTTACGTAAAACTTAAATTTACGCCGCGTTCCAGAGAGGGACATAAAAAGCTTCTCTTTTGGTGAATAATTTGTTGTTACTGCTTTAAAAATAATTTCATTTACTTAAAACTATATATTTATTAAAGTATTTCTTAGGAAAAAATTTCTAGTATAGCAGAATATAAGAAAAAAGGAGAAAAAGCTCCCCAAAACTCTAAGTATGGCTTATTCTGTCAACTAATATTCATGGTAAAGTCCTATTTCAAGGAAATTTTCTCATAAAATGTGTTTTGGAGACTCAATCCACTCAGAATATTTCATTATTAGTAATATTTCACTTAAATAGCAAGAAATTTTAACACATGAGAGTACTCACAAGGTCAAAGGTGCATGTACAGCTTCCTATATTAGGTGTAATACCACCATTGATTTTCCCCTATTAGTCTTTGTTAAATTTGCACTTTTCAAAAAATTGTGCAGAATTTATCTTTGTTTCAAATAAAGAAATACTTGGCATGAGTAAAGTTTGATCCTGTCCAGTACTATAGAAAAAATTTCACATAACATTTCATTGCATATAAGAAAATAACCATCACTGGAAGTTAACCAATCAAATTTTCCCCCTTTTTTAACCTGTATACAAGCTTTAGTAACCATGTAACCTCAAGTTTCCAAAATATTCTATAGAAACCCCAAATAAAAAAATAATGGTGCTTTGAAATACCCAAGATATATGTTTATGACCCAGAAATGTTTTACTGCAATGAAATGTAGGATCAATTACCTACAACTGTCAAATTCAAGGGAATATTTTTTTTCGACCTATTTTCGTATGCAACCGGATGTGACGTACTATGATTTGGTGGTATTACACCTAAAGAAGACTTTTTTGTTAAATAAACTGAATGTGACTTTTTTCCTTTGTTATACTGGTTATTTCAAGCATTCCTGTCAAGTTTTGTCATAATCAGTTCAATAGTTTGAGAAAAATCTAGTATAATGTAAGACGACATCTGCAGCGATTCGAGCAAAATTTCTTCGAAAAATCCAAACCAAGCCGCATCATGATAGAATATAGTGTGGACCAATAAATGATCAAATATTTATCTCATCTGCCTACAAACAGTTGAATATGATACAAAAGATGACTTTAGGATGATAAATACTACCAATGGACCTCTTTGTCTTCCTTATAAGGTCTCTTTTGGTCCATTTATACCTCTCATTTCCGCAAAATTTCTACTTTATAGGCCAATAAATAAAAATTTTGGGGTAACTTTCACTCATTTATGATAGAAATGTTATAATAAATGATTAATTGAAGTATTCAAGCTGAATGAACTATCCGTATAAAAGTTTACTGTCTCCAAGGAGGTTTCAATAAGTCCTTACGTAAAACTTAAATTTACGCCGCGTTCCAGAGAGGGACATAAAAAGCTTCTCTTTTGGTGAATAATTTGTTGTTACTGCTTTAAAAATAATTTCATTTACTTAAAACTATATATTTATTAAAGTATTTCTTAGGAAAAAATTTCTAGTATAGCAGAATATAAGAAAAAAGGAGAAAAAGCTCCCCAAAACTCTAAGTATGGCTTATTCTGTCAACTAATATTCATGGTAAAGTCCTATTTCAAGGAAATTTTCTCATAAAATGTGTTTTGGAGACTCAATCCACTCAGAATATTTCATTATTAGTAATATTTCACTTAAATAGCAAGAAATTTTAACACATGAGAGTACTCACAAGGTCAAAGGTGCATGTACAGCTTCCTATATTAGGTGTAATACCACCATTGATTTTCCCCTATTAGTCTTTGTTAAATTTGCACTTTTCAAAAAATTGTGCAGAATTTATCTTTGTTTCAAATAAAGAAATACTTGGCATGAGTAAAGTTTGATCCTGTCCAGTACTATAGAAAAAATTTCACATAACATTTCATTGCATATAAGAAAATAACCATCACTGGAAGTTAACCAATCAAATTTTCCCCCTTTTTTAACCTGTATACAAGCTTTAGTAACCATGTAACCTCAAGTTTCCAAAATATTCTATAGAAACCCCAAATAAAAAAATAATGGTGCTTTGAAATACCCAAGATATATGTTTATGACCCAGAAATGTTTTACTGCAATGAAATGTAGGATCAATTACCTACAACTGTCAAATTCAAGGGAATATTTTTTTTCGACCTATTTTCGTATGCAACCGGATGTGACGTACTATGATTTGGTGGTATTACACCTAAAGAAGACTTTTTTGTTAAATAAACTGAATGTGACTTTTTTCCTTTGTTATACTGGTTATTTCAAGCATTCCTGTCAAGTTTTGTCATAATCAGTTCAATAGTTTGAGAAAAATCTAGTATAATGTAAGACGACATCTGCAGCGATTCGAGCAAAATTTCTTCGAAAAATCCAAACCAAGCCGCATCATGATAGAATATAGTGTGGACCAATAAATGATCAAATATTTATCTCATCTGCCTACAAACAGTTGAATATGATACAAAAGATGACTTTAGGATGATAAATACTACCAATGGACCTCTTTGTCTTCCTTATAAGGTCTCTTTTGGTCCATTTATACCTCTCATTTCCGCAAAATTTCTACTTTATAGGCCAATAAATAAAAATTTTGGGGTAACTTTCACTCATTTATGATAGAAATGTTATAATAAATGATTAATTGAAGTATTCAAGCTGAATGAACTATCCGTATAAAAGTTTACTGTCTCCAAGGAGGTTTCAATAAGTCCTTACGTAAAACTTAAATTTACGCCGCGTTCCAGAGAGGGACATAAAAAGCTTCTCTTTTGGTGAATAATTTGTTGTTACTGCTTTAAAAATAATTTCATTTACTTAAAACTATATATTTATTAAAGTATTTCTTAGGAAAAAATTTCTAGTATAGCAGAATATAAGAAAAAAGGAGAAAAAGCTCCCCAAAACTCTAAGTATGGCTTATTCTGTCAACTAATATTCATGGTAAAGTCCTATTTCAAGGAAATTTTCTCATAAAATGTGTTTTGGAGACTCAATCCACTCAGAATATTTCATTATTAGTAATATTTCACTTAAATAGCAAGAAATTTTAACACATGAGAGTACTCACAAGGTCAAAGGTGCATGTACAGCTTCCTATATTAGGTGTAATACCACCATTGATTTTCCCCTATTAGTCTTTGTTAAATTTGCACTTTTCAAAAAATTGTGCAGAATTTATCTTTGTTTCAAATAAAGAAATACTTGGCATGAGTAAAGTTTGATCCTGTCCAGTACTATAGAAAAAATTTCACATAACATTTCATTGCATATAAGAAAATAACCATCACTGGAAGTTAACCAATCAAATTTTCCCCCTTTTTTAACCTGTATACAAGCTTTAGTAACCATGTAACCTCAAGTTTCCAAAATATTCTATAGAAACCCCAAATAAAAAAATAATGGTGCTTTGAAATACCCAAGATATATGTTTATGACCCAGAAATGTTTTACTGCAATGAAATGTAGGATCAATTACCTACAACTGTCAAATTCAAGGGAATATTTTTTTTCGACCTATTTTCGTATGCAACCGGATGTGACGTACTATGATTTGGTGGTATTACACCTAAAGAAGACTTTTTTGTTAAATAAACTGAATGTGACTTTTTTCCTTTGTTATACTGGTTATTTCAAGCATTCCTGTCAAGTTTTGTCATAATCAGTTCAATAGTTTGAGAAAAATCTAGTATAATGTAAGACGACATCTGCAGCGATTCGAGCAAAATTTCTTCGAAAAATCCAAACCAAGCCGCATCATGATAGAATATAGTGTGGACCAATAAATGATCAAATATTTATCTCATCTGCCTACAAACAGTTGAATATGATACAAAAGATGACTTTAGGATGATAAATACTACCAATGGACCTCTTTGTCTTCCTTATAAGGTCTCTTTTGGTCCATTTATACCTCTCATTTCCGCAAAATTTCTACTTTATAGGCCAATAAATAAAAATTTTGGGGTAACTTTCACTCATTTATGATAGAAATGTTATAATAAATGATTAATTGAAGTATTCAAGCTGAATGAACTATCCGTATAAAAGTTTACTGTCTCCAAGGAGGTTTCAATAAGTCCTTACGTAAAACTTAAATTTACGCCGCGTTCCAGAGAGGGACATAAAAAGCTTCTCTTTTGGTGAATAATTTGTTGTTACTGCTTTAAAAATAATTTCATTTACTTAAAACTATATATTTATTAAAGTATTTCTTAGGAAAAAATTTCTAGTATAGCAGAATATAAGAAAAAAGGAGAAAAAGCTCCCCAAAACTCTAAGTATGGCTTATTCTGTCAACTAATATTCATGGTAAAGTCCTATTTCAAGGAAATTTTCTCATAAAATGTGTTTTGGAGACTCAATCCACTCAGAATATTTCATTATTAGTAATATTTCACTTAAATAGCAAGAAATTTTAACACATGAGAGTACTCACAAGGTCAAAGGTGCATGTACAGCTTCCTATATTAGGTGTAATACCACCATTGATTTTCCCCTATTAGTCTTTGTTAAATTTGCACTTTTCAAAAAATTGTGCAGAATTTATCTTTGTTTCAAATAAAGAAATACTTGGCATGAGTAAAGTTTGATCCTGTCCAGTACTATAGAAAAAATTTCACATAACATTTCATTGCATATAAGAAAATAACCATCACTGGAAGTTAACCAATCAAATTTTCCCCCTTTTTTAACCTGTATACAAGCTTTAGTAACCATGTAACCTCAAGTTTCCAAAATATTCTATAGAAACCCCAAATAAAAAAATAATGGTGCTTTGAAATACCCAAGATATATGTTTATGACCCAGAAATGTTTTACTGCAATGAAATGTAGGATCAATTACCTACAACTGTCAAATTCAAGGGAATATTTTTTTTCGACCTATTTTCGTATGCAACCGGATGTGACGTACTATGATTTGGTGGTATTACACCTAAAGAAGACTTTTTTGTTAAATAAACTGAATGTGACTTTTTTCCTTTGTTATACTGGTTATTTCAAGCATTCCTGTCAAGTTTTGTCATAATCAGTTCAATAGTTTGAGAAAAATCTAGTATAATGTAAGACGACATCTGCAGCGATTCGAGCAAAATTTCTTCGAAAAATCCAAACCAAGCCGCATCATGATAGAATATAGTGTGGACCAATAAATGATCAAATATTTATCTCATCTGCCTACAAACAGTTGAATATGATACAAAAGATGACTTTAGGATGATAAATACTACCAATGGACCTCTTTGTCTTCCTTATAAGGTCTCTTTTGGTCCATTTATACCTCTCATTTCCGCAAAATTTCTACTTTATAGGCCAATAAATAAAAATTTTGGGGTAACTTTCACTCATTTATGATAGAAATGTTATAATAAATGATTAATTGAAGTATTCAAGCTGAATGAACTATCCGTATAAAAGTTTACTGTCTCCAAGGAGGTTTCAATAAGTCCTTACGTAAAACTTAAATTTACGCCGCGTTCCAGAGAGGGACATAAAAAGCTTCTCTTTTGGTGAATAATTTGTTGTTACTGCTTTAAAAATAATTTCATTTACTTAAAACTATATATTTATTAAAGTATTTCTTAGGAAAAAATTTCTAGTATAGCAGAATATAAGAAAAAAGGAGAAAAAGCTCCCCAAAACTCTAAGTATGGCTTATTCTGTCAACTAATATTCATGGTAAAGTCCTATTTCAAGGAAATTTTCTCATAAAATGTGTTTTGGAGACTCAATCCACTCAGAATATTTCATTATTAGTAATATTTCACTTAAATAGCAAGAAATTTTAACACATGAGAGTACTCACAAGGTCAAAGGTGCATGTACAGCTTCCTATAAAGAAGACTTTTTTGTTAAATAAACTGAATGTGACTTTTTTCCTTTGTTATACTGGTTATTTCAAGCATTCCTGTCAAGTTTTGTCATAATCAGTTCAATAGTTTGAGAAAAATCTAGTATAATGTAAGACGACATCTGCAGCGATTCGAGCAAAATTTCTTCGAAAAATCCAAACCAAGCCGCATCATGATAGAATATAGTGTGGACCAATAAATGATCAAATATTTATCTCATCTGCCTACAAACAGTTGAATATGATACAAAAGATGACTTTAGGATGATAAATACTACCAATGGACCTCTTTGTCTTCCTTATAAGGTCTCTTTTGGTCCATTTATACCTCTCATTTCCGCAAAATTTCTACTTTATAGGCCAATAAATAAAAATTTTGGGGTAACTTTCACTCATTTATGATAGAAATGTTATAATAAATGATTAATTGAAGTATTCAAGCTGAATGAACTATCCGTATAAAAGTTTACTGTCTCCAAGGAGGTTTCAATAAGTCCTTACGTAAAACTTAAATTTACGCCGCGTTCCAGAGAGGGACATAAAAAGCTTCTCTTTTGGTGAATAATTTGTTGTTACTGCTTTAAAAATAATTTCATTTACTTAAAACTATATATTTATTAAAGTATTTCTTAGGAAAAAATTTCTAGTATAGCAGAATATAAGAAAAAAGGAGAAAAAGCTCCCCAAAACTCTAAGTATGGCTTATTCTGTCAACTAATATTCATGGTAAAGTCCTATTTCAAGGAAATTTTCTCATAAAATGTGTTTTGGAGACTCAATCCACTCAGAATATTTCATTATTAGTAATATTTCACTTAAATAGCAAGAAATTTTAACACATGAGAGTACTCACAAGGTCAAAGGTGCATGTACAGCTTCCTATATTAGGTGTAATACCACCATTGATTTTCCCCTATTAGTCTTTGTTAAATTTGCACTTTTCAAAAAATTGTGCAGAATTTATCTTTGTTTCAAATAAAGAAATACTTGGCATGAGTAAAGTTTGATCCTGTCCAGTACTATAGAAAAAATTTCACATAACATTTCATTGCATATAAGAAAATAACCATCACTGGAAGTTAACCAATCAAATTTTCCCCCTTTTTTAACCTGTATACAAGCTTTAGTAACCATGTAACCTCAAGTTTCCAAAATATTCTATAGAAACCCCAAATAAAAAAATAATGGTGCTTTGAAATACCCAAGATATATGTTTATGACCCAGAAATGTTTTACTGCAATGAAATGTAGGATCAATTACCTACAACTGTCAAATTCAAGGGAATATTTTTTTTCGACCTATTTTCGTATGCAACCGGATGTGACGTACTATGATTTGGTGGTATTACACCTAAAGAAGACTTTTTTGTTAAATAAACTGAATGTGACTTTTTTCCTTTGTTATACTGGTTATTTCAAGCATTCCTGTCAAGTTTTGTCATAATCAGTTCAATAGTTTGAGAAAAATCTAGTATAATGTAAGACGACATCTGCAGCGATTCGAGCAAAATTTCTTCGAAAAATCCAAACCAAGCCGCATCATGATAGAATATAGTGTGGACCAATAAATGATCAAATATTTATCTCATCTGCCTACAAACAGTTGAATATGATACAAAAGATGACTTTAGGATGATAAATACTACCAATGGACCTCTTTGTCTTCCTTATAAGGTCTCTTTTGGTCCATTTATACCTCTCATTTCCGCAAAATTTCTACTTTATAGGCCAATAAATAAAAATTTTGGGGTAACTTTCACTCATTTATGATAGAAATGTTATAATAAATGATTAATTGAAGTATTCAAGCTGAATGAACTATCCGTATAAAAGTTTACTGTCTCCAAGGAGGTTTCAATAAGTCCTTACGTAAAACTTAAATTTACGCCGCGTTCCAGAGAGGGACATAAAAAGCTTCTCTTTTGGTGAATAATTTGTTGTTACTGCTTTAAAAATAATTTCATTTACTTAAAACTATATATTTATTAAAGTATTTCTTAGGAAAAAATTTCTAGTATAGCAGAATATAAGAAAAAAGGAGAAAAAGCTCCCCAAAACTCTAAGTATGGCTTATTCTGTCAACTAATATTCATGGTAAAGTCCTATTTCAAGGAAATTTTCTCATAAAATGTGTTTTGGAGACTCAATCCACTCAGAATATTTCATTATTAGTAATATTTCACTTAAATAGCAAGAAATTTTAACACATGAGAGTACTCACAAGGTCAAAGGTGCATGTACAGCTTCCTATAAGACTTTTTTGTTAAATAAACTGAATGTGACTTTTTTCCTTTGTTATACTGGTTATTTCAAGCATTCCTGTCAAGTTTTGTCATAATCAGTTCAATAGTTTGAGAAAAATCTAGTATAATGTAAGACGACATCTGCAGGGATTCGAGCAAAATTTCTTCGAAAAATCCAAACCAAGCCGCATCATGATAGAATATAGTGTGGACCAATAAATGATCAAATATTTATCTCATCTGCCTACAAACAGTTGAATATGATACAAAAGATGACTTTAGGATGATAAATACTACCAATGGACCTCTTTGTCTTCCTTATAAGGTCTCTTTTGGTCCATTTATACCTCTCATTTCCGCAAAATTTCTACTTTATAGGCCAATAAATAAAAATTTTGGGGTAACTTTCACTCATTTATGATAGAAATGTTATAATAAATGATTAATTGAAGTATTCAAGCTGAATGAACTATCCGTATAAAAGTTTACTGTCTCCAAGGAGGTTTCAATAAGTCCTTACGTAAAACTTAAATTTACGCCGCGTTCCAGAGAGGGACATAAAAAGCTTCTCTTTTGGTGAATAATTTGTTGTTACTGCTTTAAAAATAATTTCATTTACTTAAAACTATATATTTATTAAAGTATTTCTTAGGAAAAAATTTCTAGTATAGCAGAATATAAGAAAAAAGGAGAAAAAGCTCCCCAAAACTCTAAGTATGGCTTATTCTGTCAACTAATATTCATGGTAAAGTCCTATTTCAAGGAAATTTTCTCATAAAATGTGTTTTGGAGACTCAATCCACTCAGAATATTTCATTATTAGTAATATTTCACTTAAATAGCAAGAAATTTTAACACATGAGAGTACTCACAAGGTCAAAGGTGCATGTACAGCTTCCTATATTAGGTGTAATACCACCATTGATTTTCCCCTATTAGTCTTTGTTAAATTTGCACTTTTCAAAAAATTGTGCAGAATTTATCTTTGTTTCAAATAAAGAAATACTTGGCATGAGTAAAGTTTGATCCTGTCCAGTACTATAGAAAAAATTTCACATAACATTTCATTGCATATAAGAAAATAACCATCACTGGAAGTTAACCAATCAAATTTTCCCCCTTTTTTAACCTGTATACAAGCTTTAGTAACCATGTAACCTCAAGTTTCCAAAATATTCTATAGAAACCCCAAATAAAAAAATAATGGTGCTTTGAAATACCCAAGATATATGTTTATGACCCAGAAATGTTTTACTGCAATGAAATGTAGGATCAATTACCTACAACTGTCAAATTCAAGGGAATATTTTTTTTCGACCTATTTTCGTATGCAACCGGATGTGACGTACTATGATTTGGTGGTATTACACCTAAAGAAGACTTTTTTGTTAAATAAACTGAATGTGACTTTTTTCCTTTGTTATACTGGTTATTTCAAGCATTCCTGTCAAGTTTTGTCATAATCAGTTCAATAGTTTGAGAAAAATCTAGTATAATGTAAGACGACATCTGCAGCGATTCGAGCAAAATTTCTTCGAAAAATCCAAACCAAGCCGCATCATGATAGAATATAGTGTGGACCAATAAATGATCAAATATTTATCTCATCTGCCTACAAACAGTTGAATATGATACAAAAGATGACTTTAGGATGATAAATACTACCAATGGACCTCTTTGTCTTCCTTATAAGGTCTCTTTTGGTCCATTTATACCTCTCATTTCCGCAAAATTTCTACTTTATAGGCCAATAAATAAAAATTTTGGGGTAACTTTCACTCATTTATGATAGAAATGTTATAATAAATGATTAATTGAAGTATTCAAGCTGAATGAACTATCCGTATAAAAGTTTACTGTCTCCAAGGAGGTTTCAATAAGTCCTTACGTAAAACTTAAATTTACGCCGCGTTCCAGAGAGGGACATAAAAAGCTTCTCTTTTGGTGAATAATTTGTTGTTACTGCTTTAAAAATAATTTCATTTACTTAAAACTATATATTTATTAAAGTATTTCTTAGGAAAAAATTTCTAGTATAGCAGAATATAAGAAAAAAGGAGAAAAAGCTCCCCAAAACTCTAAGTATGGCTTATTCTGTCAACTAATATTCATGGTAAAGTCCTATTTCAAGGAAATTTTCTCATAAAATGTGTTTTGGAGACTCAATCCACTCAGAATATTTCATTATTAGTAATATTTCACTTAAATAGCAAGAAATTTTAACACATGAGAGTACTCACAAGGTCAAAGGTGCATGTACAGCTTCCTATATTAGGTGTAATACCACCATTGATTTTCCCCTATTAGTCTTTGTTAAATTTGCACTTTTCAAAAAATTGTGCAGAATTTATCTTTGTTTCAAATAAAGAAATACTTGGCATGAGTAAAGTTTGATCCTGTCCAGTACTATAGAAAAAATTTCACATAACATTTCATTGCATATAAGAAAATAACCATCACTGGAAGTTAACCAATCAAATTTTCCCCCTTTTTTAACCTGTATACAAGCTTTAGTAACCATGTAACCTCAAGTTTCCAAAATATTCTATAGAAACCCCAAATAAAAAAATAATGGTGCTTTGAAATACCCAAGATATATGTTTATGACCCAGAAATGTTTTACTGCAATGAAATGTAGGATCAATTACCTACAACTGTCAAATTCAAGGGAATATTTTTTTTCGACCTATTTTCGTATGCAACCGGATGTGACGTACTATGATTTGGTGGTATTACACCTAAAGAAGACTTTTTTGTTAAATAAACTGAATGTGACTTTTTTCCTTTGTTATACTGGTTATTTCAAGCATTCCTGTCAAGTTTTGTCATAATCAGTTCAATAGTTTGAGAAAAATCTAGTATAATGTAAGACGACATCTGCAGCGATTCGAGCAAAATTTCTTCGAAAAATCCAAACCAAGCCGCATCATGATAGAATATAGTGTGGACCAATAAATGATCAAATATTTATCTCATCTGCCTACAAACAGTTGAATATGATACAAAAGATGACTTTAGGATGATAAATACTACCAATGGACCTCTTTGTCTTCCTTATAAGGTCTCTTTTGGTCCATTTATACCTCTCATTTCCGCAAAATTTCTACTTTATAGGCCAATAAATAAAAATTTTGGGGTAACTTTCACTCATTTATGATAGAAATGTTATAATAAATGATTAATTGAAGTATTCAAGCTGAATGAACTATCCGTATAAAAGTTTACTGTCTCCAAGGAGGTTTCAATAAGTCCTTACGTAAAACTTAAATTTACGCCGCGTTCCAGAGAGGGACATAAAAAGCTTCTCTTTTGGTGAATAATTTGTTGTTACTACTTTAAAAATAATTTCATTTACTTAAAACTATATATTTATTAAAGTATTTCTTAGGAAAAAATTTCTAGTATAGCAGAATATAAGAAAAAAGGAGAAAAAGCTCCCCAAAACTCTAAGTATGGCTTATTCTGTCAACTAATATTCATGGTAAAGTCCTATTTCAAGGAAATTTTCTCATAAAATGTGTTTTGGAGACTCAATCCACTCAGAATATTTCATTATTAGTAATATTTCACTTAAATAGCAAGAAATTTTAACACATGAGAGTACTCACAAGGTCAAAGGTGCATGTACAGCTTCCTATATTAGGTGTAATACCACCATTGATTTTCCCCTATTAGTCTTTGTTAAATTTGCACTTTTCAAAAAATTGTGCAGAATTTATCTTTGTTTCAAATAAAGAAATACTTGGCATGAGTAAAGTTTGATCCTGTCCAGTACTATAGAAAAAATTTCACATAACATTTCATTGCATATAAGAAAATAACCATCACTGGAAGTTAACCAATCAAATTTTCCCCCTTTTTTAACCTGTATACAAGCTTTAGTAACCATGTAACCTCAAGTTTCCAAAATATTCTATAGAAACCCCAAATAAAAAAATAATGGTGCTTTGAAATACCCAAGATATATGTTTATGACCCAGAAATGTTTTACTGCAATGAAATGTAGGATCAATTACCTACAACTGTCAAATTCAAGGGAATATTTTTTTTCGACCTATTTTCGTATGCAACCGAATGTGACGTACTATGATTTGGTGGTATTACACCTAAAGAAGACTTTTTTGTTAAATAAACTGAATGTGACTTTTTTCCTTTGTTATACTGGTTATTTCAAGCATTCCTGTCAAGTTTTGTCATAATCAGTTCAATAGTTTGAGAAAAATCTAGTATAATGTAAGACGACATCTGCAGCGATTCGAGCAAAATTTCTTCGAAAAATCCAAACCAAGCCGCATCATGATAGAATATAGTGTGGACCAATAAATGATCAAATATTTATCTCATCTGCCTACAAACAGTTGAATATGATACAAAAGATGACTTTAGGATGATAAATACTACCAATGGACCTCTTTGTCTTCCTTATAAGGTCTCTTTTGGTCCATTTATACCTCTCATTTCCGCAAAATTTCTACTTTATAGGCCAATAAATAAAAATTTTGGGGTAACTTTCACTCATTTATGATAGAAATGTTATAATAAATGATTAATTGAAGTATTCAAGCTGAATGAACTATCCGTATAAAAGTTTACTGTCTCCAAGGAGGTTTCAATAAGTCCTTACGTAAAACTTAAATTTACGCCGCGTTCCAGAGAGGGACATAAAAAGCTTCTCTTTTGGTGAATAATTTGTTGTTACTGCTTTAAAAATAATTTCATTTACTTAAAACTATATATTTATTAAAGTATTTCTTAGGAAAAAATTTCTAGTATAGCAGAATATAAGAAAAAAGGAGAAAAAGCTCCCCAAAACTCTAAGTATGGCTTATTCTGTCAACTAATATTCATGGTAAAGTCCTATTTCAAGGAAATTTTCTCATAAAATGTGTTTTGGAGACTCAATCCACTCAGAATATTTCATTATTAGTAATATTTCACTTAAATAGCAAGAAATTTTAACACATGAGAGTACTCACAAGGTCAAAGGTGCATGTACAGCTTCCTATATTAGGTGTAATACCACCATTGATTTTCCCCTATTAGTCTTTGTTAAATTTGCACTTTTCAAAAAATTGTGCAGAATTTATCTTTGTTTCAAATAAAGAAATACTTGGCATGAGTAAAGTTTGATCCTGTCCAGTACTATAGAAAAAATTTCACATAACATTTCATTGCATATAAGAAAATAACCATCACTGGAAGTTAACCAATCAAATTTTCCCCCTTTTTTAACCTGTATACAAGCTTTAGTAACCATGTAACCTCAAGTTTCCAAAATATTCTATAGAAACCCCAAATAAAAAAATAATGGTGCTTTGAAATACCCAAGATATATGTTTATGACCCAGAAATGTTTTACTGCAATGAAATGTAGGATCAATTACCTACAACTGTCAAATTCAAGGGAATATTTTTTTTCGACCTATTTTCGTATGCAACCGGATGTGACGTACTATGATTTGGTGGTATTACACCTAAAGAAGACTTTTTTGTTAAATAAACTGAATGTGACTTTTTTCCTTTGTTATACTGGTTATTTCAAGCATTCCTGTCAAGTTTTGTCATAATCAGTTCAATAGTTTGAGAAAAATCTAGTATAATGTAAGACGACATCTGCAGTGATTCGAGCAAAATTTCTTCGAAAAATCCAAACCAAGCCGCATCATGATAGAATATAGTGTGGACCAATAAATGATCAAATATTTATCTCATCTGCCTACAAACAGTTGAATATGATACAAAAGATGACTTTAGGATGATAAATACTACCAATGGACCTCTTTGTCTTCCTTATAAGGTCTCTTTTGGTCCATTTATACCTCTCATTTCCGCAAAATTTCTACTTTATAGGCCAATAAATAAAAATTTTGGGGTAACTTTCACTCATTTATGATAGAAATGTTATAATAAATGATTAATTGAAGTATTCAAGCTGAATGAACTATCCGTATAAAAGTTTACTGTCTCCAAGGAGGTTTCAATAAGTCCTTACGTAAAACTTAAATTTACGCCGCGTTCCAGAGAGGGACATAAAAAGCTTCTCTTTTGGTGAATAATTTGTTGTTACTGCTTTAAAAATAATTTCATTTACTTAAAACTATATATTTATTAAAGTATTTCTTAGGAAAAAATTTCTAGTATAGCAGAATATAAGAAAAAAGGAGAAAAAGCTCCCCAAAACTCTAAGTATGGCTTATTCTGTCAACTAATATTCATGGTAAAGTCCTATTTCAAGGAAATTTTCTCATAAAATGTGTTTTGGAGACTCAATCCACTCAGAATATTTCATTATTAGTAATATTTCACTTAAATAGCAAGAAATTTTAACACATGAGAGTACTCACAAGGTCAAAGGTGCATGTACAGCTTCCTATATTAGGTGTAATACCACCATTGATTTTCCCCTATTAGTCTTTGTTAAATTTGCACTTTTCAAAAAATTGTGCAGAATTTATCTTTGTTTCAAATAAAGAAATACTTGGCATGAGTAAAGTTTGATCCTGTCCAGTACTATAGAAAAAATTTCACATAACATTTCATTGCATATAAGAAAATAACCATCACTGGAAGTTAACCAATCAAATTTTCCCCCTTTTTTAACCTGTATACAAGCTTTAGTAACCATGTAACCTCAAGTTTCCAAAATATTCTATAGAAACCCCAAATAAAAAAATAATGGTGCTTTGAAATACCCAAGATATATGTTTATGACCCAGAAATGTTTTACTGCAATGAAATGTAGGATCAATTACCTACAACTGTCAAATTCAAGGGAATATTTTTTTTCGACCTATTTTCGTATGCAACCGGATGTGACGTACTATGATTTGGTGGTATTACACCTAAAGAAGACTTTTTTGTTAAATAAACTGAATGTGACTTTTTTCCTTTGTTATACTGGTTATTTCAAGCATTCCTGTCAAGTTTTGTCATAATCAGTTCAATAGTTTGAGAAAAATCTAGTATAATGTAAGACGACATCTGCAGCGATTCGAGCAAAATTTCTTCGAAAAATCCAAACCAAGCCGCATCATGATAGAATATAGTGTGGACCAATAAATGATCAAATATTTATCTCATCTGCCTACAAACAGTTGAATATGATACAAAAGATGACTTTAGGATGATAAATACTACCAATGGACCTCTTTGTCTTCCTTATAAGGTCTCTTTTGGTCCATTTATACCTCTCATTTCCGCAAAATTTCTACTTTATAGGCCAATAAATAAAAATTTTGGGGTAACTTTCACTCATTTATGATAGAAATGTTATAATAAATGATTAATTGAAGTATTCAAGCTGAATGAACTATCCGTATAAAAGTTTACTGTCTCCAAGGAGGTTTCAATAAGTCCTTACGTAAAACTTAAATTTACGCCGCGTTCCAGAGAGGGACATAAAAAGCTTCTCTTTTGGTGAATAATTTGTTGTTACTGCTTTAAAAATAATTTCATTTACTTAAAACTATATATTTATTAAAGTATTTCTTAGGAAAAAATTTCTAGTATAGCAGAATATAAGAAAAAAGGAGAAAAAGCTCCCCAAAACTCTAAGTATGGCTTATTCTGTCAACTAATATTCATGGTAAAGTCCTATTTCAAGGAAATTTTCTCATAAAATGTGTTTTGGAGACTCAATCCACTCAGAATATTTCATTATTAGTAATATTTCACTTAAATAGCAAGAAATTTTAACACATGAGAGTACTCACAAGGTCAAAGGTGCATGTACAGCTTCCTATATTAGGTGTAATACCACCATTGATTTTCCCCTATTAGTCTTTGTTAAATTTGCACTTTTCAAAAAATTGTGCAGAATTTATCTTTGTTTCAAATAAAGAAATACTTGGCATGAGTAAAGTTTGATCCTGTCCAGTACTATAGAAAAAATTTCACATAACATTTCATTGCATATAAGAAAATAACCATCACTGGAAGTTAACCAATCAAATTTTCCCCCTTTTTTAACCTGTATACAAGCTTTAGTAACCATGTAACCTCAAGTTTCCAAAATATTCTATAGAAACCCCAAATAAAAAAATAATGGTGCTTTGAAATACCCAAGATATATGTTTATGACCCAGAAATGTTTTACTGCAATGAAATGTAGGATCAATTACCTACAACTGTCAAATTCAAGGGAATATTTTTTTTCGACCTATTTTCGTATGCAACCGGATGTGACGTACTATGATTTGGTGGTATTACACCTAAAGAAGACTTTTTTGTTAAATAAACTGAATGTGACTTTTTTCCTTTGTTATACTGGTTATTTCAAGCATTCCTGTCAAGTTTTGTCATAATCAGTTCAATAGTTTGAGAAAAATCTAGTATAATGTAAGACGACATCTGCAGCGATTCGAGCAAAATTTCTTCGAAAAATCCAAACCAAGCCGCATCATGATAGAATATAGTGTGGACCAATAAATGATCAAATATTTATCTCATCTGCCTACAAACAGTTGAATATGATACAAAAGATGACTTTAGGATGATAAATACTACCAATGGACCTCTTTGTCTTCCTTATAAGGTCTCTTTTGGTCCATTTATACCTCTCATTTCCGCAAAATTTCTACTTTATAGGCCAATAAATAAAAATTTTGGGGTAACTTTCACTCATTTATGATAGAAATGTTATAATAAATGATTAATTGAAGTATTCAAGCTGAATGAACTATCCGTATAAAAGTTTACTGTCTCCAAGGAGGTTTCAATAAGTCCTTACGTAAAACTTAAATTTACGCCGCGTTCCAGAGAGGGACATAAAAAGCTTCTCTTTTGGTGAATAATTTGTTGTTACTGCTTTAAAAATAATTTCATTTACTTAAAACTATATATTTATTAAAGTATTTCTTAGGAAAAAATTTCTAGTATAGCAGAATATAAGAAAAAAGGAGAAAAAGCTCCCCAAAACTCTAAGTATGGCTTATTCTGTCAACTAATATTCATGGTAAAGTCCTATTTCAAGGAAATTTTCTCATAAAATGTGTTTTGGAGACTCAATCCACTCAGAATATTTCATTATTAGTAATATTTCACTTAAATAGCAAGAAATTTTAACACATGAGAGTACTCACAAGGTCAAAGGTGCATGTACAGCTTCCTATATTAGGTGTAATACCACCATTGATTTTCCCCTATTAGTCTTTGTTAAATTTGCACTTTTCAAAAAATTGTGCAGAATTTATCTTTGTTTCAAATAAAGAAATACTTGGCATGAGTAAAGTTTGATCCTGTCCAGTACTATAGAAAAAATTTCACATAACATTTCATTGCATATAAGAAAATAACCATCACTGGAAGTTAACCAATCAAATTTTCCCCCTTTTTTAACCTGTATACAAGCTTTAGTAACCATGTAACCTCAAGTTTCCAAAATATTCTATAGAAACCCCAAATAAAAAAATAATGGTGCTTTGAAATACCCAAGATATATGTTTATGACCCAGAAATGTTTTACTGCAATGAAATGTAGGATCAATTACCTACAACTGTCAAATTCAAGGGAATATTTTTTTTCGACCTATTTTCGTATGCAACCGGATGTGACGTACTATGATTTGGTGGTATTACACCTAAAGAAGACTTTTTTGTTAAATAAACTGAATGTGACTTTTTTCCTTTGTTATACTGGTTATTTCAAGCATTCCTGTCAAGTTTTGTCATAATCAGTTCAATAGATTGAGAAAAATCTAGTATAATGTAAGACGACATCTGCAGCGATTCGAGCAAAATTTCTTCGAAAAATCCAAACCAAGCCGCATCATGATAGAATATAGTGTGGACCAATAAATGATCAAATATTTATCTCATCTGCCTACAAACAGTTGAATATGATACAAAAGATGACTTTAGGATGATAAATACTACCAATGGACCTCTTTGTCTTCCTTATAAGGTCTCTTTTGGTCCATTTATACCTCTCATTTCCGCAAAATTTCTACTTTATAGGCCAATAAATAAAAATTTTGGGGTAACTTTCACTCATTTATGATAGAAATGTTATAATAAATGATTAATTGAAGTATTCAAGCTGAATGAACTATCCGTATAAAAGTTTACTGTCTCCAAGGAGGTTTCAATAAGTCCTTACGTAAAACTTAAATTTACGCCGCGTTCCAGAGAGGGACATAAAAAGCTTCTCTTTTGGTGAATAATTTGTTGTTACTGCTTTAAAAATAATTTCATTTACTTAAAACTATATATTTATTAAAGTATTTCTTAGGAAAAAATTTCTAGTATAGCAGAATATAAGAAAAAAGGAGAAAAAGCTCCCCAAAACTCTAAGTATGGCTTATTCTGTCAACTAATATTCATGGTAAAGTCCTATTTCAAGGAAATTTTCTCATAAAATGTGTTTTGGAGACTCAATCCACTCAGAATATTTCATTATTAGTAATATTTCACTTAAATAGCAAGAAATTTTAACACATGAGAGTACTCACAAGGTCAAAGGTGCATGTACAGCTTCCTATATTAAAGAAGACTTTTTTGTTAAATAAACTGAATGTGACTTTTTTCCTTTGTTATACTGGTTATTTCAAGCATTCCTGTCAAGTTTTGTCATAATCAGTTCAATAGTTTGAGAAAAATCTAGTATAATGTAAGACGACATCTGCAGCGATTCGAGCAAAATTTCTTCGAAAAATCCAAACCAAGCCGCATCATGATAGAATATAGTGTGGACCAATAAATGATCAAATATTTATCTCATCTGCCTACAAACAGTTGAATATGATACAAAAGATGACTTTAGGATGATAAATACTACCAATGGACCTCTTTGTCTTCCTTATAAGGTCTCTTTTGGTCCATTTATACCTCTCATTTCCGCAAAATTTCTACTTTATAGGCCAATAAATAAAAATTTTGGGGTAACTTTCACTCATTTATGATAGAAATGTTATAATAAATGATTAATTGAAGTATTCAAGCTGAATGAACTATCCGTATAAAAGTTTACTGTCTCCAAGGAGGTTTCAATAAGTCCTTACGTAAAACTTAAATTTACGCCGCGTTCCAGAGAGGGACATAAAAAGCTTCTCTTTTGGTGAATAATTTGTTGTTACTGCTTTAAAAATAATTTCATTTACTTAAAACTATATATTTATTAAAGTATTTCTTAGGAAAAAATTTCTAGTATAGCAGAATATAAGAAAAAAGGAGAAAAAGCTCCCCAAAACTCTAAGTATGGCTTATTCTGTCAACTAATATTCATGGTAAAGTCCTATTTCAAGGAAATTTTCTCATAAAATGTGTTTTGGAGACTCAATCCACTCAGAATATTTCATTATTAGTAATATTTCACTTAAATAGCAAGAAATTTTAACACATGAGAGTACTCACAAGGTCAAAGGTGCATGTACAGCTTCCTATATTAGGTGTAATACCACCATTGATTTTCCCCTATTAGTCTTTGTTAAATTTGCACTTTTCAAAAAATTGTGCAGAATTTATCTTTGTTTCAAATAAAGAAATACTTGGCATGAGTAAAGTTTGATCCTGTCCAGTACTATAGAAAAAATTTCACATAACATTTCATTGCATATAAGAAAATAACCATCACTGGAAGTTAACCAATCAAATTTTCCCCCTTTTTTAACCTGTATACAAGCTTTAGTAACCATGTAACCTCAAGTTTCCAAAATATTCTATAGAAACCCCAAATAAAAAAATAATGGTGCTTTGAAATACCCAAGATATATGTTTATGACCCAGAAATGTTTTACTGCAATGAAATGTAGGATCAATTACCTACAACTGTCAAATTCAAGGGAATATTTTTTTTCGACCTATTTTCGTATGCAACCGGATGTGACGTACTATGATTTGGTGGTATTACACCTAAAGAAGACTTTTTTGTTAAATAAACTGAATGTGACTTTTTTCCTTTGTTATACTGGTTATTTCAAGCATTCCTGTCAAGTTTTGTCATAATCAGTTCAATAGTTTGAGAAAAATCTAGTATAATGTAAGACGACATCTGCAGCGATTCGAGCAAAATTTCTTCGAAAAATCCAAACCAAGCCGCATCATGATAGAATATAGTGTGGACCAATAAATGATCAAATATTTATCTCATCTGCCTACAAACAGTTGAATATGATACAAAAGATGACTTTAGGATGATAAATACTACCAATGGACCTCTTTGTCTTCCTTATAAGGTCTCTTTTGGTCCATTTATACCTCTCATTTCCGCAAAATTTCTACTTTATAGGCCAATAAATAAAAATTTTGGGGTAACTTTCACTCATTTATGATAGAAATGTTATAATAAATGATTAATTGAAGTATTCAAGCTGAATGAACTATCCGTATAAAAGTTTACTGTCTCCAAGGAGGTTTCAATAAGTCCTTACGTAAAACTTAAATTTACGCCGCGTTCCAGAGAGGGACATAAAAAGCTTCTCTTTTGGTGAATAATTTGTTGTTACTGCTTTAAAAATAATTTCATTTACTTAAAACTATATATTTATTAAAGTATTTCTTAGGAAAAAATTTCTAGTATAGCAGAATATAAGAAAAAAGGAGAAAAAGCTCCCCAAAACTCTAAGTATGGCTTATTCTGTCAACTAATATTCATGGTAAAGTCCTATTTCAAGGAAATTTTCTCATAAAATGTGTTTTGGAGACTCAATCCACTCAGAATATTTCATTATTAGTAATATTTCACTTAAATAGCAAGAAATTTTAACACATGAGAGTACTCACAAGGTCAAAGGTGCATGTACAGCTTCCTATATTAGGTGTAATACCACCATTGATTTTCCCCTATTAGTCTTTGTTAAATTTGCACTTTTCAAAAAATTGTGCAGAATTTATCTTTGTTTCAAATAAAGAAATACTTGGCATGAGTAAAGTTTGATCCTGTCCAGTACTATAGAAAAAATTTCACATAACATTTCATTGCATATAAGAAAATAACCATCACTGGAAGTTAACCAATCAAATTTTCCCCCTTTTTTAACCTGTATACAAGCTTTAGTAACCATGTAACCTCAAGTTTCCAAAATATTCTATAGAAACCCCAAATAAAAAAATAATGGTGCTTTGAAATACCCAAGATATATGTTTATGACCCAGAAATGTTTTACTGCAATGAAATGTAGGATCAATTACCTACAACTGTCAAATTCAAGGGAATATTTTTTTTCGACCTATTTTCGTATGCAACCGGATGTGACGTACTATGATTTGGTGGTATTACACCTAAAGAAGACTTTTTTGTTAAATAAACTGAATGTGACTTTTTTCCTTTGTTATACTGGTTATTTCAAGCATTCCTGTCAAGTTTTGTCATAATCAGTTCAATAGTTTGAGAAAAATCTAGTATAATGTAAGACGACATCTGCAGCGATTCGAGCAAAATTTCTTCGAAAAATCCAAACCAAGCCGCATCATAATAGAATATAGTGTGGACCAATAAATGATCAAATATTTATCTCATCTGCCTACAAACAGTTGAATATGATACAAAAGATGACTTTAGGATGATAAATACTACCAATGGACCTCTTTGTCTTCCTTATAAGGTCTCTTTTGGTCCATTTATACCTCTCATTTCCGCAAAATTTCTACTTTATAGGCCAATAAATAAAAATTTTGGGGTAACTTTCACTCATTTATGATAGAAATGTTATAATAAATGATTAATTGAAGTATTCAAGCTGAATGAACTATCCGTATAAAAGTTTACTGTCTCCAAGGAGGTTTCAATAAGTCCTTACGTAAAACTTAAATTTACGCCGCGTTCCAGAGAGGGACATAAAAAGCTTCTCTTTTGGTGAATAATTTGTTGTTACTGCTTTAAAAATAATTTCATTTACTTAAAACTATATATTTATTAAAGTATTTCTTAGGAAAAAATTTCTAGTATAGCAGAATATAAGAAAAAAGGAGAAAAAGCTCCCCAAAACTCTAAGTATGGCTTATTCTGTCAACTAATATTCATGGTAAAGTCCTATTTCAAGGAAATTTTCTCATAAAATGTGTTTTGGAGACTCAATCCACTCAGAATATTTCATTATTAGTAATATTTCACTTAAATAGCAAGAAATTTTAACACATGAGAGTACTCACAAGGTCAAAGGTGCATGTACAGCTTCCTATATTAGGTGTAATACCACCATTGATTTTCCCCTATTAGTCTTTGTTAAATTTGCACTTTTCAAAAAATTGTGCAGAATTTATCTTTGTTTCAAATAAAGAAATACTTGGCATGAGTAAAGTTTGATCCTGTCCAGTACTATAGAAAAAATTTCACATAACATTTCATTGCATATAAGAAAATAACCATCACTGGAAGTTAACCAATCAAATTTTCCCCCTTTTTTAACCTGTATACAAGCTTTAGTAACCATGTAACCTCAAGTTTCCAAAATATTCTATAGAAACCCCAAATAAAAAAATAATGGTGCTTTGAAATACCCAAGATATATGTTTATGACCCAGAAATGTTTTACTGCAATGAAATGTAGGATCAATTACCTACAACTGTCAAATTCAAGGGAATATTTTTTTTCGACCTATTTTCGTATGCAACCGGATGTGACGTACTATGATTTGGTGGTATTACACCTAAAGAAGACTTTTTTGTTAAATAAACTGAATGTGACTTTTTTCCTTTGTTATACTGGTTATTTCAAGCATTCCTGTCAAGTTTTGTCATAATCAGTTCAATAGTTTGAGAAAAATCTAGTATAATGTAAGACGACATCTGCAGCGATTCGAGCAAAATTTCTTCGAAAAATCCAAACCAAGCCGCATCATGATAGAATATAGTGTGGACCAATAAATGATCAAATATTTATCTCATCTGCCTACAAACAGTTGAATATGATACAAAAGATGACTTTAGGATGATAAATACTACCAATGGACCTCTTTGTCTTCCTTATAAGGTCTCTTTTGGTCCATTTATACCTCTCATTTCCGCAAAATTTCTACTTTATAGGCCAATAAATAAAAATTTTGGGGTAACTTTCACTCATTTATGATAGAAATGTTATAATAAATGATTAATTGAAGTATTCAAGCTGAATGAACTATCCGTATAAAAGTTTACTGTCTCCAAGGAGGTTTCAATAAGTCCTTACGTAAAACTTAAATTTACGCCGCGTTCCAGAGAGGGACATAAAAAGCTTCTCTTTTGGTGAATAATTTGTTGTTACTGCTTTAAAAATAATTTCATTTACTTAAAACTATATATTTATTAAAGTATTTCTTAGGAAAAAATTTCTAGTATAGCAGAATATAAGAAAAAAGGAGAAAAAGCTCCCCAAAACTCTAAGTATGGCTTATTCTGTCAACTAATATTCATGGTAAAGTCCTATTTCAAGGAAATTTTCTCATAAAATGTGTTTTGGAGACTCAATCCACTCAGAATATTTCATTATTAGTAATATTTCACTTAAATAGCAAGAAATTTTAACACATGAGAGTACTCACAAGGTCAAAGGTGCATGTACAGCTTCCTATATTAGGTGTAATACCACCATTGATTTTCCCCTATTAGTCTTTGTTAAATTTGCACTTTTCAAAAAATTGTGCAGAATTTATCTTTGTTTCAAATAAAGAAATACTTGGCATGAGTAAAGTTTGATCCTGTCCAGTACTATAGAAAAAATTTCACATAACATTTCATTGCATATAAGAAAATAACCATCACTGGAAGTTAACCAATCAAATTTTCCCCCTTTTTTAACCTGTATACAAGCTTTAGTAACCATGTAACCTCAAGTTTCCAAAATATTCTATAGAAACCCCAAATAAAAAAATAATGGTGCTTTGAAATACCCAAGATATATGTTTATGACCCAGAAATGTTTTACTGCAATGAAATGTAGGATCAATTACCTACAACTGTCAAATTCAAGGGAATATTTTTTTTCGACCTATTTTCGTATGCAACCGGATGTGACGTACTATGATTTGGTGGTATTACACCTAAAGAAGACTTTTTTGTTAAATAAACTGAATGTGACTTTTTTCCTTTGTTATACTGGTTATTTCAAGCATTCCTGTCAAGTTTTGTCATAATCAGTTCAATAGTTTGAGAAAAATCTAGTATAATGTAAGACGACATCTGCAGCGATTCGAGCAAAATTTCTTCGAAAAATCCAAACCAAGCCGCATCATGATAGAATATAGTGTGGACCAATAAATGATCAAATATTTATCTCATCTGCCTACAAACAGTTGAATATGATACAAAAGATGACTTTAGGATGATAAATACTACCAATGGACCTCTTTGTCTTCCTTATAAGGTCTCTTTTGGTCCATTTATACCTCTCATTTCCGCAAAATTTCTACTTTATAGGCCAATAAATAAAAATTTTGGGGTAACTTTCACTCATTTATGATAGAAATGTTATAATAAATGATTAATTGAAGTATTCAAGCTGAATGAACTATCCGTATAAAAGTTTACTGTCTCCAAGGAGGTTTCAATAAGTCCTTACGTAAAACTTAAATTTACGCCGCGTTCCAGAGAGGGACATAAAAAGCTTCTCTTTTGGTGAATAATTTGTTGTTACTGCTTTAAAAATAATTTCATTTACTTAAAACTATATATTTATTAAAGTATTTCTTAGGAAAAAATTTCTAGTATAGCAGAATATAAGAAAAAAGGAGAAAAAGCTCCCCAAAACTCTAAGTATGGCTTATTCTGTCAACTAATATTCATGGTAAAGTCCTATTTCAAGGAAATTTTCTCATAAAATGTGTTTTGGAGACTCAATCCACTCAGAATATTTCATTATTAGTAATATTTCACTTAAATAGCAAGAAATTTTAACACATGAGAGTACTCACAAGGTCAAAGGTGCATGTACAGCTTCCTATATTAGGTGTAATACCACCATTGATTTTCCCCTATTAGTCTTTGTTAAATTTGCACTTTTCAAAAAATTGTGCAGAATTTATCTTTGTTTCAAATAAAGAAATACTTGGCATGAGTAAAGTTTGATCCTGTCCAGTACTATAGAAAAAATTTCACATAACATTTCATTGCATATAAGAAAATAACCATCACTGGAAGTTAACCAATCAAATTTTCCCCCTTTTTTAACCTGTATACAAGCTTTAGTAACCATGTAACCTCAAGTTTCCAAAATATTCTATAGAAACCCCAAATAAAAAAATAATGGTGCTTTGAAATACCCAAGATATATGTTTATGACCCAGAAATGTTTTACTGCAATGAAATGTAGGATCAATTACCTACAACTGTCAAATTCAAGGGAATATTTTTTTTCGACCTATTTTCGTATGCAACCGGATGTGACGTACTATGATTTGGTGGTATTACACCTAAAGAAGACTTTTTTGTTAAATAAACTGAATGTGACTTTTTTCCTTTGTTATACTGGTTATTTCAAGCATTCCTGTCAAGTTTTGTCATAATCAGTTCAATAGTTTGAGAAAAATCTAGTATAATGTAAGACGACATCTGCAGCGATTCGAGCAAAATTTCTTCGAAAAATCCAAACCAAGCCGCATCATGATAGAATATAGTGTGGACCAATAAATGATCAAATATTTATCTCATCTGCCTACAAACAGTTGAATATGATACAAAAGATGACTTTAGGATGATAAATACTACCAATGGACCTCTTTGTCTTCCTTATAAGGTCTCTTTTGGTCCATTTATACCTCTCATTTCCGCAAAATTTCTACTTTATAGGCCAATAAATAAAAATTTTGGGGTAACTTTCACTCATTTATGATAGAAATGTTATAATAAATGATTAATTGAAGTATTCAAGCTGAATGAACTATCCGTATAAAAGTTTACTGTCTCCAAGGAGGTTTCAATAAGTCCTTACGTAAAACTTAAATTTACGCCGCGTTCCAGAGAGGGACATAAAAAGCTTCTCTTTTGGTGAATAATTTGTTGTTACTGCTTTAAAAATAATTTCATTTACTTAAAACTATATATTTATTAAAGTATTTCTTAGGAAAAAATTTCTAGTATAGCAGAATATAAGAAAAAAGGAGAAAAAGCTCCCCAAAACTCTAAGTATGGCTTATTCTGTCAACTAATATTCATGGTAAAGTCCTATTTCAAGGAAATTTTCTCATAAAATGTGTTTTGGAGACTCAATCCACTCAGAATATTTCATTATTAGTAATATTTCACTTAAATAGCAAGAAATTTTAACACATGAGAGTACTCACAAGGTCAAAGGTGCATGTACAGCTTCCTATATTAGGTGTAATACCACCATTGATTTTCCCCTATTAGTCTTTGTTAAATTTGCACTTTTCAAAAAATTGTGCAGAATTTATCTTTGTTTCAAATAAAGAAATACTTGGCATGAGTAAAGTTTGATCCTGTCCAGTACTATAGAAAAAATTTCACATAACATTTCATTGCATATAAGAAAATAACCATCACTGGAAGTTAACCAATCAAATTTTCCCCCTTTTTTAACCTGTATACAAGCTTTAGTAACCATGTAACCTCAAGTTTCCAAAATATTCTATAGAAACCCCAAATAAAAAAATAATGGTGCTTTGAAATACCCAAGATATATGTTTATGACCCAGAAATGTTTTACTGCAATGAAATGTAGGATCAATTACCTACAACTGTCAAATTCAAGGGAATATTTTTTTTCGACCTATTTTCGTATGCAACCGGATGTGACGTACTATGATTTGGTGGTATTACACCTAAAGAAGACTTTTTTGTTAAATAAACTGAATGTGACTTTTTTCCTTTGTTATACTGGTTATTTCAAGCATTCCTGTCAAGTTTTGTCATAATCAGTTCAATAGTTTGAGAAAAATCTAGTATAATGTAAGACGACATCTGCAGCGATTCGAGCAAAATTTCTTCGAAAAATCCAAACCAAGCCGCATCATGATAGAATATAGTGTGGACCAATAAATGATCAAATATTTATCTCATCTGCCTACAAACAGTTGAATATGATACAAAAGATGACTTTAGGATGATAAATACTACCAATGGACCTCTTTGTCTTCCTTATAAGGTCTCTTTTGGTCCATTTATACCTCTCATTTCCGCAAAATTTCTACTTTATAGGCCAATAAATAAAAATTTTGGGGTAACTTTCACTCATTTATGATAGAAATGTTATAATAAATGATTAATTGAAGTATTCAAGCTGAATGAACTATCCGTATAAAAGTTTACTGTCTCCAAGGAGGTTTCAATAAGTCCTTACGTAAAACTTAAATTTACGCCGCGTTCCAGAGAGGGACATAAAAAGCTTCTCTTTTGGTGAATAATTTGTTGTTACTGCTTTAAAAATAATTTCATTTACTTAAAACTATATATTTATTAAAGTATTTCTTAGGAAAAAATTTCTAGTATAGCAGAATATAAGAAAAAAGGAGAAAAAGCTCCCCAAAACTCTAAGTATGGCTTATTCTGTCAACTAATATTCATGGTAAAGTCCTATTTCAAGGAAATTTTCTCATAAAATGTGTTTTGGAGACTCAATCCACTCAGAATATTTCATTATTAGTAATATTTCACTTAAATAGCAAGAAATTTTAACACATGAGAGTACTCACAAGGTCAAAGGTGCATGTACAGCTTCCTATATTAGGTGTAATACCACCATTGATTTTCCCCTATTAGTCTTTGTTAAATTTGCACTTTTCAAAAAATTGTGCAGAATTTATCTTTGTTTCAAATAAAGAAATACTTGGCATGAGTAAAGTTTGATCCTGTCCAGTACTATAGAAAAAATTTCACATAACATTTCATTGCATATAAGAAAATAACCATCACTGGAAGTTAACCAATCAAATTTTCCCCCTTTTTTAACCTGTATACAAGCTTTAGTAACCATGTAACCTCAAGTTTCCAAAATATTCTATAGAAACCCCAAATAAAAAAATAATGGTGCTTTGAAATACCCAAGATATATGTTTATGACCCAGAAATGTTTTACTGCAATGAAATGTAGGATCAATTACCTACAACTGTCAAATTCAAGGGAATATTTTTTTTCGACCTATTTTCGTATGCAACCGGATGTGACGTACTATGATTTGGTGGTATTACACCTAAAGAAGACTTTTTTGTTAAATAAACTGAATGTGACTTTTTTCCTTTGTTATACTGGTTATTTCAAGCATTCCTGTCAAGTTTTGTCATAATCAGTTCAATAGTTTGAGAAAAATCTAGTATAATGTAAGACGACATCTGCAGCGATTCGAGCAAAATTTCTTCGAAAAATCCAAACCAAGCCGCATCATGATAGAATATAGTGTGGACCAATAAATGATCAAATATTTATCTCATCTGCCTACAAACAGTTGAATATGATACAAAAGATGACTTTAGGATGATAAATACTACCAATGGACCTCTTTGTCTTCCTTATAAGGTCTCTTTTGGTCCATTTATACCTCTCATTTCCGCAAAATTTCTACTTTATAGGCCAATAAATAAAAATTTTGGGGTAACTTTCACTCATTTATGATAGAAATGTTATAATAAATGATTAATTGAAGTATTCAAGCTGAATGAACTATCCGTATAAAAGTTTACTGTCTCCAAGGAGGTTTCAATAAGTCCTTACGTAAAACTTAAATTTACGCCGCGTTCCAGAGAGGGACATAAAAAGCTTCTCTTTTGGTGAATAATTTGTTGTTACTGCTTTAAAAATAATTTCATTTACTTAAAACTATATATTTATTAAAGTATTTCTTAGGAAAAAATTTCTAGTATAGCAGAATATAAGAAAAAAGGAGAAAAAGCTCCCCAAAACTCTAAGTATGGCTTATTCTGTCAACTAATATTCATGGTAAAGTCCTATTTCAAGGAAATTTTCTCATAAAATGTGTTTTGGAGACTCAATCCACTCAGAATATTTCATTATTAGTAATATTTCACTTAAATAGCAAGAAATTTTAACACATGAGAGTACTCACAAGGTCAAAGGTGCATGTACAGCTTCCTATATTAAAGAAGACTTTTTTGTTAAATAAACTGAATGTGACTTTTTTCCTTTGTTATACTGGTTATTTCAAGCATTCCTGTCAAGTTTTGTCATAATCAGTTCAATAGTTTGAGAAAAATCTAGTATAATGTAAGACGACATCTGCAGCGATTCGAGCAAAATTTCTTCGAAAAATCCAAACCAAGCCGCATCATGATAGAATATAGTGTGGACCAATAAATGATCAAATATTTATCTCATCTGCCTACAAACAGTTGAATATGATACAAAAGATGACTTTAGGATGATAAATACTACCAATGGACCTCTTTGTCTTCCTTATAAGGTCTCTTTTGGTCCATTTATACCTCTCATTTCCGCAAAATTTCTACTTTATAGGCCAATAAGTAAAAATTTTGGGGTAACTTTCACTCATTTATGATAGAAATGTTATAATAAATGATTAATTGAAGTATTCAAGCTGAATGAACTATCCGTATAAAAGTTTACTGTCTCCAAGGAGGTTTCAATAAGTCCTTACGTAAAACTTAAATTTACGCCGCGTTCCAGAGAGGGACATAAAAAGCTTCTCTTTTGGTGAATAATTTGTTGTTACTGCTTTAAAAATAATTTCATTTACTTAAAACTATATATTTATTAAAGTATTTCTTAGGAAAAAATTTCTAGTATAGCAGAATATAAGAAAAAAGGAGAAAAAGCTCCCCAAAACTCTAAGTATGGCTTATTCTGTCAACTAATATTCATGGTAAAGTCCTATTTCAAGGAAATTTTCTCATAAAATGTGTTTTGGAGACTCAATCCACTCAGAATATTTCATTATTAGTAATATTTCACTTAAATAGCAAGAAATTTTAACACATGAGAGTACTCACAAGGTCAAAGGTGCATGTACAGCTTCCTATATTAGGTGTAATACCACCATTGATTTTCCCCTATTAGTCTTTGTTAAATTTGCACTTTTCAAAAAATTGTGCAGAATTTATCTTTGTTTCAAATAAAGAAATACTTGGCATGAGTAAAGTTTGATCCTGTCCAGTACTATAGAAAAAATTTCACATAACATTTCATTGCATATAAGAAAATAACCATCACTGGAAGTTAACCAATCAAATTTTCCCCCTTTTTTAACCTGTATACAAGCTTTAGTAACCATGTAACCTCAAGTTTCCAAAATATTCTATAGAAACCCCAAATAAAAAAATAATGGTGCTTTGAAATACCCAAGATATATGTTTATGACCCAGAAATGTTTTACTGCAATGAAATGTAGGATCAATTACCTACAACTGTCAAATTCAAGGGAATATTTTTTTTCGACCTATTTTCGTATGCAACCGGATGTGACGTACTATGATTTGGTGGTATTACACCTAAAGAAGACTTTTTTGTTAAATAAACTGAATGTGACTTTTTTCCTTTGTTATACTGGTTATTTCAAGCATTCCTGTCAAGTTTTGTCATAATCAGTTCAATAGTTTGAGAAAAATCTAGTATAATGTAAGACGACATCTGCAGCGATTCGAGCAAAATTTCTTCGAAAAATCCAAACCAAGCCGCATCATGATAGAATATAGTGTGGACCAATAAATGATCAAATATTTATCTCATCTGCCTACAAACAGTTGAATATGATACAAAAGATGACTTTAGGATGATAAATACTACCAATGGACCTCTTTGTCTTCCTTATAAGGTCTCTTTTGGTCCATTTATACCTCTCATTTCCGCAAAATTTCTACTTTATAGGCCAATAAATAAAAATTTTGGGGTAACTTTCACTCATTTATGATAGAAATGTTATAATAAATGATTAATTGAAGTATTCAAGCTGAATGAACTATCCGTATAAAAGTTTACTGTCTCCAAGGAGGTTTCAATAAGTCCTTACGTAAAACTTAAATTTACGCCGCGTTCCAGAGAGGGACATAAAAAGCTTCTCTTTTGGTGAATAATTTGTTGTTACTGCTTTAAAAATAATTTCATTTACTTAAAACTATATATTTATTAAAGTATTTCTTAGGAAAAAATTTCTAGTATAGCAGAATATAAGAAAAAAGGAGAAAAAGCTCCCCAAAACTCTAAGTATGGCTTATTCTGTCAACTAATATTCATGGTAAAGTCCTATTTCAAGGAAATTTTCTCATAAAATGTGTTTTGGAGACTCAATCCACTCAGAATATTTCATTATTAGTAATATTTCACTTAAATAGCAAGAAATTTTAACACATGAGAGTACTCACAAGGTCAAAGGTGCATGTACAGCTTCCTATATTAGGTGTAATACCACCATTGATTTTCCCCTATTAGTCTTTGTTAAATTTGCACTTTTCAAAAAATTGTGCAGAATTTATCTTTGTTTCAAATAAAGAAATACTTGGCATGAGTAAAGTTTGATCCTGTCCAGTACTATAGAAAAAATTTCACATAACATTTCATTGCATATAAGAAAATAACCATCACTGGAAGTTAACCAATCAAATTTTCCCCCTTTTTTAACCTGTATACAAGCTTTAGTAACCATGTAACCTCAAGTTTCCAAAATATTCTATAGAAACCCCAAATAAAAAAATAATGGTGCTTTGAAATACCCAAGATATATGTTTATGACCCAGAAATGTTTTACTGCAATGAAATGTAGGATCAATTACCTACAACTGTCAAATTCAAGGGAATATTTTTTTTCGACCTATTTTCGTATGCAACCGGATGTGACGTACTATGATTTGGTGGTATTACACCTAAAGAAGACTTTTTTGTTAAATAAACTGAATGTGACTTTTTTCCTTTGTTATACTGGTTATTTCAAGCATTCCTGTCAAGTTTTGTCATAATCAGTTCAATAGTTTGAGAAAAATCTAGTATAATGTAAGACGACATCTGCAGCGATTCGAGCAAAATTTCTTCGAAAAATCCAAACCAAGCCGCATCATGATAGAATATAGTGTGGACCAATAAATGATCAAATATTTATCTCATCTGCCTACAAACAGTTGAATATGATACAAAAGATGACTTTAGGATGATAAATACTACCAATGGACCTCTTTGTCTTCCTTATAAGGTCTCTTTTGGTCCATTTATACCTCTCATTTCCGCAAAATTTCTACTTTATAGGCCAATAAATAAAAATTTTGGGGTAACTTTCACTCATTTATGATAGAAATGTTATAATAAATGATTAATTGAAGTATTCAAGCTGAATGAACTATCCGTATAAAAGTTTACTGTCTCCAAGGAGGTTTCAATAAGTCCTTACGTAAAACTTAAATTTACGCCGCGTTCCAGAGAGGGACATAAAAAGCTTCTCTTTTGGTGAATAATTTGTTGTTACTGCTTTAAAAATAATTTCATTTACTTAAAACTATATATTTATTAAAGTATTTCTTAGGAAAAAATTTCTAGTATAGCAGAATATAAGAAAAAAGGAGAAAAAGCTCCCCAAAACTCTAAGTATGGCTTATTCTGTCAACTAATATTCATGGTAAAGTCCTATTTCAAGGAAATTTTCTCATAAAATGTGTTTTGGAGACTCAATCCACTCAGAATATTTCATTATTAGTAATATTTCACTTAAATAGCAAGAAATTTTAACACATGAGAGTACTCACAAGGTCAAAGGTGCATGTACAGCTTCCTATATTAGGTGTAATACCACCATTGATTTTCCCCTATTAGTCTTTGTTAAATTTGCACTTTTCAAAAAATTGTGCAGAATTTATCTTTGTTTCAAATAAAGAAATACTTGGCATGAGTAAAGTTTGATCCTGTCCAGTACTATAGAAAAAATTTCACATAACATTTCATTGCATATAAGAAAATAACCATCACTGGAAGTTAACCAATCAAATTTTCCCCCTTTTTTAACCTGTATACAAGCTTTAGTAACCATGTAACCTCAAGTTTCCAAAATATTCTATAGAAACCCCAAATAAAAAAATAATGGTGCTTTGAAATACCCAAGATATATGTTTATGACCCAGAAATGTTTTACTGCAATGAAATGTAGGATCAATTACCTACAACTGTCAAATTCAAGGGAATATTTTTTTTCGACCTATTTTCGTATGCAACCGGATGTGACGTACTATGATTTGGTGGTATTACACCTAAAGAAGACTTTTTTGTTAAATAAACTGAATGTGACTTTTTTCCTTTGTTATACTGGTTATTTCAAGCATTCCTGTCAAGTTTTGTCATAATCAGTTCAATAGTTTGAGAAAAATCTAGTATAATGTAAGACGACATCTGCAGCGATTCGAGCAAAATTTCTTCGAAAAATCCAAACCAAGCCGCATCATGATAGAATATAGTGTGGACCAGTAAATGATCAAATATTTATCTCATCTGCCTACAAACAGTTGAATATGATACAAAAGATGACTTTAGGATGATAAATACTACCAATGGACCTCTTTGTCTTCCTTATAAGGTCTCTTTTGGTCCATTTATACCTCTCATTTCCGCAAAATTTCTACTTTATAGGCCAATAAATAAAAATTTTGGGGTAACTTTCACTCATTTATGATAGAAATGTTATAATAAATGATTAATTGAAGTATTCAAGCTGAATGAACTATCCGTATAAAAGTTTACTGTCTCCAAGGAGGTTTCAATAAGTCCTTACGTAAAACTTAAATTTACGCCGCGTTCCAGAGAGGGACATAAAAAGCTTCTCTTTTGGTGAATAATTTGTTGTTACTGCTTTAAAAATAATTTCATTTACTTAAAACTATATATTTATTAAAGTATTTCTTAGGAAAAAATTTCTAGTATAGCAGAATATAAGAAAAAAGGAGAAAAAGCTCCCCAAAACTCTAAGTATGGCTTATTCTGTCAACTAATATTCATGGTAAAGTCCTATTTCAAGGAAATTTTCTCATAAAATGTGTTTTGGAGACTCAATCCACTCAGAATATTTCATTATTAGTAATATTTCACTTAAATAGCAAGAAATTTTAACACATGAGAGTACTCACAAGGTCAAAGGTGCATGTACAGCTTCCTATAAAGAAGACTTTTTTGTTAAATAAACTGAATGTGACTTTTTTCCTTTGTTATACTGGTTATTTCAAGCATTCCTGTCAAGTTTTGTCATAATCAGTTCAATAGTTTGAGAAAAATCTAGTATAATGTAAGACGACATCTGCAGCGATTCGAGCAAAATTTCTTCGAAAAATCCAAACCAAGCCGCATCATGATAGAATATAGTGTGGACCAATAAATGATCAAATATTTATCTCATCTGCCTACAAACAGTTGAATATGATACAAAAGATGACTTTAGGATGATAAATACTACCAATGGACCTCTTTGTCTTCCTTATAAGGTCTCTTTTGGTCCATTTATACCTCTCATTTCCGCAAAATTTCTACTTTATAGGCCAATAAATAAAAATTTTGGGGTAACTTTCACTCATTTATGATAGAAATGTTATAATAAATGATTAATTGAAGTATTCAAGCTGAATGAACTATCCGTATAAAAGTTTACTGTCTCCAAGGAGGTTTCAATAAGTCCTTACGTAAAACTTAAATTTACGCCGCGTTCCAGAGAGGGACATAAAAAGCTTCTCTTTTGGTGAATAATTTGTTGTTACTGCTTTAAAAATAATTTCATTTACTTAAAACTATATATTTATTAAAGTATTTCTTAGGAAAAAATTTCTAGTATAGCAGATATAAGAAAAAAGGAGAAAAAGCTCCCCAAAACTCTAAGTATGGCTTATTCTGTCAACTAATATTCATGGTAAAGTCCTATTTCAAGGAAATTTTCTCATAAAATGTGTTTTGGAGACTCAATCCACTCAGAATATTTCATTATTAGTAATATTTCACTTAAATAGCAAGAAATTTTAACACATGAGAGTACTCACAAGGTCAAAGGTGCATGTACAGCTTCCTATATTAGGTGTAATACCACCATTGATTTTCCCCTATTAGTCTTTGTTAAATTTGCACTTTTCAAAAAATTGTGCAGAATTTATCTTTGTTTCAAATAAAGAAATACTTGGCATGAGTAAAGTTTGATCCTGTCCAGTACTATAGAAAAAATTTCACATAACATTTCATTGCATATAAGAAAATAACCATCACTGGAAGTTAACCAATCAAATTTTCCCCCTTTTTTAACCTGTATACAAGCTTTAGTAACCATGTAACCTCAAGTTTCCAAAATATTCTATAGAAACCCCAAATAAAAAAATAATGGTGCTTTGAAATACCCAAGATATATGTTTATGACCCAGAAATGTTTTACTGCAATGAAATGTAGGATCAATTACCTACAACTGTCAAATTCAAGGGAATATTTTTTTTCGACCTATTTTCGTATGCAACCGGATGTGACGTACTATGATTTGGTGGTATTACACCTAAAGAAGACTTTTTTGTTAAATAAACTGAATGTGACTTTTTTCCTTTGTTATACTGGTTATTTCAAGCATTCCTGTCAAGTTTTGTCATAATCAGTTCAATAGTTTGAGAAAAATCTAGTATAATGTAAGACGACATCTGCAGCGATTCGAGCAAAATTTCTTCGAAAAATCCAAACCAAGCCGCATCATGATAGAATATAGTGTGGACCAATAAATGATCAAATATTTATCTCATCTGCCTACAAACAGTTGAATATGATACAAAAGATGACTTTAGGATGATAAATACTACCAATGGACCTCTTTGTCTTCCTTATAAGGTCTCTTTTGGTCCATTTATACCTCTCATTTCCGCAAAATTTCTACTTTATAGGCCAATAAATAAAAATTTTGGGGTAACTTTCACTCATTTATGATAGAAATGTTATAATAAATGATTAATTGAAGTATTCAAGCTGAATGAACTATCCGTATAAAAGTTTACTGTCTCCAAGGAGGTTTCAATAAGTCCTTACGTAAAACTTAAATTTACGCCGCGTTCCAGAGAGGGACATAAAAAGCTTCTCTTTTGGTGAATAATTTGTTGTTACTGCTTTAAAAATAATTTCATTTACTTAAAACTATATATTTATTAAAGTATTTCTTAGGAAAAAATTTCTAGTATAGCAGAATATAAGAAAAAAGGAGAAAAAGCTCCCCAAAACTCTAAGTATGGCTTATTCTGTCAACTAATATTCATGGTAAAGTCCTATTTCAAGGAAATTTTCTCATAAAATGTGTTTTGGAGACTCAATCCACTCAGAATATTTCATTATTAGTAATATTTCACTTAAATAGCAAGAAATTTTAACACATGAGAGTACTCACAAGGTCAAAGGTGCATGTACAGCTTCCTATATTAAGAAGACTTTTTTGTTAAATAAACTGAATGTGACTTTTTTCCTTTGTTATACTGGTTATTTCAAGCATTCCTGTCAAGTTTTGTCATAATCAGTTCAATAGTTTGAGAAAAATCTAGTATAATGTAAGACGACATCTGCAGCGATTCGAGCAAAATTTCTTCGAAAAATCCAAACCAAGCCGCATCATGATAGAATATAGTGTGGACCAATAAATGATCAAATATTTATCTCATCTGCCTACAAACAGTTGAATATGATACAAAAGATGACTTTAGGATGATAAATACTACCAATGGACCTCTTTGTCTTCCTTATAAGGTCTCTTTTGGTCCATTTATACCTCTCATTTCCGCAAAATTTCTACTTTATAGGCCAATAAATAAAAATTTTGGGGTAACTTTCACTCATTTATGATAGAAATGTTATAATAAATGATTAATTGAAGTATTCAAGCTGAATGAACTATCCGTATAAAAGTTTACTGTCTCCAAGGAGGTTTCAATAAGTCCTTACGTAAAACTTAAATTTACGCCGCGTTCCAGAGAGGGACATAAAAAGCTTCTCTTTTGGTGAATAATTTGTTGTTACTGCTTTAAAAATAATTTCATTTACTTAAAACTATATATTTATTAAAGTATTTCTTAGGAAAAAATTTCTAGTATAGCAGAATATAAGAAAAAAGGAGAAAAAGCTCCCCAAAACTCTAAGTATGGCTTATTCTGTCAACTAATATTCATGGTAAAGTCCTATTTCAAGGAAATTTTCTCATAAAATGTGTTTTGGAGACTCAATCCACTCAGAATATTTCATTATTAGTAATATTTCACTTAAATAGCAAGAAATTTTAACACATGAGAGTACTCACAAGGTCAAAGGTGCATGTACAGCTTCCTATATTAGGTGTAATACCACCATTGATTTTCCCCTATTAGTCTTTGTTAAATTTGCACTTTTCAAAAAATTGTGCAGAATTTATCTTTGTTTCAAATAAAGAAATACTTGGCATGAGTAAAGTTTGATCCTGTCCAGTACTATAGAAAAAATTTCACATAACATTTCATTGCATATAAGAAAATAACCATCACTGGAAGTTAACCAATCAAATTTTCCCCCTTTTTTAACCTGTATACAAGCTTTAGTAACCATGTAACCTCAAGTTTCCAAAATATTCTATAGAAACCCCAAATAAAAAAATAATGGTGCTTTGAAATACCCAAGATATATGTTTATGACCCAGAAATGTTTTACTGCAATGAAATGTAGGATCAATTACCTACAACTGTCAAATTCAAGGGAATATTTTTTTTCGACCTATTTTCGTATGCAACCGGATGTGACGTACTATGATTTGGTGGTATTACACCTAAAGAAGACTTTTTTGTTAAATAAACTGAATGTGACTTTTTTCCTTTGTTATACTGGTTATTTCAAGCATTCCTGTCAAGTTTTGTCATAATCAGTTCAATAGTTTGAGAAAAATCTAGTATAATGTAAGACGACATCTGCAGCGATTCGAGCAAAATTTCTTCGAAAAATCCAAACCAAGCCGCATCATGATAGAATATAGTGTGGACCAATAAATGATCAAATATTTATCTCATCTGCCTACAAACAGTTGAATATGATACAAAAGATGACTTTAGGATGATAAATACTACCAATGGACCTCTTTGTCTTCCTTATAAGGTCTCTTTTGGTCCATTTATACCTCTCATTTCCGCAAAATTTCTACTTTATAGGCCAATAAATAAAAATTTTGGGGTAACTTTCACTCATTTATGATAGAAATGTTATAATAAATGATTAATTGAAGTATTCAAGCTGAATGAACTATCCGTATAAAAGTTTACTGTCTCCAAGGAGGTTTCAATAAGTCCTTACGTAAAACTTAAATTTACGCCGCGTTCCAGAGAGGGACATAAAAAGCTTCTCTTTTGGTGAATAATTTGTTGTTACTGCTTTAAAAATAATTTCATTTACTTAAAACTATATATTTATTAAAGTATTGCTTAGGAAAAAATTTCTAGTATAGCAGAATATAAGAAAAAAGGAGAAAAAGCTCCCCAAAACTCTAAGTATGGCTTATTCTGTCAACTAATATTCATGGTAAAGTCCTATTTCAAGGAAATTTTCTCATAAAATGTGTTTTGGAGACTCAATCCACTCAGAATATTTCATTATTAGTAATATTTCACTTAAATAGCAAGAAATTTTAACACATGAGAGTACTCACAAGGTCAAAGGTGCATGTACAGCTTCCTATATTAGGTGTAATACCACCATTGATTTTCCCCTATTAGTCTTTGTTAAATTTGCACTTTTCAAAAAATTGTGCAGAATTTATCTTTGTTTCAAATAAAGAAATACTTGGCATGAGTAAAGTTTGATCCTGTCCAGTACTATAGAAAAAATTTCACATAACATTTCATTGCATATAAGAAAATAACCATCACTGGAAGTTAACCAATCAAATTTTCCCCCTTTTTTAACCTGTATACAAGCTTTAGTAACCATGTAACCTCAAGTTTCCAAAATATTCTATAGAAACCCCAAATAAAAAAATAATGGTGCTTTGAAATACCCAAGATATATGTTTATGACCCAGAAATGTTTTACTGCAATGAAATGTAGGATCAATTACCTACAACTGTCAAATTCAAGGGAATATTTTTTTTCGACCTATTTTCGTATGCAACCGGATGTGACGTACTATGATTTGGTGGTATTACACCTAAAGAAGACTTTTTTGTTAAATAAACTGAATGTGACTTTTTTCCTTTGTTATACTGGTTATTTCAAGCATTCCTGTCAAGTTTTGTCATAATCAGTTCAATAGTTTGAGAAAAATCTAGTATAATGTAAGACGACATCTGCAGCGATTCGAGCAAAATTTCTTCGAAAAATCCAAACCAAGCCGCATCATGATAGAATATAGTGTGGACCAATAAATGATCAAATATTTATCTCATCTGCCTACAAACAGTTGAATATGATACAAAAGATGACTTTAGGATGATAAATACTACCAATGGACCTCTTTGTCTTCCTTATAAGGTCTCTTTTGGTCCATTTATACCTCTCATTTCCGCAAAATTTCTACTTTATAGGCCAATAAATAAAAATTTTGGGGTAACTTTCACTCATTTATGATAGAAATGTTATAATAAATGATTAATTGAAGTATTCAAGCTGAATGAACTATCCGTATAAAAGTTTACTGTCTCCAAGGAGGTTTCAATAAGTCCTTACGTAAAACTTAAATTTACGCCGCGTTCCAGAGAGGGACATAAAAAGCTTCTCTTTTGGTGAATAATTTGTTGTTACTGCTTTAAAAATAATTTCATTTACTTAAAACTATATATTTATTAAAGTATTTCTTAGGAAAAAATTTCTAGTATAGCAGAATATAAGAAAAAAGGAGAAAAAGCTCCCCAAAACTCTAAGTATGGCTTATTCTGTCAACTAATATTCATGGTAAAGTCCTATTTCAAGGAAATTTTCTCATAAAATGTGTTTTGGAGACTCAATCCACTCAGAATATTTCATTATTAGTAATATTTCACTTAAATAGCAAGAAATTTTAACACATGAGAGTACTCACAAGGTCAAAGGTGCATGTACAGCTTCCTATATTAGGTGTAATACCACCATTGATTTTCCCCTATTAGTCTTTGTTAAATTTGCACTTTTCAAAAAATTGTGCAGAATTTATCTTTGTTTCAAATAAAGAAATACTTGGCATGAGTAAAGTTTGATCCTGTCCAGTACTATAGAAAAAATTTCACATAACATTTCATTGCATATAAGAAAATAACCATCACTGGAAGTTAACCAATCAAATTTTCCCCCTTTTTTAACCTGTATACAAGCTTTAGTAACCATGTAACCTCAAGTTTCCAAAATATTCTATAGAAACCCCAAATAAAAAAATAATGGTGCTTTGAAATACCCAAGATATATGTTTATGACCCAGAAATGTTTTACTGCAATGAAATGTAGGATCAATTACCTACAACTGTCAAATTCAAGGGAATATTTTTTTTCGACCTATTTTCGTATGCAACCGGATGTGACGTACTATGATTTGGTGGTATTACACCTAAAGAAGACTTTTTTGTTAAATAAACTGAATGTGACTTTTTTCCTTTGTTATACTGGTTATTTCAAGCATTCCTGTCAAGTTTTGTCATAATCAGTTCAATAGTTTGAGAAAAATCTAGTATAATGTAAGACGACATCTGCAGCGATTCGAGCAAAATTTCTTCGAAAAATCCAAACCAAGCCGCATCATGATAGAATATAGTGTGGACCAATAAATGATCAAATATTTATCTCATCTGCCTACAAACAGTTGAATATGATACAAAAGATGACTTTAGGATGATAAATACTACCAATGGACCTCTTTGTCTTCCTTATAAGGTCTCTTTTGGTCCATTTATACCTCTCATTTCCGCAAAATTTCTACTTTATAGGCCAATAAATAAAAATTTTGGGGTAACTTTCACTCATTTATGATAGAAATGTTATAATAAATGATTAATTGAAGTATTCAAGCTGAATGAACTATCCGTATAAAAGTTTACTGTCTCCAAGGAGGTTTCAATAAGTCCTTACGTAAAACTTAAATTTACGCCGCGTTCCAGAGAGGGACATAAAAAGCTTCTCTTTTGGTGAATAATTTGTTGTTACTGCTTTAAAAATAATTTCATTTACTTAAAACTATATATTTATTAAAGTATTTCTTAGGAAAAAATTTCTAGTATAGCAGAATATAAGAAAAAAGGAGAAAAAGCTCCCCAAAACTCTAAGTATGGCTTATTCTGTCAACTAATATTCATGGTAAAGTCCTATTTCAAGGAAATTTTCTCATAAAATGTGTTTTGGAGACTCAATCCACTCAGAATATTTCATTATTAGTAATATTTCACTTAAATAGCAAGAAATTTTAACACATGAGAGTACTCACAAGGTCAAAGGTGCATGTACAGCTTCCTATATTAGGTGTAATACCACCATTGATTTTCCCCTATTAGTCTTTGTTAAATTTGCACTTTTCAAAAAATTGTGCAGAATTTATCTTTGTTTCAAATAAAGAAATACTTGGCATGAGTAAAGTTTGATCCTGTCCAGTACTATAGAAAAAATTTCACATAACATTTCATTGCATATAAGAAAATAACCATCACTGGAAGTTAACCAATCAAATTTTCCCCCTTTTTTAACCTGTATACAAGCTTTAGTAACCATGTAACCTCAAGTTTCCAAAATATTCTATAGAAACCCCAAATAAAAAAATAATGGTGCTTTGAAATACCCAAGATATATGTTTATGACCCAGAAATGTTTTACTGCAATGAAATGTAGGATCAATTACCTACAACTGTCAAATTCAAGGGAATATTTTTTTTCGACCTATTTTCGTATGCAACCGGATGTGACGTACTATGATTTGGTGGTATTACACCTAAAGAAGACTTTTTTGTTAAATAAACTGAATGTGACTTTTTTCCTTTGTTATACTGGTTATTTCAAGCATTCCTGTCAAGTTTTGTCATAATCAGTTCAATAGTTTGAGAAAAATCTAGTATAATGTAAGACGACATCTGCAGCGATTCGAGCAAAATTTCTTCGAAAAATCCAAACCAAGCCGCATCATGATAGAATATAGTGTGGACCAATAAATGATCAAATATTTATCTCATCTGCCTACAAACAGTTGAATATGATACAAAAGATGACTTTAGGATGATAAATACTACCAATGGACCTCTTTGTCTTCCTTATAAGGTCTCTTTTGGTCCATTTATACCTCTCATTTCCGCAAAATTTCTACTTTATAGGCCAATAAATAAAAATTTTGGGGTAACTTTCACTCATTTATGATAGAAATGTTATAATAAATGATTAATTGAAGTATTCAAGCTGAATGAACTATCCGTATAAAAGTTTACTGTCTCCAAGGAGGTTTCAATAAGTCCTTACGTAAAACTTAAATTTACGCCGCGTTCCAGAGAGGGACATAAAAAGCTTCTCTTTTGGTGAATAATTTGTTGTTACTGCTTTAAAAATAATTTCATTTACTTAAAACTATATATTTATTAAAGTATTTCTTAGGAAAAAATTTCTAGTATAGCAGAATATAAGAAAAAAGGAGAAAAAGCTCCCCAAAACTCTAAGTATGGCTTATTCTGTCAACTAATATTCATGGTAAAGTCCTATTTCAAGGAAATTTTCTCATAAAATGTGTTTTGGAGACTCAATCCACTCAGAATATTTCATTATTAGTAATATTTCACTTAAATAGCAAGAAATTTTAACACATGAGAGTACTCACAAGGTCAAAGGTGCATGTACAGCTTCCTATATTAGGTGTAATACCACCATTGATTTTCCCCTATTAGTCTTTGTTAAATTTGCACTTTTCAAAAAATTGTGCAGAATTTATCTTTGTTTCAAATAAAGAAATACTTGGCATGAGTAAAGTTTGATCCTGTCCAGTACTATAGAAAAAATTTCACATAACATTTCATTGCATATAAGAAAATAACCATCACTGGAAGTTAACCAATCAAATTTTCCCCCTTTTTTAACCTGTATACAAGCTTTAGTAACCATGTAACCTCAAGTTTCCAAAATATTCTATAGAAACCCCAAATAAAAAAATAATGGTGCTTTGAAATACCCAAGATATATGTTTATGACCCAGAAATGTTTTACTGCAATGAAATGTAGGATCAATTACCTACAACTGTCAAATTCAAGGGAATATTTTTTTTCGACCTATTTTCGTATGCAACCGGATGTGACGTACTATGATTTGGTGGTATTACACCTAAAGAAGACTTTTTTGTTAAATAAACTGAATGTGACTTTTTTCCTTTGTTATACTGGTTATTTCAAGCATTCCTGTCAAGTTTTGTCATAATCAGTTCAATAGTTTGAGAAAAATCTAGTATAATGTAAGACGACATCTGCAGGGATTCGAGCAAAATTTCTTCGAAAAATCCAAACCAAGCCGCATCATGATAGAATATAGTGTGGACCAATAAATGATCAAATATTTATCTCATCTGCCTACAAACAGTTGAATATGATACAAAAGATGACTTTAGGATGATAAATACTACCAATGGACCTCTTTGTCTTCCTTATAAGGTCTCTTTTGGTCCATTTATACCTCTCATTTCCGCAAAATTTCTACTTTATAGGCCAATAAATAAAAATTTTGGGGTAACTTTCACTCATTTATGATAGAAATGTTATAATAAATGATTAATTGAAGTATTCAAGCTGAATGAACTATCCGTATAAAAGTTTACTGTCTCCAAGGAGGTTTCAATAAGTCCTTACGTAAAACTTAAATTTACGCCGCGTTCCAGAGAGGGACATAAAAAGCTTCTCTTTTGGTGAATAATTTGTTGTTACTGCTTTAAAAATAATTTCATTTACTTAAAACTATATATTTATTAAAGTATTTCTTAGGAAAAAATTTCTAGTATAGCAGAATATAAGAAAAAAGGAGAAAAAGCTCCCCAAAACTCTAAGTATGGCTTATTCTGTCAACTAATATTCATGGTAAAGTCCTATTTCAAGGAAATTTTCTCATAAAATGTGTTTTGGAGACTCAATCCACTCAGAATATTTCATTATTAGTAATATTTCACTTAAATAGCAAGAAATTTTAACACATGAGAGTACTCACAAGGTCAAAGGTGCATGTACAGCTTCCTATATTAGGTGTAATACCACCATTGATTTTCCCCTATTAGTCTTTGTTAAATTTGCACTTTTCAAAAAATTGTGCAGAATTTATCTTTGTTTCAAATAAAGAAATACTTGGCATGAGTAAAGTTTGATCCTGTCCAGTACTATAGAAAAAATTTCACATAACATTTCATTGCATATAAGAAAATAACCATCACTGGAAGTTAACCAATCAAATTTTCCCCCTTTTTTAACCTGTATACAAGCTTTAGTAACCATGTAACCTCAAGTTTCCAAAATATTCTATAGAAACCCCAAATAAAAAAATAATGGTGCTTTGAAATACCCAAGATATATGTTTATGACCCAGAAATGTTTTACTGCAATGAAATGTAGGATCAATTACCTACAACTGTCAAATTCAAGGGAATATTTTTTTTCGACCTATTTTCGTATGCAACCGGATGTGACGTACTATGATTTGGTGGTATTACACCTAAAGAAGACTTTTTTGTTAAATAAACTGAATGTGACTTTTTTCCTTTGTTATACTGGTTATTTCAAGCATTCCTGTCAAGTTTTGTCATAATCAGTTCAATAGTTTGAGAAAAATCTAGTATAATGTAAGACGACATCTGCAGGGATTCGAGCAAAATTTCTTCGAAAAATCCAAACCAAGCCGCATCATGATAGAATATAGTGTGGACCAATAAATGATCAAATATTTATCTCATCTGCCTACAAACAGTTGAATATGATACAAAAGATGACTTTAGGATGATAAATACTACCAATGGACCTCTTTGTCTTCCTTATAAGGTCTCTTTTGGTCCATTTATACCTCTCATTTCCGCAAAATTTCTACTTTATAGGCCAATAAATAAAAATTTTGGGGTAACTTTCACTCATTTATGATAGAAATGTTATAATAAATGATTAATTGAAGTATTCAAGCTGAATGAACTATCCGTATAAAAGTTTACTGTCTCCAAGGAGGTTTCAATAAGTCCTTACGTAAAACTTAAATTTACGCCGCGTTCCAGAGAGGGACATAAAAAGCTTCTCTTTTGGTGAATAATTTGTTGTTACTGCTTTAAAAATAATTTCATTTACTTAAAACTATATATTTATTAAAGTATTTCTTAGGAAAAAATTTCTAGTATAGCAGAATATAAGAAAAAAGGAGAAAAAGCTCCCCAAAACTCTAAGTATGGCTTATTCTGTCAACTAATATTCATGGTAAAGTCCTATTTCAAGGAAATTTTCTCATAAAATGTGTTTTGGAGACTCAATCCACTCAGAATATTTCATTATTAGTAATATTTCACTTAAATAGCAAGAAATTTTAACACATGAGAGTACTCACAAGGTCAAAGGTGCATGTACAGCTTCCTATATTAGGTGTAATACCACCATTGATTTTCCCCTATTAGTCTTTGTTAAATTTGCACTTTTCAAAAAATTGTGCAGAATTTATCTTTGTTTCAAATAAAGAAATACTTGGCATGAGTAAAGTTTGATCCTGTCCAGTACTATAGAAAAAATTTCACATAACATTTCATTGCATATAAGAAAATAACCATCACTGGAAGTTAACCAATCAAATTTTCCCCCTTTTTTAACCTGTATACAAGCTTTAGTAACCATGTAACCTCAAGTTTCCAAAATATTCTATAGAAACCCCAAATAAAAAAATAATGGTGCTTTGAAATACCCAAGATATATGTTTATGACCCAGAAATGTTTTACTGCAATGAAATGTAGGATCAATTACCTACAACTGTCAAATTCAAGGGAATATTTTTTTTCGACCTATTTTCGTATGCAACCGGATGTGACGTACTATGATTTGGTGGTATTACACCTAAAGAAGACTTTTTTGTTAAATAAACTGAATGTGACTTTTTTCCTTTGTTATACTGGTTATTTCAAGCATTCCTGTCAAGTTTTGTCATAATCAGTTCAATAGTTTGAGAAAAATCTAGTATAATGTAAGACGACATCTGCAGGGATTCGAGCAAAATTTCTTCGAAAAATCCAAACCAAGCCGCATCATGATAGAATATAGTGTGGACCAATAAATGATCAAATATTTATCTCATCTGCCTACAAACAGTTGAATATGATACAAAAGATGACTTTAGGATGATAAATACTACCAATGGACCTCTTTGTCTTCCTTATAAGGTCTCTTTTGGTCCATTTATACCTCTCATTTCCGCAAAATTTCTACTTTATAGGCCAATAAATAAAAATTTTGGGGTAACTTTCACTCATTTATGATAGAAATGTTATAATAAATGATTAATTGAAGTATTCAAGCTGAATGAACTATCCGTATAAAAGTTTACTGTCTCCAAGGAGGTTTCAATAAGTCCTTACGTAAAACTTAAATTTACGCCGCGTTCCAGAGAGGGACATAAAAAGCTTCTCTTTTGGTGAATAATTTGTTGTTACTGCTTTAAAAATAATTTCATTTACTTAAAACTATATATTTATTAAAGTATTTCTTAGGAAAAAATTTCTAGTATAGCAGAATATAAGAAAAAAGGAGAAAAAGCTCCCCAAAACTCTAAGTATGGCTTATTCTGTCAACTAATATTCATGGTAAAGTCCTATTTCAAGGAAATTTTCTCATAAAATGTGTTTTGGAGACTCAATCCACTCAGAATATTTCATTATTAGTAATATTTCACTTAAATAGCAAGAAATTTTAACACATGAGAGTACTCACAAGGTCAAAGGTGCATGTACAGCTTCCTATATTAGGTGTAATACCACCATTGATTTTCCCCTATTAGTCTTTGTTAAATTTGCACTTTTCAAAAAATTGTGCAGAATTTATCTTTGTTTCAAATAAAGAAATACTTGGCATGAGTAAAGTTTGATCCTGTCCAGTACTATAGAAAAAATTTCACATAACATTTCATTGCATATAAGAAAATAACCATCACTGGAAGTTAACCAATCAAATTTTCCCCCTTTTTTAACCTGTATACAAGCTTTAGTAACCATGTAACCTCAAGTTTCCAAAATATTCTATAGAAACCCCAAATAAAAAAATAATGGTGCTTTGAAATACCCAAGATATATGTTTATGACCCAGAAATGTTTTACTGCAATGAAATGTAGGATCAATTACCTACAACTGTCAAATTCAAGGGAATATTTTTTTTCGACCTATTTTCGTATGCAACCGGATGTGACGTACTATGATTTGGTGGTATTACACCTAAAGAAGACTTTTTTGTTAAATAAACTGAATGTGACTTTTTTCCTTTGTTATACTGGTTATTTCAAGCATTCCTGTCAAGTTTTGTCATAATCAGTTCAATAGTTTGAGAAAAATCTAGTATAATGTAAGACGACATCTGCAGGGATTCGAGCAAAATTTCTTCGAAAAATCCAAACCAAGCCGCATCATGATAGAATATAGTGTGGACCAATAAATGATCAAATATTTATCTCATCTGCCTACAAACAGTTGAATATGATACAAAAGATGACTTTAGGATGATAAATACTACCAATGGACCTCTTTGTCTTCCTTATAAGGTCTCTTTTGGTCCATTTATACCTCTCATTTCCGCAAAATTTCTACTTTATAGGCCAATAAATAAAAATTTTGGGGTAACTTTCACTCATTTATGATAGAAATGTTATAATAAATGATTAATTGAAGTATTCAAGCTGAATGAACTATCCGTATAAAAGTTTACTGTCTCCAAGGAGGTTTCAATAAGTCCTTACGTAAAACTTAAATTTACGCCGCGTTCCAGAGAGGGACATAAAAAGCTTCTCTTTTGGTGAATAATTTGTTGTTACTGCTTTAAAAATAATTTCATTTACTTAAAACTATATATTTATTAAAGTATTTCTTAGGAAAAAATTTCTAGTATAGCAGAATATAAGAAAAAAGGAGAAAAAGCTCCCCAAAACTCTAAGTATGGCTTATTCTGTCAACTAATATTCATGGTAAAGTCCTATTTCAAGGAAATTTTCTCATAAAATGTGTTTTGGAGACTCAATCCACTCAGAATATTTCATTATTAGTAATATTTCACTTAAATAGCAAGAAATTTTAACACATGAGAGTACTCACAAGGTCAAAGGTGCATGTACAGCTTCCTATATTAGGTGTAATACCACCATTGATTTTCCCCTATTAGTCTTTGTTAAATTTGCACTTTTCAAAAAATTGTGCAGAATTTATCTTTGTTTCAAATAAAGAAATACTTGGCATGAGTAAAGTTTGATCCTGTCCAGTACTATAGAAAAAATTTCACATAACATTTCATTGCATATAAGAAAATAACCATCACTGGAAGTTAACCAATCAAATTTTCCCCCTTTTTTAACCTGTATACAAGCTTTAGTAACCATGTAACCTCAAGTTTCCAAAATATTCTATAGAAACCCCAAATAAAAAAATAATGGTGCTTTGAAATACCCAAGATATATGTTTATGACCCAGAAATGTTTTACTGCAATGAAATGTAGGATCAATTACCTACAACTGTCAAATTCAAGGGAATATTTTTTTTCGACCTATTTTCGTATGCAACCGGATGTGACGTACTATGATTTGGTGGTATTACACCTAAAGAAGACTTTTTTGTTAAATAAACTGAATGTGACTTTTTTCCTTTGTTATACTGGTTATTTCAAGCATTCCTGTCAAGTTTTGTCATAATCAGTTCAATAGTTTGAGAAAAATCTAGTATAATGTAAGACGACATCTGCAGGGATTCGAGCAAAATTTCTTCGAAAAATCCAAACCAAGCCGCATCATGATAGAATATAGTGTGGACCAATAAATGATCAAATATTTATCTCATCTGCCTACAAACAGTTGAATATGATACAAAAGATGACTTTAGGATGATAAATACTACCAATGGACCTCTTTGTCTTCCTTATAAGGTCTCTTTTGGTCCATTTATACCTCTCATTTCCGCAAAATTTCTACTTTATAGGCCAATAAATAAAAATTTTGGGGTAACTTTCACTCATTTATGATAGAAATGTTATAATAAATGATTAATTGAAGTATTCAAGCTGAATGAACTATCCGTATAAAAGTTTACTGTCTCCAAGGAGGTTTCAATAAGTCCTTACGTAAAACTTAAATTTACGCCGCGTTCCAGAGAGGGACATAAAAAGCTTCTCTTTTGGTGAATAATTTGTTGTTACTGCTTTAAAAATAATTTCATTTACTTAAAACTATATATTTATTAAAGTATTTCTTAGGAAAAAATTTCTAGTATAGCAGAATATAAGAAAAAAGGAGAAAAAGCTCCCCAAAACTCTAAGTATGGCTTATTCTGTCAACTAATATTCATGGTAAAGTCCTATTTCAAGGAAATTTTCTCATAAAATGTGTTTTGGAGACTCAATCCACTCAGAATATTTCATTATTAGTAATATTTCACTTAAATAGCAAGAAATTTTAACACATGAGAGTACTCACAAGGTCAAAGGTGCATGTACAGCTTCCTATATTAGGTGTAATACCACCATTGATTTTCCCCTATTAGTCTTTGTTAAATTTGCACTTTTCAAAAAATTGTGCAGAATTTATCTTTGTTTCAAATAAAGAAATACTTGGCATGAGTAAAGTTTGATCCTGTCCAGTACTATAGAAAAAATTTCACATAACATTTCATTGCATATAAGAAAATAACCATCACTGGAAGTTAACCAATCAAATTTTCCCCCTTTTTTAACCTGTATACAAGCTTTAGTAACCATGTAACCTCAAGTTTCCAAAATATTCTATAGAAACCCCAAATAAAAAAATAATGGTGCTTTGAAATACCCAAGATATATGTTTATGACCCAGAAATGTTTTACTGCAATGAAATGTAGGATCAATTACCTACAACTGTCAAATTCAAGGGAATATTTTTTTTCGACCTATTTTCGTATGCAACCGGATGTGACGTACTATGATTTGGTGGTATTACACCTAAAGAAGACTTTTTTGTTAAATAAACTGAATGTGACTTTTTTCCTTTGTTATACTGGTTATTTCAAGCATTCCTGTCAAGTTTTGTCATAATCAGTTCAATAGTTTGAGAAAAATCTAGTATAATGTAAGACGACATCTGCAGGGATTCGAGCAAAATTTCTTCGAAAAATCCAAACCAAGCCGCATCATGATAGAATATAGTGTGGACCAATAAATGATCAAATATTTATCTCATCTGCCTACAAACAGTTGAATATGATACAAAAGATGACTTTAGGATGATAAATACTACCAATGGACCTCTTTGTCTTCCTTATAAGGTCTCTTTTGGTCCATTTATACCTCTCATTTCCGCAAAATTTCTACTTTATAGGCCAATAAATAAAAATTTTGGGGTAACTTTCACTCATTTATGATAGAAATGTTATAATAAATGATTAATTGAAGTATTCAAGCTGAATGAACTATCCGTATAAAAGTTTACTGTCTCCAAGGAGGTTTCAATAAGTCCTTACGTAAAACTTAAATTTACGCCGCGTTCCAGAGAGGGACATAAAAAGCTTCTCTTTTGGTGAATAATTTGTTGTTACTGCTTTAAAAATAATTTCATTTACTTAAAACTATATATTTATTAAAGTATTTCTTAGGAAAAAATTTCTAGTATAGCAGAATATAAGAAAAAAGGAGAAAAAGCTCCCCAAAACTCTAAGTATGGCTTATTCTGTCAACTAATATTCATGGTAAAGTCCTATTTCAAGGAAATTTTCTCATAAAATGTGTTTTGGAGACTCAATCCACTCAGAATATTTCATTATTAGTAATATTTCACTTAAATAGCAAGAAATTTTAACACATGAGAGTACTCACAAGGTCAAAGGTGCATGTACAGCTTCCTATAAAGAAGACTTTTTTGTTAAATAAACTGAATGTGACTTTTTTCCTTTGTTATACTGGTTATTTCAAGCATTCCTGTCAAGTTTTGTCATAATCAGTTCAATAGTTTGAGAAAAATCTAGTATAATGTAAGACGACATCTGCAGGGATTCGAGCAAAATTTCTTCGAAAAATCCAAACCAAGCCGCATCATGATAGAATATAGTGTGGACCAATAAATGATCAAATATTTATCTCATCTGCCTACAAACAGTTGAATATGATACAAAAGATGACTTTAGGATGATAAATACTACCAATGGACCTCTTTGTCTTCCTTATAAGGTCTCTTTTGGTCCATTTATACCTCTCATTTCCGCAAAATTTCTACTTTATAGGCCAATAAATAAAAATTTTGGGGTAACTTTCACTCATTTATGATAGAAATGTTATAATAAATGATTAATTGAAGTATTCAAGCTGAATGAACTATCCGTATAAAAGTTTACTGTCTCCAAGGAGGTTTCAATAAGTCCTTACGTAAAACTTAAATTTACGCCGCGTTCCAGAGAGGGACATAAAAAGCTTCTCTTTTGGTGAATAATTTGTTGTTACTGCTTTAAAAATAATTTCATTTACTTAAAACTATATATTTATTAAAGTATTTCTTAGGAAAAAATTTCTAGTATAGCAGAATATAAGAAAAAAGGAGAAAAAGCTCCCCAAAACTCTAAGTATGGCTTATTCTGTCAACTAATATTCATGGTAAAGTCCTATTTCAAGGAAATTTTCTCATAAAATGTGTTTTGGAGACTCAATCCACTCAGAATATTTCATTATTAGTAATATTTCACTTAAATAGCAAGAAATTTTAACACATGAGAGTACTCACAAGGTCAAAGGTGCATGTACAGCTTCCTATATTAGGTGTAATACCACCATTGATTTTCCCCTATTAGTCTTTGTTAAATTTGCACTTTTCAAAAAATTGTGCAGAATTTATCTTTGTTTCAAATAAAGAAATACTTGGCATGAGTAAAGTTTGATCCTGTCCAGTACTATAGAAAAAATTTCACATAACATTTCATTGCATATAAGAAAATAACCATCACTGGAAGTTAACCAATCAAATTTTCCCCCTTTTTTAACCTGTATACAAGCTTTAGTAACCATGTAACCTCAAGTTTCCAAAATATTCTATAGAAACCCCAAATAAAAAAATAATGGTGCTTTGAAATACCCAAGATATATGTTTATGACCCAGAAATGTTTTACTGCAATGAAATGTAGGATCAATTACCTACAACTGTCAAATTCAAGGGAATATTTTTTTTCGACCTATTTTCGTATGCAACCGGATGTGACGTACTATGATTTGGTGGTATTACACCTAAAGAAGACTTTTTTGTTAAATAAACTGAATGTGACTTTTTTCCTTTGTTATACTGGTTATTTCAAGCATTCCTGTCAAGTTTTGTCATAATCAGTTCAATAGTTTGAGAAAAATCTAGTATAATGTAAGACGACATCTGCAGGGATTCGAGCAAAATTTCTTCGAAAAATCCAAACCAAGCCGCATCATGATAGAATATAGTGTGGACCAATAAATGATCAAATATTTATCTCATCTGCCTACAAACAGTTGAATATGATACAAAAGATGACTTTAGGATGATAAATACTACCAATGGACCTCTTTGTCTTCCTTATAAGGTCTCTTTTGGTCCATTTATACCTCTCATTTCCGCAAAATTTCTACTTTATAGGCCAATAAATAAAAATTTTGGGGTAACTTTCACTCATTTATGATAGAAATGTTATAATAAATGATTAATTGAAGTATTCAAGCTGAATGAACTATCCGTATAAAAGTTTACTGTCTCCAAGGAGGTTTCAATAAGTCCTTACGTAAAACTTAAATTTACGCCGCGTTCCAGAGAGGGACATAAAAAGCTTCTCTTTTGGTGAATAATTTGTTGTTACTGCTTTAAAAATAATTTCATTTACTTAAAACTATATATTTATTAAAGTATTTCTTAGGAAAAAATTTCTAGTATAGCAGAATATAAGAAAAAAGGAGAAAAAGCTCCCCAAAACTCTAAGTATGGCTTATTCTGTCAACTAATATTCATGGTAAAGTCCTATTTCAAGGAAATTTTCTCATAAAATGTGTTTTGGAGACTCAATCCACTCAGAATATTTCATTATTAGTAATATTTCACTTAAATAGCAAGAAATTTTAACACATGAGAGTACTCACAAGGTCAAAGGTGCATGTACAGCTTCCTATATTAGGTGTAATACCACCATTGATTTTCCCCTATTAGTCTTTGTTAAATTTGCACTTTTCAAAAAATTGTGCAGAATTTATCTTTGTTTCAAATAAAGAAATACTTGGCATGAGTAAAGTTTGATCCTGTCCAGTACTATAGAAAAAATTTCACATAACATTTCATTGCATATAAGAAAATAACCATCACTGGAAGTTAACCAATCAAATTTTCCCCCTTTTTTAACCTGTATACAAGCTTTAGTAACCATGTAACCTCAAGTTTCCAAAATATTCTATAGAAACCCCAAATAAAAAAATAATGGTGCTTTGAAATACCCAAGATATATGTTTATGACCCAGAAATGTTTTACTGCAATGAAATGTAGGATCAATTACCTACAACTGTCAAATTCAAGGGAATATTTTTTTTCGACCTATTTTCGTATGCAACCGGATGTGACGTACTATGATTTGGTGGTATTACACCTAAAGAAGACTTTTTTGTTAAATAAACTGAATGTGACTTTTTTCCTTTGTTATACTGGTTATTTCAAGCATTCCTGTCAAGTTTTGTCATAATCAGTTCAATAGTTTGAGAAAAATCTAGTATAATGTAAGACAACATCTGCAGGGATTCGAGCAAAATTTCTTCGAAAAATCCAAACCAAGCCGCATCATGATAGAATATAGTGTGGACCAATAAATGATCAAATATTTATCTCATCTGCCTACAAACAGTTGAATATGATACAAAAGATGACTTTAGGATGATAAATACTACCAATGGACCTCTTTGTCTTCCTTATAAGGTCTCTTTTGGTCCATTTATACCTCTCATTTCCGCAAAATTTCTACTTTATAGGCCAATAAATAAAAATTTTGGGGTAACTTTCACTCATTTATGATAGAAATGTTATAATAAATGATTAATTGAAGTATTCAAGCTGAATGAACTATCCGTATAAAAGTTTACTGTCTCCAAGGAGGTTTCAATAAGTCCTTACGTAAAACTTAAATTTACGCCGCGTTCCAGAGAGGGACATAAAAAGCTTCTCTTTTGGTGAATAATTTGTTGTTACTGCTTTAAAAATAATTTCATTTACTTAAAACTATATATTTATTAAAGTATTTCTTAGGAAAAAATTTCTAGTATAGCAGAATATAAGAAAAAAGGAGAAAAAGCTCCCCAAAACTCTAAGTATGGCTTATTCTGTCAACTAATATTCATGGTAAAGTCCTATTTCAAGGAAATTTTCTCATAAAATGTGTTTTGGAGACTCAATCCACTCAGAATATTTCATTATTAGTAATATTTCACTTAAATAGCAAGAAATTTTAACACATGAGAGTACTCACAAGGTCAAAGGTGCATGTACAGCTTCCTATATTAGGTGTAATACCACCATTGATTTTCCCCTATTAGTCTTTGTTAAATTTGCACTTTTCAAAAAATTGTGCAGAATTTATCTTTGTTTCAAATAAAGAAATACTTGGCATGAGTAAAGTTTGATCCTGTCCAGTACTATAGAAAAAATTTCACATAACATTTCATTGCATATAAGAAAATAACCATCACTGGAAGTTAACCAATCAAATTTTCCCCCTTTTTTAACCTGTATACAAGCTTTAGTAACCATGTAACCTCAAGTTTCCAAAATATTCTATAGAAACCCCAAATAAAAAAATAATGGTGCTTTGAAATACCCAAGATATATGTTTATGACCCAGAAATGTTTTACTGCAATGAAATGTAGGATCAATTACCTACAACTGTCAAATTCAAGGGAATATTTTTTTTCGACCTATTTTCGTATGCAACCGGATGTGACGTACTATGATTTGGTGGTATTACACCTAAAGAAGACTTTTTTGTTAAATAAACTGAATGTGACTTTTTTCCTTTGTTATACTGGTTATTTCAAGCATTCCTGTCAAGTTTTGTCATAATCAGTTCAATAGTTTGAGAAAAATCTAGTATAATGTAAGACGACATCTGCAGGGATTCGAGCAAAATTTCTTCGAAAAATCCAAACCAAGCCGCATCATGATAGAATATAGTGTGGACCAATAAATGATCAAATATTTATCTCATCTGCCTACAAACAGTTGAATATGATACAAAAGATGACTTTAGGATGATAAATACTACCAATGGACCTCTTTGTCTTCCTTATAAGGTCTCTTTTGGTCCATTTATACCTCTCATTTCCGCAAAATTTCTACTTTATAGGCCAATAAATAAAAATTTTGGGGTAACTTTCACTCATTTATGATAGAAATGTTATAATAAATGATTAATTGAAGTATTCAAGCTGAATGAACTATCCGTATAAAAGTTTACTGTCTCCAAGGAGGTTTCAATAAGTCCTTACGTAAAACTTAAATTTACGCCGCGTTCCAGAGAGGGACATAAAAAGCTTCTCTTTTGGTGAATAATTTGTTGTTACTGCTTTAAAAATAATTTCATTTACTTAAAACTATATATTTATTAAAGTATTTCTTAGGAAAAAATTTCTAGTATAGCAGAATATAAGAAAAAAGGAGAAAAAGCTCCCCAAAACTCTAAGTATGGCTTATTCTGTCAACTAATATTCATGGTAAAGTCCTATTTCAAGGAAATTTTCTCATAAAATGTGTTTTGGAGACTCAATCCACTCAGAATATTTCATTATTAGTAATATTTCACTTAAATAGCAAGAAATTTTAACACATGAGAGTACTCACAAGGTCAAAGGTGCATGTACAGCTTCCTATATTAGGTGTAATACCACCATTGATTTTCCCCTATTAGTCTTTGTTAAATTTGCACTTTTCAAAAAATTGTGCAGAATTTATCTTTGTTTCAAATAAAGAAATACTTGGCATGAGTAAAGTTTGATCCTGTCCAGTACTATAGAAAAAATTTCACATAACATTTCATTGCATATAAGAAAATAACCATCACTGGAAGTTAACCAATCAAATTTTCCCCCTTTTTTAACCTGTATACAAGCTTTAGTAACCATGTAACCTCAAGTTTCCAAAATATTCTATAGAAACCCCAAATAAAAAAATAATGGTGCTTTGAAATACCCAAGATATATGTTTATGACCCAGAAATGTTTTACTGCAATGAAATGTAGGATCAATTACCTACAACTGTCAAATTCAAGGGAATATTTTTTTTCGACCTATTTTCGTATGCAACCGGATGTGACGTACTATGATTTGGTGGTATTACACCTAAAGAAGACTTTTTTGTTAAATAAACTGAATGTGACTTTTTTCCTTTGTTATACTGGTTATTTCAAGCATTCCTGTCAAGTTTTGTCATAATCAGTTCAATAGTTTGAGAAAAATCTAGTATAATGTAAGACGACATCTGCAGGGATTCGAGCAAAATTTCTTCGAAAAATCCAAACCAAGCCGCATCATGATAGAATATAGTGTGGACCAATAAATGATCAAATATTTATCTCATCTGCCTACAAACAGTTGAATATGATACAAAAGATGACTTTAGGATGATAAATACTACCAATGGACCTCTTTGTCTTCCTTATAAGGTCTCTTTTGGTCCATTTATACCTCTCATTTCCGCAAAATTTCTACTTTATAGGCCAATAAATAAAAATTTTGGGGTAACTTTCACTCATTTATGATAGAAATGTTATAATAAATGATTAATTGAAGTATTCAAGCTGAATGAACTATCCGTATAAAAGTTTACTGTCTCCAAGGAGGTTTCAATAAGTCCTTACGTAAAACTTAAATTTACGCCGCGTTCCAGAGAGGGACATAAAAAGCTTCTCTTTTGGTGAATAATTTGTTGTTACTGCTTTAAAAATAATTTCATTTACTTAAAACTATATATTTATTAAAGTATTTCTTAGGAAAAAATTTCTAGTATAGCAGAATATAAGAAAAAAGGAGAAAAAGCTCCCCAAAACTCTAAGTATGGCTTATTCTGTCAACTAATATTCATGGTAAAGTCCTATTTCAAGGAAATTTTCTCATAAAATGTGTTTTGGAGACTCAATCCACTCAGAATATTTCATTATTAGTAATATTTCACTTAAATAGCAAGAAATTTTAACACATGAGAGTACTCACAAGGTCAAAGGTGCATGTACAGCTTCCTATATTAGGTGTAATACCACCATTGATTTTCCCCTATTAGTCTTTGTTAAATTTGCACTTTTCAAAAAATTGTGCAGAATTTATCTTTGTTTCAAATAAAGAAATACTTGGCATGAGTAAAGTTTGATCCTGTCCAGTACTATAGAAAAAATTTCACATAACATTTCATTGCATATAAGAAAATAACCATCACTGGAAGTTAACCAATCAAATTTTCCCCCTTTTTTAACCTGTATACAAGCTTTAGTAACCATGTAACCTCAAGTTTCCAAAATATTCTATAGAAACCCCAAATAAAAAAATAATGGTGCTTTGAAATACCCAAGATATATGTTTATGACCCAGAAATGTTTTACTGCAATGAAATGTAGGATCAATTACCTACAACTGTCAAATTCAAGGGAATATTTTTTTTCGACCTATTTTCGTATGCAACCGGATGTGACGTACTATGATTTGGTGGTATTACACCTAAAGAAGACTTTTTTGTTAAATAAACTGAATGTGACTTTTTTCCTTTGTTATACTGGTTATTTCAAGCATTCCTGTCAAGTTTTGTCATAATCAGTTCAATAGTTTGAGAAAAATCTAGTATAATGTAAGACGACATCTGCAGCGATTCGAGCAAAATTTCTTCGAAAAATCCAAACCAAGCCGCATCATGATAGAATATAGTGTGGACCAATAAATGATCAAATATTTATCTCATCTGCCTACAAACAGTTGAATATGATACAAAAGATGACTTTAGGATGATAAATACTACCAATGGACCTCTTTGTCTTCCTTATAAGGTCTCTTTTGGTCCATTTATACCTCTCATTTCCGCAAAATTTCTACTTTATAGGCCAATAAATAAAAATTTTGGGGTAACTTTCACTCATTTATGATAGAAATGTTATAATAAATGATTAATTGAAGTATTCAAGCTGAATGAACTATCCGTATAAAAGTTTACTGTCTCCAAGGAGGTTTCAATAAGTCCTTACGTAAAACTTAAATTTACGCCGCGTTCCAGAGAGGGACATAAAAAGCTTCTCTTTTGGTGAATAATTTGTTGTTACTGCTTTAAAAATAATTTCATTTACTTAAAACTATATATTTATTAAAGTATTTCTTAGGAAAAAATTTCTAGTATAGCAGAATATAAGAAAAAAGGAGAAAAAGCTCCCCAAAACTCTAAGTATGGCTTATTCTGTCAACTAATATTCATGGTAAAGTCCTATTTCAAGGAAATTTTCTCATAAAATGTGTTTTGGAGACTCAATCCACTCAGAATATTTCATTATTAGTAATATTTCACTTAAATAGCAAGAAATTTTAACACATGAGAGTACTCACAAGGTCAAAGGTGCATGTACAGCTTCCTATATTAGGTGTAATACCACCATTGATTTTCCCCTATTAGTCTTTGTTAAATTTGCACTTTTCAAAAAATTGTGCAGAATTTATCTTTGTTTCAAATAAAGAAATACTTGGCATGAGTAAAGTTTGATCCTGTCCAGTACTATAGAAAAAATTTCACATAACATTTCATTGCATATAAGAAAATAACCATCACTGGAAGTTAACCAATCAAATTTTCCCCCTTTTTTAACCTGTATACAAGCTTTAGTAACCATGTAACCTCAAGTTTCCAAAATATTCTATAGAAACCCCAAATAAAAAAATAATGGTGCTTTGAAATACCCAAGATATATGTTTATGACCCAGAAATGTTTTACTGCAATGAAATGTAGGATCAATTACCTACAACTGTCAAATTCAAGGGAATATTTTTTTTCGACCTATTTTCGTATGCAACCGGATGTGACGTACTATGATTTGGTGGTATTACACCTAAAGAAGACTTTTTTGTTAAATAAACTGAATGTGACTTTTTTCCTTTGTTATACTGGTTATTTCAAGCATTCCTGTCAAGTTTTGTCATAATCAGTTCAATAGTTTGAGAAAAATCTAGTATAATGTAAGACGACATCTGCAGCGATTCGAGCAAAATTTCTTCGAAAAATCCAAACCAAGCCGCATCATGATAGAATATAGTGTGGACCAATAAATGATCAAATATTTATCTCATCTGCCTACAAACAGTTGAATATGATACAAAAGATGACTTTAGGATGATAAATACTACCAATGGACCTCTTTGTCTTCCTTATAAGGTCTCTTTTGGTCCATTTATACCTCTCATTTCCGCAAAATTTCTACTTTATAGGCCAATAAATAAAAATTTTGGGGTAACTTTCACTCATTTATGATAGAAATGTTATAATAAATGATTAATTGAAGTATTCAAGCTGAATGAACTATCCGTATAAAAGTTTACTGTCTCCAAGGAGGTTTCAATAAGTCCTTACGTAAAACTTAAATTTACGCCGCGTTCCAGAGAGGGACATAAAAAGCTTCTCTTTTGGTGAATAATTTGTTGTTACTGCTTTAAAAATAATTTCATTTACTTAAAACTATATATTTATTAAAGTATTTCTTAGGAAAAAATTTCTAGTATAGCAGAATATAAGAAAAAAGGAGAAAAAGCTCCCCAAAACTCTAAGTATGGCTTATTCTGTCAACTAATATTCATGGTAAAGTCCTATTTCAAGGAAATTTTCTCATAAAATGTGTTTTGGAGACTCAATCCACTCAGAATATTTCATTATTAGTAATATTTCACTTAAATAGCAAGAAATTTTAACACATGAGAGTACTCACAAGGTCAAAGGTGCATGTACAGCTTCCTATATTAGGTGTAATACCACCATTGATTTTCCCCTATTAGTCTTTGTTAAATTTGCACTTTTCAAAAAATTGTGCAGAATTTATCTTTGTTTCAAATAAAGAAATACTTGGCATGAGTAAAGTTTGATCCTGTCCAGTACTATAGAAAAAATTTCACATAACATTTCATTGCATATAAGAAAATAAGGTGACTGGGGAATAGAAGTAAGGTCACCATTGGTCTTCCGGCAGTAAAACCCTTGCTAAAGTGGGGCGTCCGTTTGGCTGTGCGGGATGTACAAATTTGCAGCCACGTCCGGTCAGAATGGGGACGTTAAATCCGAAGCCTCGTGTGAAGAGAGTGCCACGCTCTTTGCACGTTAAGAACCCTTGCAACAACTCTTTGAGGGGTCCGTAGGTGACCTTGTTGTAAGGCTAAATTGCTGTCCCTATCCAATATACCCTCATTTCCAGTGGCTGTCTAAATTTCTCCGGCCTTAATCCCTGACGCCTCAATTACAGAACCTACCTATTGTATTTATTGTTAATTTGTTCTCGTCCTGAATATGCATGATATATTTGCCACTGGACGTTAAGCAACCAACAATCAATCAATATACAAAATGTGCTACATATGTAAACAAAACTTATTAAAGGTGAAAACTTCAAAATAACCAATGCATAATGTAAATAAATGATTTCAATACGATTTTGAATCATACCCTGCCATGCAATTACAGTGAGCCGCGGCTACTGAACCATCTCCGGAGAGGGCAACCCATGGATGATGAGGTTCCTCATTCAATCTTTGTGACGGCCTAACATCTGCTTTTAGTATAGTGTATGTACTGGTGGAAGGCTTATAGCTGTAAACAGATTGCTGTTAGAAGTCCTAAGCATTAGGCATAATCCATTGAAAGTAATTATTGAATCCTGAAGAATATTTAAATCACTACATTAATAATAAATTTATGATTTTTTATGTACGATATCTAGATACTGAAATATTTGATTGTTGCTTGGCTTAATTCAGTTGTATATTTCAAATGTGCATGATGCTTTGTTTCTTTTGTTTTGTATACGTTTTTATATTCGGTTAAAAGCTCACCAGAGCTTTTGTTTGTATGTTTTATGCTATGCTGAATCAAAATAAAGTTTCCTATGTCTATGTCTGGTGTGGGTTGAATGTTAGTCAATTTGTTCCAAGTCCAATTCCTTCCGTGACAATTCGTCCCAGATTTGGTCAATTTGTCTAAAAAATACGTCAATCAGTTGACTGCTCATAATGCAAAATGCAACTCTATCAAAAATTTTGAAAACTAACAAAAAACACCATTACATTCTTTACTGCCCAGTTTTAATGAATTACGATAAAAAACACATAATATAAAAAATAGAATCCCACTTTTCAGGATTTCTATGATGACGTATTTATCCCCTATATAGAAAAAAATGGCTATTACGTGATACCATTAAAAACTAACAAGGGCTTAAAACTGCCTACAGTATGTACCTATTGGTGGTAAAGATTAATACGAAAATCAGGCTTATACAATTTAAAAGGACCTTCTTGGTGGAATGATTGATTGATTGTTAATTGGATGCTTAACGTCCAGTGGCAAATATTTCATGCATATTCAGGACGACAAGAAGTTAACAATAAATACAATAGGTAGGTTCTGTATTAGGGCTTCCGGAATTAAGGTCGGAGAAATTTAGACTGCCACGGGAAATGAGGGTATATTGGATAGGGACAGAAATTTAGCCTTGCAACAGGTCACATACGGACCCCTCAAAGAGTTGTTGCAAGGGTTCTTAACGTGCAAAGAGCGTGGCACTCTCTTTACACGAGACATTGGATTTAACGTCCCCATTCTGACCGGACGTGGCTGCAAATTTGTACATCCCGCACAGCCAAACGGACGACCCACTTTAGCAAGGGTTTTACTGCCGGTCGGAGGAAGACCAATGGTGACCTTACTTCTATTCCCCTGTCACCATTGGTGTTTTTTTGATGGAATGAGACAATCAAATATACAATGCAAATACTTGTATACTTACAGTCAGCTGCCTGCAAGAGAAGAAAGCAGCCTTACTCTATAGCTTGGGCTAAATCAATGTTGTTGGAACCAAGAATGATCATATCATACTGAAATTTCAGCATGTTTTTAAATATATCAGCAGTCAAGTGTACATCAGATCCCTTAAATAAATTGTAGGACTCCATTTGATGAGATCGTAATACTTCTAACAACCCTCCAATTTGTAAGCCTGTAACAAAATAAAAAAACACTCAAAATAGAAGCTCACCTGAGAGAGCATGAACACTTGAGCATTCACTTAGTTTCCTATTGGCTTCATGTTGGTATTTAATTTGACATCCCTTACCAAAAAGAAAGTTTGCAAAAAGTTTGCAGCAAAATATTTGGTGTGCAGCAACAGTGTGCTAGAAGTGTGCAGATGTGTTGTGGTAGCTTTCGACTTCTGGCACACATCATTTCCATATTTAAAGTGTACCAGAACAAGAAGAATACGTCAGGAGAGTCTCCCAACTTTTGATTTATCCTTTTCTTCACCATTTTCTGTGAGTCTTAACAAAATTATGTAAATCAATGTGCCACAACTTAACAAGCTAATGAGTGTCTTGTTATTCAAAGTTCAAACATACATTTATATTTTCACATGTTTTTTTTTCAGTGTTGACAAAAAAGTAAATATATATACATAAACAGTTCTGACAAATAAAACTATGTCTTTTTTGTTTACTGTATATTAAGAATGAACATGCAGGATAAAGCTTTTAACACTATATAAAATATGACCTTAATTCAAAAACAATTTAACAATTCATGTGTATTAATATATGTATTACTGGCAAACGTCTGGTACACAGTGGGCCAAAAGTGTGCCAGAATTGCCAAAAACAGTGTGCTGGAAAACTAATTCGCATACAAAAAATGTGCTTGCTGCAACTGACCGCAAGCTTGCCACTAATATATGCCGGAAGCCTTTTATTTCCATAAGGGACAGTGGTTTTAGAGAAGACTTTAATATATATATATATATATATATTTCTTATCATCAAAGCAAAAAGTACTGGAACATTTTTTTCTGGTGAAAGGGGGTGGAGGTTTAACAGGAATTTCAAAATTTCAACCACCTTTAACTGTTTTTATCAATAGTTCTAAATTTAACAGAATTACTTTTTAGATGATATTATCATGTCCTTTAATGAACAAAAATGTCTGCAGTTGCCCCTTATTACAGCTAATGTTCTGTCATTTAAAACCAATTACCCTGTAAAAACTGATCTAGAATCATTTTCTGTGGCTGGATGATATGATGGCCTACCATAGCTTGTATTATCTTAGGAAGATGGGATTGTTCAATCTTGAATGAAAGAACACTATATCCTTCTTCTAAACGATCTGACAAAAGATCATCTATAGATCTTGATATCTGGCTATTTCAACTAAAAAAAAAATACAATAAACATTCAATAAAGGCTATGCCTGATATGACAACAAATTAAGAACAGAATTTACATGCACTGAATTGGACCAAATAAGAGAAGACAACAAATATGCAACTGTTACTCTGCAATGCCACCTCTTAGTTTTCATCAAGACAGAGATATAACAGTGAGGTACTGGTACTTAAAATCAGAAAAAAACATACTCTGCAAAGCCACCTCTTAGTTTTCATCAAGACATAGATATAACAGTGAGGTACTGGTACTTAAAATCAGAAAAAAACATACTCTGCAAAGCCACCTCTTAGTTTTCATCAAGACATAGATATAACAGTGAGGTACTGGTACTTAAAATCAGAAAAAAACATACTCTGCAATGCCACCTCTTAGTTTTCATCAAGACATAGATATAACAGTGAGGTACTGGTACTTAAAATCAGAAAAAAACATACTCTGCAAAGCCACCTCTTAGTTTTCATCAAGACATAGATATAACAGTGAGGTACTGGTACTTAAAATCAGAAAAAAACATACTCTGCAAAGCCACCTCTTAGTTTTCATCAAGACATAGATATAACAGTGAGGTACTGGTACTTAAAATCAGAAAAAAACATACTCTGCAATGCCACATCTTAGTTTTCATCAAGACATAGATATAACAGTGAGGTACTGGTACTTAAAATCAGAAAAAAACATACTCTGCAAAGCCACCTCTTAGTTTTCATCAAGACATAGATATAACAGTGAGGTACTGGTACTTAAAATCAGAAAAAAACATACTCTGCAAAGCCACCTCTTAGTTTTCATCAAGACATAGATATAACAGTGAGGTACTGGTACTTAAAATCAGAAAAAAACATACTCTGCAAAGCCACCTCTTAGTTTTCATCAAGACATAGATATAACAGTGAGGTACTGGTACTTAAAATCAGAAAAAAACATACTCTGCAAAGCCACCTCTTAGTTTTCATCAAGACATAGATATAACAGTGAGGTACTGGTACTTAAAATCAGAAAAAAACATACTCTGCAAAGCCACCTCTTAGTTTTCATCAAGACATAGATATAACAGTGAGGTACTGGTACTTAAAATCAGAAAAAAACATACTCTGCAAAGCCACCTCTTAGTTTTCATCAAGACATAGATATAACAGTGAGGTACTGGTACTTAAAATCAGAAAAAAACATACTCTGCAATGCCACCTCTTAGTTTTCATCAAGACATAGATATAACAGTGAGGTACTGGTACTTAAAATCAGAAAAAAACATACTCTGCAAAGCCACCTCTTAGTTTTCATCAAGACATAGATATAACAGTGAGGTACTGGTACTTAAAATCAGAAAAAAACATACTCTGCAAAGCCACCTCTTAGTTTTCATCAAGACATAGATATAACAGTGAGGTACTGGTACTTAAAATCAGAAAAAAACATACTCTGCAAAGCCACCTCTTAGTTTTCATCAAGACATAGATATAACAGTGAGGTACTGGTACTTAAAATCAGAAAAAAACATACTCTGCAAAGCCACCTCTTAGTTTTCATCAAGACATAGATATAACAGTGAGGTACTGGTACTTAAAATCAGAAAAAAACATACTCTGCAAAGCCACCTCTTAGTTTTCATCAAGACATAGATATAACAGTGAGGTACTGGTACTTAAAATCAGAAAAAAACATACTCTGCAAAGCCACCTCTTAGTTTTCATCAAGACATAGATATAACAGTGAGGTACTGGTACTTAAAATCAGAAAAAAACATACTCTGCAAAGCCACCTCTTAGTTTTCATCAAGACATAGATATAACAGTGAGGTACTGGTACTTAAAATCAGAAAAAAACATACTCTGCAAAGCCACCTCTTAGTTTTCATCAAGACATAGATATAACAGTGAGGTACTGGTACTTAAAATCAGAAAAAAACATACTCTGCAAAGCCACCTCTTAGTTTTCATCAAGACATAGATATAACAGTGAGGTACTGGTACTTAAAATCAGAAAAAAACATACTCTGCAAAGCCACCTCTTAGTTTTCATCAAGACATAGATATAACAGTGAGGTACTGGTACTTAAAATCAGAAAAAAACATACTCTGCAAAGCCACCTCTTAGTTTTCATCAAGACATAGATATAACAGTGAGGTACTGGTACTTAAAATCAGAAAAAAACATACTCTGCAAAGCCACCTCTTAGTTTTCATCAAGACATAGATATAACAGTGAGGTACTGGTACTTAAAATCAGAAAAAAACATACTCTGCAAAGCCACCTCTTAGTTTTCATCAAGACATAGATATAACAGTGAGGTACTGGTACTTAAAATCAGAAAAAAACATACTCTGCAAAGCCACCTCTTAGTTTTCATCAAGACATAGATATAACAGTGAGGTACTGGTACTTAAAATCAGAAAAAAACATACTCTGCAATGCCACCTCTTAGTTTTCATCAAGACATAGATATAACAGTGAGGTACTGGTACTTAAAATCAGAAAAAAACATACTCTGCAAAGCCACCTCTTAGTTTTCATCAAGACATAGATATAACAGTGAGGTACTGGTACTTAAAATCAGAAAAAAACATACTCTGCAAAGCCACCTCTTAGTTTTCATCAAGACATAGATATAACAGTGAGGTACTGGTACTTAAAATCAGAAAAAAACATACTCTGCAAAGCCACCTCTTAGTTTTCATCAAGACATAGATATAACAGTGAGGTACTGGTACTTAAAATCAGAAAAAAACATACTCTGCAAAGCCACCTCTTAGTTTTCATCAAGACATAGATATAACAGTGAGGTACTGGTACTTAAAATCAGAAAAAAACATACTCTGCAAAGCCACCTCTTAGTTTTCATCAAGACATAGATATAACAGTGAGGTACTGGTACTTAAAATCAGAAAAAAACATACTCTGCAAAGCCACCTCTTAGTTTTCATCAAGACATAGATATAACAGTGAGGTACTGGTACTTAAAATCAGAAAAAAACATACTCTGCAAAGCCACCTCTTAGTTTTCATCAAGACATAGATATAACAGTGAGGTACTGGTACTTAAAATCAGAAAAAAAATACTCTGCAATGCCACCTCTTAGTTTTCATCAAGACATAGATATAACAGTGAGGTACTGGTACTTAAAATCAGAAAAAAACATACTCTGCAAAGCCACCTCTTAGTTTTCATCAAGACATAGATATAACAGTGAGGTACTGGTACTTAAAATCAGAAAAAAAATACTCTGCAATGCCACCTCTTAGTTTTCATCAAGACATAGATATAACAGTGAGGTACTTAAAATCAGAAAAAACAAATTCCATAAAGAATAAACTGGATTATTAAAAAAATATGCTTTACAAAAAAACTGTAACTATTAAGTGTTTTGTTCTTCATCATAACGGTTTTAAATTCAAGTCTTTTCCTGTACATGCATATACAAAAGGACCAACAAATGATCACTCCTGTACACTCCAAGTCAAATACTTTCCGACAATTACAAATATTTTCACCCCAAAAAAATCCCTACATGACACTTAGGATCCACAATATACGTTTTGGATATCTAACTGATGTAAACAGTACAAAGCTGATAAAAGATCATCCAATAATAATTAACTGATTTTAGGATATGCCAGACATGAATATATTAACTTTTTTCAATATTTGATTTTGTATAAAAATAAAAACTTTACTATCTGTTCAAAGACATGAAAGCTAAAATACATTCAGCAGATATTAATAACCTACTTGTATGACAACAAAACTTTGTCTTGTGATATGTTTGTGTAATATGTAATATATCTATTGTTGTATATAAATGTTGAATAATTGAATACAGATAATAATCAAAAACTAGAGGCTCTTAAGAGCCTGTGTCGCTCACCTTGGTCTATGTGCATATTAAGCAAAGGACACAGATGGATTCATGACAAAATTGAGTTTTGGTGATGGTGATGTGTTTGTAGATCTTACTTAACTGAACATTCTTACTGCTTACAATTATCTCTATCTATAATGAACTTGGCCCAGAAGTTACAGTTGAAAATATTTGTAAAAATTTACAAAAATTTACAAAATTTATGAAAATTGTTAAAAATTGACTATAAAGGTCAATAACTCCTTAAGGGGTCAATTGACCATTTTGGTCATGTTGTCTTATTTGTAGGTCTACTTTGCTGTACATTATTGCTGTTTACAGTTTATCTCTATCTATAATAATACTGAAGATAACCAAAAGCTGCAAAATTTTCTCAAAATTACCAATTCAGGGGCAGCAACCCAACAACGGGTTGCCTGATTGGTCTGAAAATTTCAGACCAGATAGATTTTGACCTAATGAACAATTTTATCCTCGTCAGATTTGCTCTAAATGCTTTGGTTTCAGAGATATGAGCCAAAAACTGCATGTTACCCTATGTACTATTTGTCGCCATGTCCGACCATCTTGGTTCACGGGTGGGGTCATCGGACACATTTCTTAAACTATATACCCTATTGATGATTGTGGACAAGTTTGGTTAAATTTGTCTAAGTAGTTTCAGAGGAAAAGAATTTTGTAAAAGATTACAAAAATTTACGAAAAAATGTTAAAAATTGACTATAAAGGGCAAAAACTCCTTAAGGGGTCAACAGACCATTTTGGTCAGGTTGACTTATTTGTAGATCTTATTTTGATGAACATTATTTCTGTCTACAGTTTATCTCTATCTATAATAAAATTCAAGATAATAACCAAAAACGGCAAAATTTCCTTAAAATTACCAATTCAGGGGCAGCAACCCCACTGGGGTAAATGAGATCTCCGTAACTGCAGTTACGTATATCAAAAGATGGCGGACGACTTTCTGGTCAATATTTCTTTTGTCGATTTTGTAATAACTATGTTCTATATTTTGGTATTTCGTGTCTTTTTCAACTTATTTACTTAATTTGAACCTGAAATACTATGCGTTTTTTCATAGTTTAACCGCTAAATGGAGAAATAGGTCGTCCAAAAAAACACGATGATATGGGTAACTGTAAAGATTGATATCAGTAACTGTATTAAACTTTTAGAAAAGGGTATCCGTAACTGTTGTGTTTTATCATTTGATTTTGCCATTTGATTAGGGACTGCCGTTTTGAATTTTCCTGGGAGTTCAGTATTTTTGGGATTTCACTTTTTGTTGTATCTGCGTCATTCAGTATTCTTGATTTAATAGATCGGACGAACAATTTTTCTGTACTAAAATTGTCATAAATTGGTCAAAAGATTAGCAATTATCACAACATTAGAAAAATGCCAATCAGAGAACTTTCAGCTAACAATCTAAATGCAATTAAAAGGAATACCCTGAAATCAGATTAACGTTCTACATATTTACATGCCTTTAATTTGCCTAAGCACACAGTGGTTCAACATGTTTATTGAGGACTACACCAGAATTTGTCCAAATGTGTCAAAACAATCAGGTATCTGAGTTAACGTCGAATTCATAAGTTGAAAAACTGCTTGAATGATCTACCAAGTATAAAAAAAGAAAATTTAGTATAATTGCCAATGAGACAACTCTCCACAAGAGATCAATGACCCAGAAATAACCAACTGACTCTTGACTCATTTAGTTAGTCTAAATTCTAGTTAAAATTTAAACACAACACGGTTAACCTTTTGTCATCTTGACAAATAATTAAGAGTAACATTTATACATTATCTTACAAATATCCATCCTACTACTCCCAAGGACAATGTTTGTGTTTATTACTTATTTGGCACAAAATATTTAATCTTGAAAAGAATTATTTTATTTTGATTTTTAAACACCAATAAATGAGTAATTGTCAGAAAATACTAATCCTAATAAATATTTTATTATACAATACTTTGAAAAACTGCATCAATAGTAACTCAGTGGTTAAGTGAGTGATTGTTGGTTACTTAATGTCCAGTGGCAAATATTTCATGCATATTCAGGACGAGAACAAGTAAACAATAAATACAATAGGTAGGGTCTTGTAATGATAGAGGCCATCCGGGATGATGGTCTGGGAAATTTGGACTGCCACTGGAAAATGAGGGTATATTGGATAGGGACAGGAATTCTGCCTTGCAACAGGCCACCCACAGACCCCTCAAAGAGTTGTTGCAAGGATTCCTAACGTGCAAAGAGCGGTACACTCTCTTTACACGAGGCATCTGATTTAACGTCCCCATTCTGACCGGACCGGGCTGCAAACTTGATACATCCCGCACAGCATAACAGACGCCCCGCATTGGCAAGCGTTTTACTGCCGGCCGGAAGAAGACCAAGTGACCATACTTCGCTTCCCCAGTCACCATTGGGGGCCAGTGGTTAAGTGATACGGGTATATACTTAATACTGTAAAAACTAGATATACAGTGAAAGAGACATGGTGATTATCCCTACATTAAAGTTAGTTTGTTTTATATATGACATTGAATTAATCTCAAGTATATAATATTTGTAGGCACCAGGGAAATGACAGACCACACTCCCAACAGACCTCAGACCCCAATATGGGAAATAAAGTTAAAAATAAAAAAAGAGTAGCCAAAGAAAGATAAATCTCAAAAAGCATTATTTTTAGAGGTTTTAAAGATCTGTTCAAAAGTTCATTTCTTCATTGACGTCTGGGGTCTTTGGCTCCTGTTGTGAGATCTGGAATAGGGCCTTCTTCAGTCTGTCTTTAGCGGTTTGATTTCTTCTCCCTGCTGCCTAACCACGCTCCTCAATCCCTGTACTTGTGATGACATGGTTGTCATGAGGTTGGTAAAGTTGCGTAGTTGGTCCTGCACCTTACCTACCTCGATAGTTAGGCTACAATTATTTGAAGTTATAATGTTTTGCAGGTTTTCTAAGTGATGGCATGTAGAGCTAGAAGAACAAGAAGATTTCTTGGATACATTCTTACTCGACTGTCGCAAGGGAACATGGCCCCATTCAAGTCTGAATCAGTCAAAAGTCTAGTGGAGACCTGCTCCAGGACCTCCTGCATTACCTCCATTGGCGACTCATGTGCTATGTATTCTGGTGATGATAGATGTCCAAACCTTAAAGGCGGTAATACAGATGAAGACTCTGATGAGGCCAGCTCTGCATCAGAGTCTGGTGGACCATAGGTTGGTATATTAGTTCTAATTGAGGTAAAATTCAAGGAGGAGGTGCTATCTCTAGACGAGCACTTATCGGATCTCTTATGGTGCCTTTGTTACTACTATCCCCCATCAACCAAAAATCCTGTTTTGGCTTTGGCTGATACGGGTTCTCACTTTTCCTAAAGTAGAAAATGTCTGGGCAGCTATAGCCTCTGCCTTCTGCTCATAGTGTTTCCGATGGAAATTTATGTGGGCCTTTAGTTGACTCTCTTCAGTCTTGTATCCGCATAGTAAGCAATAGACCGGTACTTGCGTTAGCTCTACATGGTTCATCAAAATATGAGTCACCATACGATATCTAGTCCCCTAGTAGGGCTCCTCTTCCGGGCACCTGAGGCACATCGTTGCCCTTCTAACCGCCCTATAAATATCATGGTTGTAAGAACTCATCTGAAAATAACATAGACCATAGAAACTTGTCTAATTATAAAATTTTAGAAAAGATGCCATAACTCTGCTGATCTGGAGATAAAAAAACTTATTGTATCATTAGCTAGAAACTTTGAGCATTCTTATTTATTTATATAATTTTTTTATTGGTAGATAAACATATCCACAAACCATGGATTTGAATAGTCAGCTGACAATGTTTATTCAGCCAATACACAACAATACTGATGTGAGGAGTAAACTAGAGGCTCTCAAGAGCCTGTGTCGCTCACCTGACTCTACTTTGGTTTTAGAAATCATGTAAAGATAGATAAAAATCATAACAGATACCCAAATAATGATTGAGGCCAAATTTTGATTAATATTGGTCCCGTTATTTAATAAAATATCCTGGTGGCCATCTTGAACAGTAAATCGGCAACAAAGTAGCAACACTTGGTCAGCACTTCATAAGGAACATTCATGCCATGTTTGGATTCATTCCATTCAGTGGTACTCTAAAAGAAGACATTTGTATGTATTTCCCATAGGGTCCTATGTTAAACTAAGCCCCCCCCCCCCCCCCCCCCTAAGCGGCCATCTTGGATGATGGATCGACTGCAAAGTAACAACACTTGGTCAGCAACTCATAAGGAACATTCATGCCATGTTTGGTTCAATTCCATTCAGTGGTTCTCTAAAAGAAGACAATTGTATGTATTTCCCATAGGGTCCTATGTTAAACTAAGTCCCCCGCTGTCGGCCATCTTGGATGATGGATCGGCTGCAAAGTAACAACACTTGGTCAACATCTCATAAGGAACATTCATGCCATGTTTGGTTCCATTCCATTTATTGGTTCTCTAAAAGAAGACATTTTTATGTATTTCCCAAAGGGTCCTTTGTAAAACTAAGTCCCCCGCTGGGGGCCATCTTGGATGATGGATCGGCTACAAAGTAACAACACTTGGTCAGCATCTCATAAGGAAGATTCATGCCATGTTTGGTTTCATTCCATTCAGTGGTTCACTAAAAGAAGACATTTGTATGTATTTCCCATAGGGTCCTATGTTCAACTAAGTCCCCCGCTGGCGGCCATCTTGGATGATGGATCGGCTACAAAGTAACAACACTTGGTCAGAACCTCATAAGGAACATTCATGCCATGTTTGGTTTTATTCCATTCAGTGGTTCTCTAAAAGAAGACATTTGTATGTATTTCCCATAGGGTCCTATGTTAAACTAAGTCCCCCGCTGGCGGCCATCTTGGATGATGGACCGACTGCAAAGTAACAACACTTGGTCAGCATCTCATGAGGAACAATCATGTCATGTTTGGTTCCATTCCATTCAGTGGTTCTCTAAAAGAAGACATTTTTATGTATTTCCCATAGGGTCCTATGTTAAACTAAGTCCCCCGCTGGCGGCCATCTTGGATGATGGATCGGCTACAAAGTAACAACACTTAGTCAGCACCTCATAAGGAACATTCATGCCATGTTTGGTTTCATTCCATTCAGTGGTTCTCTAAAAGAAGTCATTTGTATGCATTTCCCATAGGGTCCTATGTTAAACTAAGTCCCCCGCTGGCGGCCATCTTGGATGATGGATCGGCTACAAAGTAACAACACTTGGTCAGCACCTCATAAGGAACATTCATGCCATGTTTGGTTTTATTCCATTCAGTGGTTCTCTAAAAGAAGTCATTTGTATGCATTTCCCATAGGGTCCTATGTTAAACTAAGTCCCCCGCTGGCGGCCATCTTGGATGATGGATCGGCTACAAAGTAACAACACTTGGTCAGCACCTCATAAGGAACATTCATGCCATGTTTGGTTTCATTCCATTCAGTGGTTCTCTAGAAGAAGTTCAAAATGTAAAAAGTTAACGCCGACGACGGACGACGCCGGACGACGACGGACGACGGACGCCAAGTGATGAGAAAAGCTCACTTGGCCCTTCGGGCCAGGTGAGCTAAAAAGGGAGATAATCCAAAATTATCAATCTGATATCATCAGCTTATGCTATTTATCAATTTCATTTCTTTGATTCACAAGACATTACATGCTTTCTTAAAAAAAACTTTCTCAAGTTTACAAACAAATGGTTAACTAATTAATTTTTATTCATATACATTCAATATGTACACAATTTTTTGTTTTACTGATTATGTGAAAAAATATTTTTCAGCTCATCAGAATAACGTTTGGCAGTCAATCTACTCAAATTAAAAAAAAAAACAGTATAAAAGGTGATTCAGAACCATCTAAAATCTGTTTATGTTCAACTTTTCTCATCCATTTAGGGACATTTTCCCCCCGATAGGCCTTTAACTTGTCATGATTGACACCTTTACAATTTCCAGTGCCATCCAGCTGGATTTTATAGTTTATGTCATTCAATTTTCTAGTCAAAAGACAGGGTCCCATATAAAGTAGCTGCAACTTAGGACTTGTGCCTTCTTTTCTGGTTTTCCTCTATCCAGGACAATGCCGAATTTGCGTTTCGTTCTCCTTCACACCACCATGTAATAACCCTGTGTTGAGAATGATATTTTTGTTTTTGAATTTTGGCACATATACTGTCTCCTAGGAGAACTGGTCTATATTAGTGTGGCCTTTCTGGTGATGGAATTGGGCGATTCGCGCTTTTCTTTAGCTTTACTAATGACATGTATGTTGTTCTGGGGTATTTCCCGACGATGATGTTCAGAAAATATATTTTCAAGTCACCCGATTTACAATCACGGTCCGACACTTATCACAATAAAAATTAAAATGTATATAACAGAAAAGAAGCAAGAAAAATGGTCAATGTGATAGTTAAAATTGTATTTTGATAGGTTCGGGTTAAATAAATACAAGGGTTTATTTTTTTTTTTTGTCTCAAATGTGTCAAGATGGTGATCACTTGGAGAAGGAAATATAAACAAATTTAGTAAGTGTTTTTTGACGGACTCGGTTAAATTAACTACCAGGACTATGTTTGTTTGTTTGATTTTATTTTTTCTCAATATATCAAGATGGCGATCACGTGGTGGTAAAAATGGCGGTCATTTTGAACAAGTTAAATTTGTGTTTTTTAAGTCTCAGACCAACAGGAACACAAGGGTTTGGATTTTGTTGGTATGTCTATATATATATATATATGTGTACTGTACAAGTATTATACAATGTGCATAAATGCAAATGCTAAACAAAAACAATGTAGATACTCTCAGGGCGAGTTCGGATGGGACCCGAGATCGATCTCGGGTTACCCGGGTTGCATGTTATATCCCATTAAACATTCCCATCGCACCTGTCTGTGATAAGACCATAGTGCCAGTCTGAAAAACTTCCGGTTTTCCAAGAAAGGAATGCGTGACGTCACATTATGTACAAAGAATATAAACAACAATGGCATCTGTATCAACTTCGAAACATCAAGACGATAACCACGACAGTTCTGAAAGTGATTCTAATGAATTGTCTATGTCCTGTGGTTCATCGAAATTTGAAAAGGGGGAAAACGGGAGCTCAGAGTGATGAGATAGTAGAAGCTACTGGTGCCATGGCAAGGGCGCAGATTATTGTTAATTCAATTTGCTTTTCAACGTTTTTAGATTATTGTTTCAGACCAACTATTTTCCACCCAGAGCAATGCTGATGATAATTAGTTATGTGAGATATACATATACACTGCATTTAAAATTTGTATCATAGATTGTTATTGGTAACTATCACAATATGACGGATAATTGCATAACAAGAGAAGAAGCTGTTTCCTATACTTCTAAGACTGATTCAGTCCAAAATTCTCATAAATAATGCATATTTTAAAAGAAATTTGACAATATGTAGCAAGTTTAATATTACCTAAAATGTTAGTGCTGCACATATAGCAATAAAAGACATATTTGTTTCTCCCTCGTCATCAGTATTGTCTCCATCAAGGATGTCGTCCCAAATGGCAAATGCTACTACTTTTTTTCAACCGGTTGTCCACCATTTTTGTTAAAGCACTTCCTGTCACCAACTACTCGGATATTAGTCCCGAACAGAACTTTCCACTTCCTGTCCAGTCCAGAATTACTCGAAAGCTTGTTTGGAACAGAAAACCCGGTACAGTTCAAGAACACCTGATTCGTGCAGACCCCAGGAAAATGTCTGTTCAGGTATCATGGCGTTATAGCTTTCCAGTATTATTGACGGATTGATTGATTGATTGTTGGTTGCTTAACGTTCAGTGGCAAATATTTCATGCATATTCAGGACGAGAACAAGTTCACAATAAATACAATAGGTAGGTTCTGTAATAGATTAAGGGATTAAGGTCGGAGAAATTTAGACTGCCACGGGAAATAAGGGTATATTGGATAAGGACAGAAATTTAGCCTTGCAACAGGTCACCTACGGACCCCTCAAAGAGTTGTTGCAAGGGTTCTTAACGTGCAAAGAGCGTGGCACTCTCTTTACACGAGGCATCGGATTTAACGTCCCCATTCTGACCGGACGTGGCTGCAAATTTGTACATCCCGCACAGCCAAACGGACGCCCCACTTTAGCACGGGTTTTACTGCCGGTCGGAGGAAGACCAATGGTGACCATACTTCTATTCCCCAGTCACCCTTGGGGGTCCCCACTTTGACGAGGGTTTTACCGCCGGTCGGAGGAAGACCAATGGTGACCATACTTCTATTCCCCAGTCACCCTTGGGGATAACATCCTAGGAGGATTAGTGCAAATGTATGAAGGAATCCTTAGGTACAAATAGCAATTATAAGCAGAAGAGGACTCTTAAACATGATTAACAGACATGTAGTCATAGTAGTGGTGTATTCAAGAAATGTAAAACACCTGGAATTAACTATTGTGTATATTTTTTTAACCACAAGTACTAATTAACTATTGTGTATATTTTTATTAACCACAAGTACTTTTAAGAATATAATACAATCAAATTATTGTGTCATCATAGAAGTTACATTAAAAAAAAGTTGAAAATGCATGTTTTTAAATGAATTTTATGTAAACAAAATAAATAAATTTTTTTTGCTTATCGCGCAGCCAAACTTAGAAATCTGTTTATGGTATATGCCTGTTTGTTAACTTTTTTCTCATTTTGCTAAAACCATAAGATCAGTGTTAAAATGAGAAACAAACTGGTTTTTTTTACATATATGAAATACGTAGTAAATGGTTGTAAATTACAGAGAGACTTTCAATACGGTACATCGGTATATCAGATATATTTCACAGAACTATCGATTTCAGTTTATTGATACAATGAAATATGAGGTATATATTAATCAGACAGCAATTTACATGCAGTCCTCAAGAAAAGACAGGTGTCGAAAAGATATGCCATGATCTATTTAATTGACCAGAGGTTCAATTTTGGACATTTTGTGGACCAATTTGTAACGGGGCCCAAAAATCTAAATACATGGTTAGATTCAGCATATCAAAGAACCCCATATATTCAATTTGTGTTGAAATCAAACCAAGTTTAATTTGGACCCCAATGTAGACCAATTTAAAAACAGGACCAAAAATTAAGAATCTAAAATACACGGTTAGATTCGGCATATCATAAACCTTGTGTTTAAAGTTCATAGATTTCTATGTACTTATACTTATACTAAAGTTATTGTGCGAAAAAACAAATGTCTTCTGACGACGACGACGACGTGATACCAATATACGATCGCAAAAAATTTTTTTGCGGTCGTATAAAAACAACTTCTGATCGCACGTTTGACGTCACGTTATTTCATATGAAAGAAACTTCAGTCATGCTTAAGTAGCTTAAATAATTGTTCCATAGTAAGTAATGGGACTAAATCGTATCAATACGACAAGACGAAGGATTCCGACCCCGACTATGATTCCTCCGAAATAAATCTCTACGATTGCACATTTGTTACTTAGGGAAAATGCCATTTTCTTTCAGAATCAACAAACTCAATTTGAATGAAATTAGCATCTTTGTTATTCATAGCATCCCAAAATATTTTATAGATTCTTGTATAGAACAGTTTGACCTCCAAAAGGGTGTCTCAGATTTTGCCTATTGTATTTTATTCGCATAAACCTTCTATGAAGCCAACCTAGATAGTAAGATACGGACGGTTGGATGGACATAGGTAAAACTTCCCGCGCTTACAACAGGAGCATACAAATCTTTAAAATTATATGATGCTATAAAATAAAACTCACAACAAATGACAGATACATTGAAAAAAACACTTGCAATTTGAAGACCTAGTATGACTCATAGTTTAACATGGTTAATAAGTGGTGACATCAAAATATCAATGTAGGATAAAACTCGAGGCTCTCAAGAGCCTGTGTCGCTCACCTGTATTTACTGATGCTTTGGAAATCATGTAAAATAAGGTTAAAATCGTAATTAATAGTATTAGATATAAGATATTATTAGATACTAGAATGATATCTAAGATAATATAAAAAAACAGCAAAAATTCCGTAAAATTACTAATTCGGGGCCAGCAACCCAACAACGGGTTGTAGGACTCGTCTGAAAATTTCAGGGCAGATAAATCTAAATCTGGTGAATATTCAATCACATTCATCGTTGACGCTTCTCTGTTTTTTTTCTAATATGTAGTGTACAGGACAGACGTTGAGTTAAAAATGACGCTTGTTCTCCACTTTCATCAAAAATATGTATTTCTATGTCGCGGATTTCAGTTTTTTTCACAGGGACGAAAATAGGGTTAGAAAAAACGTAATTCCAAGTATTGTTTGGTGTAGGAAACACACGTCGTAAAAGTGAAAACTGATTGTGAAACAGGCTTACACCCATACACACGTCACAAAAAATGTATAGTTCGTGTTTATTTTTTTTTACAGTTGAAATTTTCTCCTCGGTATAAAAATCCGAAACAGCTATTTCCCACTTCCCCTCTAAATACAAAGTGTCACTTAGGTGAACCTTGAAATTTGAAGGTGTATTTTCGGGATAATACTTATTTGATTGGTCGTTGATTAAGAAAATAATATGCTCCTCGTCAATATCATCGTTTTTCATGATAGTGTTTGAATGTCTTCCTCGGGAATGTATTGATTATATTTATCAGGCCAATCTTGAAATTTACATAAAAACTCAGTCTTCCCTCGCCTTTTACGCTTTTTAAGAACTTTCTCTACGACCCAGAGTGATGCATCTGATTTATCAACAGCTTGAAGTTCAGAAGAATAATATTCACCTAAAATCACTTCATCGTTATAAAAGGAACCCAATTTATAAATGTTGATGTTCTGCTTTTTAAATCTCCGTACAACTTTAAATATCTCATCCGTCCATTTTTGACTATAACTTCTGTTAAAGATGTGTCGCGTATAAGCAATTCGAACAAGAGAACCGATTTTAAATTTGTAACTCTTTCGTTGTTGCATTCTTTTTTTTCTCATCGAATCTGCTTCAGTTTTAAGTTGTTTCGTGTTTTTGGTATTTGGTCGACTCATCTTATCATGTGATTGTTTTTTGTTCAAGTATTGTTGAACCCATACATCCGCTTCGTTTTCAGGTGTAACATCGTTGGGGGCAATGTAGTTTAAGGACCTGTGTGGTGTTGCATTGTAGCTCTTTAGAAATTTTTGTAAGTTGTCAATGTACCGATACGTTCTCTTTTTAGTAAAGTAACGATAAAATTTGTTTTTTATGGTTTGTATTACACGCTCTGCATAGTTTGCTTTTATCTCGTTCTTCGTTACAAAATGTCGCACTCCCCTTTCCTTGAAAAGTTTTTGAAACAACCTTCGACTTGAAACATCCATCAACGTCCGAGCGGATCTTGTCTACCTTTGCTGATTGGAGAATTTTTCCAAAAGCTTTGGCTATGTCAACACCTTTTTTACTCTTTGATTCTTGCATCCAAAGACGACGACTAAAGCAATCTATGGCAACTAGTATAAAATTATATCCAGAGTTCCATTGCGAAAAATTACTTACTTGCATTAGGTCGACGTCCATTAAGTTACCAATTCCAGTTGTATACACACGTAATCTCTTAAAAGAATGTCTGGGAGTTTTTTGTAAGGAATAATTGTCTTGTGCATTTAACCATCTCTTTATTTTGTGGTAACCGATTTTTTTTCCATCCGCATTAACAATGTGATAAAGTTTTCTAGCTGAGGAAAAAGAACTTGGATTTTCTATATTGTAATAAATTGGTGCCAAAAGATTGTTCACTTCTTCGTCCATTGTGTTATACTGAACTTATATCCAACCAACCAAACTCTTGAGAAACATACATGAAAATGAGAATTTTTAAACCAGTGAAAATGTCCAATTAAATTCTATTTGTCATCCTTGTATTATATCACAATAAATTAATGTGTACCTTTGAATACTATGTATGTATGTTTACCTCTCATTGACAATATTCCACTCATAATAATCCAATTTCTTTTGTTTTCCTTATTTTCTTTTGTTTCCTTTTTTTTTTTTAATCATGTTAGATAAGTGTGTAGCAATGAATAGCATGCATGTATACATCTCATTGACAATATTCCACTCATAATAGTTTTAAAACTAAAACATAATGAACTTTTAATAAATGAGACAAACAATGGTCAGAGTTGAAAAGTATTTTAATTGTTGTCTTACTTTTCTATTTTGATTTTACTTTTTTTAGAAAAGTTCATTTTCTTTCCAACTCTTACTGTATGTTTAACTAAACAAAAAAATTAAGTTTCACTTAAAGGTGAGATATCTGTACAATGTTTAACAAATAAAATACAAGATCCAAAGTATAAACTTCACACACACACTTTTTAAATTTAATACAAGATCTAAAGTATAAACTTCACCCACACACACACTTTTTAAACACAGTCAGATCAAAAGCATAAACTTCACACACATACACACTATTAAAACAGTCAGAACTTATGATACAAGAAAACATAATATAACAAACTTTATTAAAACACAAAAAAAAACTATGTGCATATTGTTGTCTCTAAAATGTGGATAAAGGAAGGTAACTCTAATTTCCATAGACTATCACTTTCTGTTTAAAGCTTTAATAAGATTGCACCATTGATATAATAAAAGCACTATACATGAGAATGTTTTCATTTTGAATAATCTAAATAAATTGTTAGATTCTTTTAACTTTTAAAACATATTTTTTATTTAAGAATTACAAACTACATATTTCTTCACAAAAAATAAACCCCAAAACAAACATAATATATTCTTTTACACTAGAAGAAAAGGAATGGATTTTGTGAGCATTAATTGAGTAACAATTAACAGCACTAATACAATGATATACAATCATTGTAAAATATCAACACTAATACAATGATAGACAATAATTTTATGTTAAAAAAAAATATGTTTAACAACTAAAAAAAAAGACCAATACAAAAAATGAAAAAGTATGAAGGAAACATAAAATAATCTCTCTTTATGAAAACAAAAAAATACAAACAAAAAAATTTGCAAGTGTTAACATGAAATCTATGATGTTCTAATTTTATGTTTTTGATTCTTTGATTATTGTATGGTTAACACGACAACCAATCTTTATAAATACTAACCATCAAATGAAATTAAAATTCAAAATTAACAAGTGTTAATGTAATCAATGATAATGTGCTTATCAAAACACAATCTTCAAAGAAAAATTTGGAGCGGAGATTTTCACCATTAATTGAGTAATCATGTTTTTCAATATACCTTCAAAGGAATGAATATTCTTAATAACAAAACTATTTCAAAAGACAAAAAGTCATGTTCTAATTTGTTTTTTTGATTCTTTGTTTATTGCATATTTTACACGACAACCAATCTTTATAAATACTAACCCATTTTTTCAAATGAAATTATAATTCAATTTTCATCATGAATACCCAACAAGAAATTATAATGTTGAAAAAGGAATTGTTTAATTTAATGGCAAAAGTCAGAAGATTGGAAAAAAAAGAAAGAGCATCACATCAAACTATTGAAAAAGTAAGTACAAAATTTTGTTAATTATTACTAATGATAAGTTAAACGATCAGGTTGATTTCTTGTTCTTGTTGATCTTCTCGGTTGATTCTTGTTTAACAAATAATACAAATAAGTTGAAAACTGTTTACAATATTTTTTGAACTTCCTAGAAATAATTAAATGTCTTCCGGTTGTTAAAAAGTAGATGTTCTGTAGGTACCCTATTAAATCTTCTCTAAAAATTGGATTTATTGGCAACAGATACAGAACACCAATAATAACACAAACTGCCAAAATGTCTGGAATGAAAAAAAAAATCAAATTGAAGAAATTATATAAGAATGCTAAAAAAGGAGATTACTTTTGTTTCCTTTCATCTAAAACACAAAATTCAACTTCTGATGATAAATGCGATGTTATGCTAGGCACCCTTTTTAACTCAATGCTATTTACATGATAATAAGATTTTCTCTTTTTACAATAAGTACAAAAAAACTTAACTAATAAAACAAATAAAATTGTTAAAGAAAACACAGAAAGACAAACAACTACAATAATCCATTTCCTAACACTTTCTGTTCCTTCGTTAGCTGTAAAAAAAAATATTATGAATACTTATTTAATTTATGATAAAAGCTTTATTTTGGAATGAATGCAATATTTTTTTTTTTATTTTCTGTCTTTTCTCCCACTTACATAAACTTTATTGATATGTAAATTAAATGATTTTCTTATCTTATTTAATTTCAAATCTTTAAAATTAATACTTTCAATATAATCCATTGATGTAAGTGCTGTTTCCTTCTTCTTCTTCAATTTCATTCACTCCAATTGTAGTGCTTATTCCTAATTAAAAAAAAAAATATTTGCTATCAAACACTAACATTTTTCTCTTTCTCTTGTATATTGTTTTACATGTTAGAAGTGTGATTATGACATACAGGTATATTTTCTTTATTGTCTTGACTTAAATATATGAAAAATATACACTTATCTTATCTAGTGAAATTTTTTTCTGTCATCGTTACTTCTTCTACTCTGGAAATGTATGTTTCAATGGTTGTGTCCTGAAAACTTAGTCATAACAATGAGTAGTAAACATTGATTATTGTCTTAACTAATTATTTTTTTTTCTTTTTAGAATCAAGTAATTGATTTAACAGAAAGTACCATGCAGGAGCCTATGGAGGTAGAAAATAATGTTGCAAGTGGAAGCAGCAGTACATGTAGTAAACAAAAAAATGTAAGCATAACTCTTTTATAAATATAATCCTTTATATTACAATAATCATAATCAAAATATATTGTTTAACATGAGTAATTGCGATTGATAACTAATGAAATAAAGATTTTTTTTAAAGTTTGTAAATCAAATTTATGACATAGATTACTTCCTTTACATAGACACATATCTCACTATGTTAATTTCCTACATTATTTTCTTATCAGGACATATCATTAGAAAATGATATAAAAGAAGCAAGTGAGATATATCTCAATGTGAGTATATAATTTTTTTATTTTCAACAATAAATCAATTTTTATCAATAATCGAAATCAAAATATATATCACGTGGTTATTTTTTTTCCTTATATGGTCACATGATTAACATTTCCTAATAAGGTATACAAAATAGCACATGCTTTCCTTATATGGTCATGTAATTAACTTCCTAATATGGTAATCATGCTAACTATTCAACTATTTTTTCACTTGTAAAATTTAATCAAACACGATGTACTTACATACGATAAGCATTCTTCCCCGTTCACCACTATAATTTTCCCTTCCACTGTGCCACATAGCTCTTTATTTGACATCGTAAGTTCGAACACACAAGTGGCTTTCACGCGGACATTTTAATCTGGTCACTTTTCAGAATATAGTTCATCAACACCCTGTTAATAGAAGGATCTATCTCTCCACTAAAGTATTGAATACCACCACCTCGACAATCCAATATTTCTTCACTTGTATAACAATCTGCTGTATTTACATCACTTCCCACATGGGTAATTGATAAAAAACAACTCAGGACAACAAACAAAAACATGGCGATCATCTTCAATTTCTATAATTAGAATGTGAAGAGGTGACGTCACGTGGGTGAATAAAGGAAAGCTTTTATTATCTTTACCTGATTAAAAAGAACGATTTTTTTTTTCTTCTATTTTGATTTTAAAGAAAAAAAGGATTTCATCATATTTTGTTTGTTTTCTTGTCAAATAATTAAATATTATTTATTACTAAAAATGAATACTTAATTACAAGTTTATATATGTTTTAGGAACCGATGGAAGTAGATTTTCTCGACTCTTTATTAGATGACCAAAAAAGGTTATTTTAACAGATGAATACAGTGAAGGACATGAACAGTATATTCATCATACAAAAGAAAGGGAAAAAAAATGGTTGCAGTATAAATGTTTCAACTAAAAATCAAATACAATTTTAAATATTTTAAATAAATGTTTATCAAATGAAAGGTGTTATTTTTTTTTTTGTTTTAAGAAACTATATATAGATGAGACAACATGGTATTTTATTTTTAAACAAACTAATCGAGAAAAGAAAGAAAAATAATATCATGAATTTACAAAGAAAAAGAAAGAAAAAACTTTTTTGTATTTTAACTATCCTTATCTCGACTAGTTTGTAAGAAAATAAAGTTAGTGGTTCGTAAATATTTCTTCTTTCTTGCAATCTGTGTTGTAGAGTATTTCCTGTAGAAATAAAAATAGTCTGTCTCTCTTTCCGTTACAATTCATTTCATTTAATCAAACAAAGGATCCGCTAATTTTGTCCGAACACAAATGGATTTCAATTATCTCCAAACAATAGGTCAATTATTAAAAGTGATTCCTCTAATCTAGGATATCAATTAAGAGTTGGTTCTCTAATCCAAAAACAAATAGTTTATAATTAACAATTGTTTATACTAATCAGGATTAAAAGGGGGAACAAAACATTGACGATCTATAATCTAGATTAAAAGATAAGGATTATCTTAATCCAATTGATTACATAATAATGTGCTTTAAGTTGCATCACAAGCTGCTTTAAGAAGATTAGAGTGCTTAAAATCGTACCATAAGCTGGATTAAGAAGATTAGAGAAAGCTGGAAGATTAGGGGGATTATAGGGGGGATTAGAAGTATCCTCACTTGAGGAGGGCACTCTCACTCTCTACTACTAGTGAGTCATTTCCGCTGTTTTCTTGCTTTGTTCGTTTGTTCTACTGTTTGGAGTGGCTGCTGCGGAATAAATTGCAGTTAACATTTTTTTTGTTTGTGTTTCTGTTCTGTTCTTCAATTAAATAAGATTTCGGGGACTAACATATTCTCACGCAAGGATAATTCAGAATGTGTTAAGTTATCAAAGGTACCAGGATTATAATTCAATACGCCAGACGCGCGTTTCGTCTACATAAGACTCATCAGTGACGCTCAGATCAAAATAGTTATAAAGCCAAAGAAGTACAAATTTGAAGAGCATTGAGGACCCATAATTCCAAAAAGTAATGCCAAATACGGCCAAGATAATATATGCCTGGGATAAGAAAATCCTTAGTATTTCGAAATTCATGATTTGGTAAAGAGGAAATTTATAAAAATTACCATATTATTGATATTCATGTCAACAGCGAAGTGCTGACTACTGGACTGGCGATACCCTCGGGGAGGAAGAGACCAGACAGGAGAATTTGATGTTTCCCCTCGGTGAATAAAAAGCATGAATGTTGTCATATACCTTCATCGTCGAGCGGGGGAGGGCAAAATTAGAGAAAATCCTAAACTTGTGCTTAATTTGTGAAACTCGAAGACTGCTTGTCCGTAGTATCCATCCACCTATTCTATGCTAAATATATATTCATTTTTCCTTCAGAGAATTTTCAAAAAACCAAACACCAAAGGAAACATCAGTCACGAAGAAATGCCGAATATGTATAAAGATTATAACAAAAAGATGGTATAAAAGTCATCTTAACTTGCATATGGATAAAAACAATGACATTTACCAAACCAGACATTATCCTACTGTAATTGACATATATAACGGAGTATTTGCCTCATCAAAGAACATTTCAGGCCCCTTCAATCCTGGCCACGTGGCCTAAATAACTAGTAGACCTGATGCTGGTATATTTTGAGAGAATAAAAAAATGTATAGAAGATCAACAAATAGCGAAACGTGATCGCAACTATTCCTTTGAATGTCCAAATGCTAGATAAAGTCATTATGCAATTAAGCAATGTAAAGAAATTTTAAACTCCGTTTCATAAGAACAAATGGTGGAAGAAAAAACACTCACACAAGATCAAGGTCATATGGTGCATCAACTACAAGAACAAGCTGTATTAGAACATGCCCTTTTCTTAGTCTTTTTAAGGATTCCACATTCAGTTTCTTACAGTTTATTTTTTTCTGTACATGCCGAAAGAAGGAGATACTGGTCAAAATTAAAGAGAACAATTGTAACATTTGATACCGTAAAAAAGACTTTAGTCATGTCACTGTTCTTCGGGAAAGAGAACATATCATCACAAAACAGCTATCAAATGGCACTTGGACATGTTAGCATCGGAAATCAAGGATCTAAGTGACAGTGATAACTATAAAAACAGACAAATGTAACGAAGAAGCACAAAAAGGCATACATCAAATTTAACATCCTCATTTTGCTTATATTATACGATTTTATTTATCTATGTAAAATCCACCCATAAAGGATGGAAGGTTTTAAGTACTGGTGTAAAATCGCGCGTTTGAAATTCGCACAGGTAGACATAAAATAGTTTTGTCGTTCAAAGTATGAGGGGGGACAAAAAGTCACAGGACATAAAGTCACAAATTTGATAGGACAAAAAGTCCCAAATATTTTTTTGATTATTTTTTAAATATATTTTGAAATATTTTCCTGTTATTGCATATATTCATTTGTAAGTTGAAGAAATTGCTCATAAACCTTGATAAATGAAAATGTATTAAATTTTAATTATGCAAAGGATATATTTATTGGCAAAATGAAGCCATTTGAGTACCAAGCCACTTAGACATTTTGTTTTCATAATAATTATTTGATCATTATTGATATAAAACTAATGTCAGAAAATAGTGATGCAACACGAAAGACTCACTTGACAAGGGTTGTAAGATAAAATTTAATTTTAATACAAACAAGGTATGAACCATGATTATAAATTTTCACTCCTACTATGAACAACAAAATTATTTATTTTCTCCAATACGTCTCAAAACTATTTTTATTTACCTGTGTATTTATAATTGATAGATTGATTATTGGTTGCTTAACGTCCAGTGGCAAATATTTCATGCATATTCAGGACGAGAACAAATTAACAATAAATACAATAGGTAGGTTCTGTAATAGATTAAGGGATTAAGGTCGGAGAAATTTAGACTGCCACGGGAAATGAGGGTATATTGGATAGGGATAGAAATTTAGCCTTGCAACAGGTCACCTACGGACCCCTCAAAGAGTTGTTGCAAGGGTTTTTAACGTGCAAAGAGCGTGGCACTCTCCATACACGAGGCATCGTATTTAACGTCCCCATTCTGATCGGACGTGGCTGCAAATTTGTACATCCCGCACAGCCAAACGGACGCCCCACTTTAGCACGGGTTTTACTGCCGGTCGGAGGAAGACCAATGGTGACCATACTTCTATTCCCCAGTCACCCTTGGGGGTGTGTATATGTAAAACATGTTTTCTAATTGGCGGCATTTTATTCAAGGTTAACATCGTAATATCATTCTTATTCTTTTTCTCATACATACGGTGGTATAATGCTCTAGGCTATGGCTGACTTTCTGAAATTGTTTCGTTTTTAATTTATAGATTATGTATTGACATTGTTTCATAGATCAAATTTATCCCCAAAGGGTGACATATATATGAATAGAAGTATGGTCACTTGGTATCAAATGGGGCGTCCGATTTGCTGTGCGGGATGTATCTGGTTTGCAGCCACATCCTGTCAGAATAGGGACGTCAAATCCGATACCACGTGTTCAAAGAGAACCATGGTCTATGTACGTTAAAAACGCTTGCTACAATTTTTTTAGGAATCTGTAGGTAGTCTGTTGAAAGGCAAAATTTCTGTCATTAGTCAGTATACCCTCAAATTCTAATGGCAGACAAAATTTCGCCAACCTTCAACCCGGATGACATGTTTATTTGTGTATATCTCTGTCCTTAATGTTCTTCCATTTATTTGTTTTATAGTCCTTGTAGCTGTTTATGCTTTCAATCAATTAAAGTTCGAAGACGGGTTAAGTTTGTTCATAAATTTTATTCAATTCGTTGACGTTCCAAACCAAACCGTAAGAACTGAAACATACAATACTAACATTGTATAAGTAAATAGTAAATGAGAGACTGTATAAGTAAATTTAACACAAAACAATGCATACATATTACAAATGTGCATGTGTAACCTATTCAAAACATATCCGTTAAACATTATTCATGGTAATTATATCAAAGAAATTGAGATCAGTGTTGCCTCATTATTGACTATGAGTATTCATATTGTTATATTTTATCTAATTGTTCATATTGTACATGTTATAGATGCTGAGTATACAAATTATTGTAAAGTGTCTTCTCATTTTGAAAGATGAGTATAAGTGTAGACTTTAATGTGTGTTCTCATTTTGAATGATGAGTATACTTGCAAAAAGAACCATAACTCTTGATGGATTGTAACATACCAACTGAGAAATAAATAATGCACCTTGCATTTACGTAAACAACTTATGCACATATCATAATAAAATGTTACGAGCGTAAAACAATATCAATGTGTAACGTTTGCTTACAATAATACGTTCAAATGGATATCTAAAAAAACAGACTTCATAGTAAAAGTAATATTAATAAAGAAAAATAAAAGAATACTATAACACGTTATTAAGATGATAAACAACGTCAGTACGCAAAATCTATACTTCAAGAATTATCAAATCAAAGTTTATTGCGGACTTTTTCTTAATGTAATGTAATGTTGTCCCCAATGGTGACTGGGGAATAGAAGTATGGTCATCATTGGTCTTCCTCCGACCGGCAGTAAAAGCCTCGCCAAAGTGGGGCGTCCGTTTGGCTGTGCGGGATGTACAAATTTGCAGCCACGTCCGGTTAGAATGGGGACGTTTAATCCGATACCTCTTGTAAAGAGAGTGCCACGCTCTTTGCACGTTACGAACCCTTGCAACAACTCTTTGAGGGGTCCGTAGGTGACCTGTTGCAAGGCTAAATTTCTGTCCCTATCCAATATACCCTCATTCCCCGTGGCATTCTAAATTTCTCCGACCTTAATCCCAGACGCCTCTATTACAGAACCTACCTATTGTATTTATTGTTAATTTGTTCTCGTCCTGAATATGCATGAAATATTTGCCACTGGACGTTGTGTAAACAGTGTATGACCTGCAAATTTTGCTCATACACTTTCTTACTTCGTTTCTTGATATTTCATGCATGAATATATTCTGTTAATGAACTAATGATCATTGCTTTTTCAGCAATTAAAGATCATAAAAGGCGTGAGCAGGTAACATATCTTGACATACAATTTCAGTATAGGTTAGTGGAACGCCTTGGCATAGATTTCAAGAATCCTAGCAATTACTGGTATTTTATTTGTAAATAATCAATTTGCTTTAGTCTAGAATTTTAGTTTATTTGAGGACCTATCCCGATATAACCTTTTAGTGCTCATGAGGCGTAAAGCAAACAACAATCAATGATTCAATGCGTTCCTCTAGATTGCATCATCGTTTGCATGATACGCTGAAACCAGAACAATAGATGAAGAAAAAGATCTTTTCGACGGTTGGTTGCCATCCCAAGAAGATTCGAGATTTTAATATGTCAGTGCTACATGAAATTGAATGTTTGGTCTTGAAAAGAGAGTCGGATGTAGTAGCAATCGGGGAGTGTAGACTTGATTTTAGTGAAAATGTTCCGTCGTTTGAGGTATAGGCAAATGCAGGCTTTTATATCGCAGAGGAGATTGGCAGCGGGTTAAAATGTGACAACTGTTATTCTCTGTCGCGATGCAGAGGAAACTGCTTTTGCGATGATCCACCAATACTTGGATACGCACCATAAGATACATTTACACTGTTATACATGATCCGTCAGCATAATGAATAGGTTTTTAAGCTCGTTCAAGAATTTGGATACTGGCCTAACTAATATCATCACTAAACATGATTTTAGCAGTGATATTGTTGATATAGTCAAGAACGTGCCGCTAGGCCGTCTTCTGTGGAAACTGACAGTCCCCTTTTTGTGACTGGCATCAATTACGGTTGTATATTCAGTTCGATGTTTTCACATCCAGGTCAAGACATACATTTAGCAGTGACGTTTCACCAAATGAACCATCTTAAAGGTGAAATGCAAAGGTTTTTAAAACTTTTTTGTTTTATATTTCAATCAATTGGTCAAAATAAATTCTAAAAAAAATATTGGTAGTCGTTTGTGTGTCTATAAAATAGGTAACTTCATGGTTCATCGGGGAAAGTGCAACATGATTATCTCCCTTTGTTCAGGAATGCTGGTGACGTCATTCGTGTCCTCCCATTCGGAATGTAAACACAACAGCATGAAAGCGAATACAAACGGCAATACAACTTTGGATTATACGATGGAGGTGAACAGATAAACTTTCCCGAGATCAACCAAGTAATGTTGGTACAGCCGTACATGTATGAACCTGTAAGTCAGAGGATTACTGTTGCCGAATCGCAGTAACATGGTGAAGAATCTAAAATTTTACTGCCGATTGTGAAAATGGAAGTAAAAATCAATCTTTTAGCAGCCTAGCGGTTTTAAAATCTCATGGTTCATACATAAGTTAGTAAAGGAAAGTATTTACACATAATTTTTGTAATGATATAATTATAAAAGTATGTTGGTGTACGGGAGAGAATGGACAGGGCATATCCAGAAATCAACGCCACTTTTCTTATTTGAATATTATACTAAAGAAATCGGATACGGGTCACGGAAATTATATTGAAATGAATTTTGAAAAAAAAAATGTCTGTTTTAACTTTAATTTAAGTGATAGACAGGGTGCCGGGACAGAATATAAATATACACAACAATATACACCATTTAAACGATAGATAATGACTGTCGTTGCAAAAATCAAGGTTCCCGAGCTATTTTAAAAATCGAAGCGAGAGGTTTTTAACATTGCAGTATAAAATACAGGCTAAAATGGCTGAAACGTCAAATTTGCAAACTTCGTGTTGAAAATTGGCTAACAAGGTCATTACAAAAACAGGTTGCCGGGATGAAACTTGAATTTCCAACGAATACGCAAGTCCAAACCTTGTATGTGTAGTCGTTGAACTCTAGGTTCCCACGTAAAGTTAAAATGCCCCTATCTCAAGAAGAATAAACTCACGAAAACACGAAAAATTCATTCACTAAATTCGAGTTCATTGTTTTGATTTTGACCGCCTGACACATTTACGGAAATATCAGAGTGATTATAAACAAGGACTCTGTGACGGGCAACTTATAATATCCGTGTTTTAAAGATTTTAATGATATCAAGCCAGTCCAGTTCAAACTATTATCACGTGGTACAATTCTCATTTACATATTATGAATATTACTAGTAATTAGCAAAAGTCCTACTAATTTCTGGCTATGGATAAGGCAACAGGACCAGGGAGTAGGGAACTGGAATAGGATGTTGTTAGGGAAGAGGAAACTTATCATTAATTCCTGTCCACCACCTCTTTGTGTTACCGCGATATAGCAAACACCAATCAATCAATCCACCCCCTTTTCAGGTTAAAGTTAAGATAAAAAGGTTAAATGAGGGTTGAGTGTAGAATGTAGATATTGATGGTTATGATGTTATCTGTAAGTAAAAAAGGACAAGAATGGAAATGATATTATCAATTCTCCCCTCGCTATATAATATTAATAATTTTAGAATATAGTGGAAATATAATCAAAAACAATTGTGTGTTGTATTGTAAAGTGCGCTCAATTGTTGTCTTGAATTATTGAACATATCTTAAAAAATTATATGTACAGTCAGCTTTTATTTTGAACAAATTTGACAAAATTACTGTACTTACATGAAATATCTTCATACATGTACAATTGTGCATGTGTCTCTTGTGATGGTCATATATATTTGAAATCCAATAGCTTTGGACCGTAGGTGGCCTGCTTCAAGGCAAAGTATCTGTCCCTATCCGATATACTCTCATTCTTCTGTGGCAGTCGAAATTTCCCCGACCAGCATCCCGGATGGCCTCTATTATGACAAGACCTACTTATTGTGTTTATTGTTAACTTGTTCTCGTCCTGACCATGCATGACATATTTGCAACTGGACGTTAAACAACAAACAATCAATCAATCAATCTAGCTGTTTTTTTTACTATTTAAATTATAAAACTTTACCAGAGCACCATGAAATTTCATTCGAACCCTCCGTTTTGCAGAAAAGTATTTCCAACAAGAAGCTGTGGGGTTTCAAGGAAGAGATGTAGTATTGTAACTTTCATTCATTCATAAATATTTATATAGTTCAGAGTTCACGCACGTGTTGTGTTGATGGACATAGCAGATAAGGGCGCGTCGTATTGCTTTATGTATTTGTGTTGATCACTTAGCTCGAGCATTAAACTAAAGTATGTCAATCAGTACACATGGCTTGTCTTTTAGTTAATATATATAGGCTACCAACGTTACAAGAGGGTCAAAAGAGGCTTATTACTTCTCTAGTTCAGATAAAACCCAAAATCACTAGTGCAACAGCCCATTATATACATCCAATGATTGTTTATCCGGTAGTCAGATTTCATTACAACCCAGTTGGAGGTTTAGAAGATCCCATACTTGGCAGAAATTGAACCACGATGTTAAATACAACGGGTAGAAGGTTGGGATTCATCTTAGGGGCTATGGTGGAGTAGGTGGAAAGGGTATTGGGAGACAGGGAGAAAGGAGAAAGGAGGGAGAACTATCAAAGGGAGACGAACTTTAATGTTGAAAAAAAAATGAAGAGGTAAAAAAACGAAAAAACTGGATACTAAATGTTCTAATAAATGGACAAATCTTTGAAAAAAGGCAACATTTATATTTCCCAAACCATTTTTGCCATTTCCGATCATTTCTAGAAATCATCCTTTCAAAACGGAATTATCTCTCCGTTACGTTTTCCTTTTTAAAATGCCCCCATCATTTCCGGTTTGTTTGAGTTGAGAATGAAAAAAATTGGATGGCAATCAGAAGCGAAAGAATATGGAAACAATAAGCGCAGGTGTTCATATATTTGGGAAAAACCAAACAAAAGCCGTTGATAATCATTTTATATACTTTGAACTTGCGTCTGACAAAGACTTTACCACATTTCTAAAAGAGTTGAAACTCGATAATGGTTTCCATGAACGATGTGCAAAGCTTGGGATATTACATTTTGACACCGAGTTGACAATTCTAGAGAAAAAGGACAGAAAGTTGGTCGTTGTGAATAACAACACCTCGTGGAAACATGCCTTGAAGCTGTTACTGAGGGAAGAAGCAGAACTACATGGTAAATAAGCATGATAATGTCAAATACATTTTTAGAACAAACCAAAGCAGTGCACTATAATCTGGGTTCCTGTTAAATATCTCAAGGGGTCTTTTTCGAAACCTCTGAAATATATACTCAGGTCACCAGCAATCTGACCAATCTGGGCTATTTTCACAGACATCACAGTGTTGCAACGTTGCTGGCGGTATCGATAATTGTGTTCGTATGTACACTCAATTGGCCTTAATGTTTTTTTCTGTCAATTTGAATGTAAAAAGATATGTGTTTTTTAATCTGCTTCCTCTAAGTATTTGGCGATCTTCTACAAATTTAAAAAGAAGGGATGCTGACAATGTCAGAGAGATACACTTCCTCCTCTAAACAATATTACATGTACTTGACGCGTTTTCCAGGTCACCTTAAAATATTTACGTTATCCACTTGACCATACAAAGTAAGGTGTTCTCGAGGACAGGGGAAAATAGAGATGACACAATAAAAAACTATGTCTAATTTCATGATCCTCATACATGACCATAAAATTGAGAATGGAATACATATCAAAAATGAGTTCTTGACATTGGTTTAACGTCCCCATTCTGACCGGACGTGGCTGCAAATTTGTACATCCCGTACAGCCAAACGGACGCCCCACTTTAGCAAGGGTTTTACTGCCGGTCGGAGGAAGACCAATGGTGACCATACTTCTATTCCCCAGTCACCCTTCGGGGTTTAAACTGCCAGAAACTGAAAAGCAAAGCCACAAATTGCAAGATTGCTCCACCTCTTTGACCACTAATGGCAGCATATTATCTCTGCACAAGTCATATTCTCATGCTTCATCATTAGTACAGCCATGTAGACCTTGTAAACAACATCAATGAGATTATTGTGTCTACGTCTTCATCAATTGGGGGGAAAAAAAACAGTTCAAAATGTTGTTAAAGTTTTAGAACCAATTATTGAAACCCAATGTAACATTAATTTTCAGAAAACGTTAGCGGAAGTTATGGATATGTCACCTAGAGAATCGGCCGTTGAAAAAAAAAAACTACAAAATTATGACATCAATTTGAGAGACAACCCAACAAATAGCGGAATCAATGACTGAAAATGATGGCGACATTCAAAATTTGCTTGCCAGTGGGAAGTCTTTTCTACAGCATGAAAGGGAGCGACTTCAGACCCGTTACGTAACAACTGACCAAGCTGAAAGACAAGTTATGACCTACAGACCAAACTTGCCTCAGGTAAAATGCCAAAGACCCACATAGGCAAATACGCCAATTATAATTTTGATCAACAGGAATTTCTCGAGGAAGTAAAAAATTGTAAATCAACCACCATGAATTGGACCAGAATGGCTGTCAATTACAACGTTACGTTAAAGGGAAAGGTGACTGGCAATGGGGGCAAATCCTTAAGCAATTTGCAAAGGACAACAATATTGACGTCCGCCGATTTCACCAACATTTAAGGATAAGTGGAAAGGACCATCTTCAAGGAATAAGGAGGTAAAAAAGGCGAGTCTTCAGGGGGAAACTTGCTATTCCAAATAAAAGAACATCTATAAAACTCAAATCGATCATTCAGCACAAATTGGAATCATAAGTTTACGACATTGGCCTAAAAATTGCCCAAAAGGAAATCCGAAAGAACATCATTGATTCTTCAAGTAATATTCAAGAAACATCAATTCACGTATATGGCCGGAAAATTCCCCTTAAAGATAAAATGCTGAAAGAAATTCAAAGGCTTACAAAATCTAGCATCTACATATCTAAGAGTGACGAGCACTACAAATCACTATCAAAGGAGGCTGTCTATAATAGATTAAAACAAATTTCATCTTCAACTAAGTCCACTGAAACAGACAGCACTTCAGAAATTAACCGATTAATGACCATGGAGAGAAATTCACCTTTAAATATCTGGCATGACCATTCAGATATCCTGAACCATACATATATAAGCTTTATGGTCAGCTTCATCTATGACTATGCATACTTCCTGACCAATGAAGAATTTAGGGAAACCTAATCGAAGATAAAAATGGCGGAATCCAGCGATATGAAGCATGAACGGGGACAATCAATAGTGCCAACTCTAGTTTAAACCTTGGTCAACTGAATCAATATGACGGTACCTGTACAAGCATAAGTGACAACTCTAGTTTTAACCTTGGTCAAATGAATCAATATACATGTAACAGTACCTGTACAAGCAATAATGCCAAATTTAGTCTAACCTGGGTCAAATGAATCAATACAACGATACCTGTACAAGCAATAGTGCCAACTCAGGAATTAAATATTCAGATAAAGTGCTAACACTCATGGGACTGGAAATTTAAGCATTACAAAAAAATAAACGCACGTAGTGAAGATGAGATAAGGTTTGGTGACCAGTTACCTAGTTCCATATTTGGGAATCTACTTCGATTCTTATTAGTGCACCACACTGCACAACTGAAAAGGTTACTTGAAAGATATGAATGACATATCGATGATGAATGAAACACACACAGGATAACCAAATATTCTCTAGCACTGAAGTGTGTTTGTGTTAACGAAATTTAATTTTATGATAATGGCAAGCTTTATTATTTCAACTGAAAATAGCCAAATTATCAGATTTTTTGCACCATAACACTTTTTTGACAAGTGAAGATTAAGCTAGATATGATGACCAAACACACTTGATATAAACCCCATCTCTTGCATTAAACAAAACGGGTCTATTGGTGGCCTGTTACAAAGCTAACCTTCTGTCCCTATCCAATATACTAGTACCCTTGTTTTCCAGTGGCAGACAAAATTCTCCCGACCTTCAACCCGGATGGCCTCTTTTACAAGACCATCCTTTTGTATTTATTGTAAACTTGTTCTCGTCCTAAACATGCATAAACTATTTGCCACTGGACGTTAAACAGTCAATATTACTCCTGATCACAAGGTACACCGTCACAATACTGACCATATCCTTGTGCATCTTCGTTCACCTAATATTTTCCCATCTCTTCTTTTTCCCCGAGAAGACGGCAGAAAAGCCCTCCCCATAATTAATGGGATATGACAGATGTATTGACTATATAGACAATGCATTAGTTAAAAGGCACCCAGTAGTGACTCTATTAAAGGACATCCTACGGTTATAAACAATGCTAGTCTCACCAATATTTGGATCGGGTGATGCAAGCACATTCTTCAAACCGAATGTGTAGGAATTCAACAGCACAGTGAAAATAAATTTCCGTGAATTTTAAACTGTACCTGTGAAAGAATATGCAGACAAGCTGACAAAAGAAGTGGAGCAATACTTGCATCAAACACCGGCTTCAATTACCAATGGGTTAAGTATTGTCCGTTTACATGACAGTTAGAATTTTAAAGAAATCATCAATGAGTCAACCTCTATCAGTGAAGAATGGACCATCACATTGAAACGACGTCACAAACTCCTGGACTGTCTAATTTATAACTATTTACCGAAACTGGCCCTTGCTTCAAAAATGATTATATCAATAAATATGTTAACCAGTATGCATAAAACTGCCAATCAAAAACAATGTGCAGGATAACCTTAACGAAAACATGGTTACCATATATGATAAAAAAATATGATTGATTGTGGAAATTTGGTAAGATTTGTCAAAGTTTAATGTCAAATCCCTTATCACATCATTCATTATTGTTCAGTTATATGTTCTGCAGTATGATTGTACTAGCTATGACTATGTTATTTAAAATACAAAGTCTTATGAGCAGCCAAAATTATTATCCATTAACCATCACCTTATGGTTAATGGATTGATTGTTGGTTGCTTAACGTCCACTGGCAATATGGTTAATGGACAATAGTAATTTAGGCCATCCTGGATGATGGTCGGGTAAATTTGGACTTGCACTAGAAAATGAGGGTATAATGGATAGAGCATGGTTAATGGATTGATTGTTGGTTGCTTAACGTCCACTGGCAATATGGTTAATGGACAATAGTAATTTAGGCCATCCTGGATGATGGTCGGGTAAATTTGGACTTGCACTAGAAAATGAGGGTATAATGGATAGAGGCAGACGTTTTGATCTTGAAACATGCCATCTACGGACCCCTCAAAGAGTTGTTGCAAGGGTTCTTAACGTGCAAAGAGCACTCTCTTTACACGAGGCATGAATTTAACGTCCCCATTCGGTCTGCAAACTTAATACATCCCGCACAGCCAAACGGACGCCTCACCTCGGCAAGCGTCTTACTGCCGGTCGGGATAAGACCAAGTGACCACACTTCGTTTCCCCAGTCGCCCTTTGGGGCTCGTATGAAAAGATAGTTTGAAATAATGTTTCATTAATCACAAATTTACATTTGATTAAGAAGAGAATACTAAAGATATAGAAAACCAGCAAAAAGCTCCAACATATAAGCTGCCAAAATATCCTATGTATGACGGACAGAAAGTCGCAGGTCAAAACGTCATCAGACGTGATGTTTTTAAAACCAGGTTCAATCCACGATTTTCTACACAAGAAAATACGTGTACCAAGTTGGGAATATAAAAGTTTTATCAACGGTTCAGGAAAAATTACAATATGGGTTTAAATATATCAAGAAATCTGTCAAAAGGTTATAAATATATTTTAGAAGAAAGACGCAAATATGTTTTGCAGATAAAGGTCACATATTTATTGTACGAGATAAAAAAAAATATCCGTTGTCTGTGATAAATCTATTGTATGCCGCATCGTGTTTTCCCGGTTCTGTGTAATTGGTGCAATACTTCCCAACACTTCTTCTTCAATAGAATAGAATAGAATTTTTTTTTTTTTAATTTTGCATTTTTATGTCATAAAGGACTTTTAGGATATTTTAGGTAAGAAAGAAGATAACCGTGCTATATTTCATGTGTTTAATGGTTTCAATCGTTTACCTGTCAATGTGCTTGAAAACAGAGGATTGGCACACTTTCACAGGCTTAAAAAGATACAGATGCAATAGGTGAATGCAGAATGTATCATTTTTTTTTCTTAACTGCACTACAAGTTGCTTGAATATGAAAAGAAGATGTGGCATGATTGCCACATGTGACAACTCTCCACAAGATGCCAAAATGACACATAAATAAATAACTGTAGGTCGTTGTTCGGCCTTCAACAATGATTAAAGACCATAGTCCGTTATAAAAGGCCCCAAAATGACAATGTAAAACAATTCAAACGAGAAAACTAACGGCCTTATTTATGAAAAAATTATCGAAAAACAAATATATAACACATAAACAAACAACAACCACTGAATTACAGGCTCCTGAAACTTACCATCGGATATTGTGTCCTCCTGTATATGCACAATTTTGTCACGGAGACAATCATTTTCTTGAGTAGATTTGTACAAATTATAGCATAATAAATCACATGCTCAAGGATTTGAGTCTCTCTTCTTGATCATTTACATTTTTGGAAATTTTTTGTCGAAAGGTGTACATGTCTGTCTGAAACATTTCACCTGAGTGACCCTGACCTTATTTTCGTGGTTCACTGAACAGATTAAATTTTTGACACAAGTCTATTTCTTAGTAACTTTACATTGTTGGTCAATGATATTTGGTATATGGAATCATCAGATAGTATACATGTCCTTCTGACACCTGTCATCTGACCTGACCTCTTTTTCATGGTCCACTGACAATGTTTGTTTTTGCGATTACTTTTGATTCTCAATAACTATTCATGGTAACTATGGAATTATTTAAACAGGCAAGACATTTCAGCGTATGCGCGCATGTTCTCTTTTTTTAATGAAAATTAATGGTGCAAAGTTTTTGCAAGAGTTGTGCTAACTAGATGTGAGGACATATGCCTTTATGCCTGGTGATGCCTTTATACCCAGGATGCAATATTGATAAGAGAATGTATCAGCATTTTCTTCAGTGGCACTACAAGTCGGTTGCAGCTTACCATCTGACTGTTCTGTCATGCTGTCCTCCTGTATATGTACATCTATGTCACTAAATAGGCATTCTTTTTCTTCAATAGATTTAACTGCATCTGAAAGTAAATATTTCAAATCTGTTTAAGGATGTGAGTCATAGTCTTATTGTTAATCATTTGCATATATGGAAGGTAGCTTTTGTCTCTTATTTTCTATGAAAAATGTCAACTGTGAAAAGTTTTAACAAAACTCTTTTTAAGTGTTTTATTTTAAGGGGGCTCACGGGTATAAATCGTTTTTTTAAATATAGGATTTCGCTATTTTTTTTCTATAAATAAACTTTATCCTATATATACTTCATGTTAAAATCATATAAAAATATTTGGTCACCGTTCATTTAAGCTCATAAAAGAGGGACAGTCAAACTCATAAATCGAAAAATAAACTGACAACGCCATGGCTAAAAATTATGAAGGATGAGATGATGGTTCATGACAGTAGAATGGTTACACATTGAGAGATGAGGACGACATTGAATTTATACTTTCATTTGCCACATCTGCATATTTCAAATGAGATTGTTTACCCCACGTGATATCCATATATGGTGTTTTACAATATTGTTTACCTGTACAGGTAATTCTTTGAATGAAATACAAGTAAATCAATTTAATAATGAAATGAGAATATTTCTTACAAGACAAAGTTATAATGGGATTAAGATAAAAAAAATATGAAATTTACTTCAAACATTATAATTTATAGGTTTGATAATTCCACTCATTTACAATACACATATTATAATATAAAGTACATTTATATATCAACAGTCAAAATATGTACATTGACCCTTTATTGAATAAAAAATCACATTTTAAATGCTGTAAAATTATTTAATTTGTTCTTACTTTGAGGTTGCAGTCCTACCAAAACTATTATTATTTTGCAACAATATTTGAGTTTTTTGTTGTTGAAAAAAATAAATTATTTAATATGGTATTATTTTTTTTCCAGTTATGTTGTAATGGGACATGTGCAGGTTGAGCTAACACAACAAGTTTCTGATGACTCACCTTTTATTGCCCTCATAACCAAAGTGACGCCATCTCAACGTGCCAGGGAAAAGCCACATCAACGACATGGCAAATATTGCATGCATATTCAGGACGAGAACAAGTTCACAATAAATACAATAGGTAGGTCTTAGGAATTCAAGAAAAAAAAAACATATATAGTTTGTATTCCTAATAAAAAAGAAAATGCATTTACATTTGTACAACCCACGGCCAACTTGTTGGAGAACCTATTTTATTCAAAACATCGGGCATCTCGTACAATGTACGGATTACTTTAGTCTGGTCTCTACCCTTCGACCTGTCCAGCATGGGTAACACTACCAGGAGACGAAGCTCCAGCTGGCATAGCTCTTGGGGTCACTGAGACACGCAAGCCCCCCGACCACGGCAAGGATATTATAACTTAAGCTATTCAAATGGAAAACCTGATTTCTGTTCAGGAACACTCAGTACTGAATGCTTAACAACATTTACGCAATTAAACAAGATCATTCAGCACACTTCCAATTTACTATTAGTCATCAAAAATGCAAACTTAAAGTCAAACTTTCACAATTGTCAATTCTTCAATCCAGCAATATATTCAGGAAATCTCGCATCCAAGCAACCTAACATATAACCAACTCTTTTCAAAAACAGTTTTACTATATTTGATAAAAGGAAATATTTCAGGTCGAATCTCCAGACATAAATATTATGATCAAGATGTTGATGACTGGGTTAATTTTGACAGTGAAGCAGATGAATTTATTGCAACTGTAAAGGTCTTAAAATTAAGAGTAAAGGGGACTCAGAATGAGGATTGAAACAACAGTCAAGATTCTGAAATGCCACCTTCACCTTCTGAACCAAGTTCAACGAGTAGACCAAGTTCACCATCTACAATGAGTAGACCACAGACTCCAGTTAGTAGATTACAGACTCCAATTAGTAGACCACAGACTCCAGTTAGTAGATTACAGACTCCAGCTGATAGACCACAAACTCCACCTAGTTGGAACAGAGATCTCCAGTAGTAGGCTTGATACAAGTAAATTCCCTAGGAGTGGATCTGACTTTACCTTTCTAAAGCAGACCCGATGCTCCCAGTACTAGTTCAGCATCCAAATACTAATATTTACATTTTCTTTTCCAAAGACGATATATGGCAAGCAATTGCTGCGAAACATAAAAACTCCACCTCCTCAAGGATTACGCACCAACGGCATGGAGATCAAGAAGTCATAACGGCTATGGTTAAACAGTCCATAATAAAAAAAAAAGGCTTCATCAGCAGTCAATTGACTGCCATTGATTGGTTTATATTACATGTCAATGTTTCCATAAGATTTAAATTGCAGTGCTGCTCTGTTTTACATTCATGGACAAGTTCTTCTGGATGAAGTTCATAGCAAGGATAGAATTATGTTTAAAATGGCGAACAAAATTTTAAAAAACTCTGTTTTGAAAGAGGTTTATTTGTTTTCATTAAATCAACATTGGTGTTAAAACTATTTCAAAGCAATACATTAATTTAACATTCCGTAATAATTTGTTTTTTAGTATCTTCCCTCTTTTCAATCAATCAGATATTTGTATTAAAAACATAACAATGACTTAATACCAACTTGTCTATTGACACGGTACATCAAATGTATTGTTTATTAACAAACTTATGACAAAAATATAAAAAGAACTGATGACGAGTATATGATTTTTATGCCAAAAAAAAAAATGATAAAAATGATAAAATCGGACACAGAAGACTAAGTTTATGATATCTGTATGCATTGGTTCATTAAATTCTTTTTCACCGGTCACTCGTTTCATATGACTTTAACCTAATTATTTATTGTTTTGTAGATATAAGGAATGGCGAAATTTTCATTTTAGTATCGGTTGGCATTTCACTCACTTTCAGTTGCGGTATCGATAGCTTTTGTGGACATTAAAATGTAGAAGAGTTAACATGAACCGACATGGCAATAACGTTGACCGTGGTGCAGAAATCGGCCAAGATATTTCCATAAATAGTGGAAGTGATGAACAAAATGCGGAAGTCGCGGAACTAGAAATGGCAGGTTTCATTGTATCTGCACCCGAACAAAGACATCTGATTGATGTTGATAATTCAAATGATTCGTTGTCAGATATGATTCAGGAGGATCAAGAAAGCCGGGACAATACAAATTATCTATCAATTCCTGCAAAGAAATGGCAATGGCATAGACGAATAAATACTTTATCCAAGTCTCACAAGTGTACATATTGAAGAAATTGTGGATGAACCAATTAAAAACTAAAACAAAAGACAAAACGAAACGGTATTGAAAGTCTCATTTGAGAATCAGTGTTTCGGTATTGACGTATATTATACCGGTTTTTTTAAAATTCTCTTCTGATAGAATTATCGAGAAACTAAGGTTCAAATTCAATCTACAAGTAGCAAAGTTTATATAAATGACATTTATCATTAGCTAAGGACCCACCTTGAAATTTCAAAATGGCGATTTTTTTTCAAGATGGCCGCCATCATATATCAAAATTGACAAATTTGACTATTACTAGGTTACCATAAGATTCTTTTTGGTGCAACATTGTTTAAAAGTAGGGAAACATGATTGCATTATGAACAAATAAGATTTATTTTGTCATTTTAGGTATTTGTAGTCTTGTAGCTGTATATTTTGAGATATAAACTAGTAGTGTTAGTAATGTCAAAACGATGTAAATTGTAGATCCTGAATTACCATCAACATCTTCTATATCTGCCGACTTTGATTTGAAAGAATGTATGTTTTGCCAAGAACAGACTAAAGGAAATGTATAGTGTCCTGCTAATAGCAAACGATCTGACCTAGATGTAGGAATAGGATATAAAACACTTTAAACAATTTTAGAACGATGTCAGCTAATTGAATGGTTCCCGATTCCGATTAGATTAGAACATTTCATTGACGAAAATGGTTTGGCTTTAAACTTGCAGCTGCACAATGCAAAATGGCGCAAAACATGTAGAAATAAGTTTTCAGAGTTAAAGATTGACAGGCATGAAAAGTAGAAGAGAAAAGGAGAGAGTGATGAGCAGGTTGGGACTAAAAGTAAAATAACACGACAAAGTGTTGGCTCTGCAACAATGACAATGACCGAAGATTGTTTCTTCTGTGGTGAGTCTTCAGGAGATCTACACAAAGCTTCTACGTTTGAAATAGACAAACATGTACGTAAATGTGCACTCGACTTGCAAGATACAGTACTTTTGACAAAATTAAGCGCAGGTGACATGATTTCCCAAGAAGCCATTTATCATGTTAAGTGCCTGACACATTTATATAATAGTGCTAGACCACTAAAGATTAGTGATGACAGTTCAGTCAATCGTATCCACGGGATTGTTCTTGCGGAGCTGGTAGTGTATATAGAAGAATCACGCATAGACTCGGATGTCATTCCAATATTCAAATTAGCAGACTTGACGAGAATGTATACCTCTCGGACAGAACAGTTTGGGTAAGACACATCTGTAAGAGTGCATTCAACATTTTAAAGTACATTAAACATATCTCTCTGTACATTAACCTCAATTTCAGGTAAAGAGAGATGTGATTTTTTTCTGAGACAAGTGCTTTTGGCATCCTCAAGAACTTGCTATCATTCGATGTTCAGTACTCAGTACTTTGAGAACTATACTGAGTACAGTGAAAATCGTTTTTGTAAATAATTTGGTTGTTGCATGTATCTCAAGTTATAGATAAATTCATCATAGATAACAGGATCAATTTTTTGTATTTGAAATACTTATCCAGTTAGATAAGTCAGTAATTTAAGTAAAGCTAACCATTTAGTATTCCAAATGAAAATGAAACTATTATAACTGTACTTTAAAAAGGAAATAATTAGATCGCCGATTTAGAATAAATTTAGAATAATCGGTTGCTCTATTCCGACTAATGGAAACAGTTTCCCTGGGGCGAGAGCAAACACAGAAATATACACAGCACATTTTATATAATGTCCGTTGTGTGCAAAGAAATTGTGTTTAACGACCTTGACTGGCTATACAGCCCTTGCACGGTAGGTCCGCTGTGTGGATATATTGATCGGAACATGTTGTTAAACTACCCAAGTAATACATCTTTGCTAACTACCAACGACAAAATTACTTTAAAACTACCTGTATAATCCTTGTTGTGGAAATATCGTTCGGATGATTTTGTCGTTGGTAGTAAGCGAAGTTTTATTACTCGGGTGGTTTGACAACATGCCATGTTGTGTTTTATCAGATAAATGTTGGTATCGACAGCGCTGCTGGAAACAGTATACCTTAATCTCGCTTTTTGACTCAGTCAAGGCGAGAAAACAAATGACCTCATTGTGAGTTCTTTAATATTTGAAGTACCGGTATTAGATGGAACATTCGGTAGGTTATATAGGTAAACGGACATAAAGTCACAAATTTGATAGGACAAAAAGTCACAATTTATTTGTTGATAATTGTTTGAATATATAAGAGAAAGATCCTGAAATATTTCCTTTTTATTACAAATATTCATTTTTAAGTTAAAGAAATTGTCCATAAGCTTTGATAAATGAGAACTTTAATATTAAAGTTTAATCATGCAAAATATATATATTTCTTGGCACAATGAAGCCATTTAAGTACCAAACCACTTTGACATTTTGTTTTCATTACAATTATTTCATCATTATTGATATTTATTGAATAAATTCTAATTACAAAGTTGCTTCATTAATAAAAGTTTTATTTTTAAATTTAGTGTTTTCTTGTTCAAAGAAAAAAAATCTCAAAACTGAATTGTGACTTTTTGTCTGTGACTTTCTGTCCCACATTCGGTTATATATAAGTCTATATAAATACATGTGGTTGTGTTTCAGGTTCATGATATTGATACTGATTAAACTGAAAATAATAATTTATATTACAATTGTTTGAGGATATTAAAATAGATGTCTTCAATTAATAATTTTCACAATTTCACTAATATTGATAATTTGAGGTCGATGTTAAAAGACGTCTATGTTGACACAACATAATTTATTGGAAAATGACGCTATCAGCGGCATGTTTCCGATACCATTGACCAGAACTTACGGAAGTCGATTATTGCCTCCGCCTACCGCACTCGGTTTCATATTTACTATTTTACATACTAACTGGAATATGTTTGTATTACGCTACACAGAACAAAGTGTTGCAGTCGGACGGGAACCAGTTTACATACTTTATTTTATTTACCAAAAAAAAATCTTGACCTGTCCATATGTTTTTTGTTGTTAAATTGTATTTCGAGCTATCCCTTTGTTATATTTTTCATATTTATTCGAGCTTTCACTTTTATGCACATGTCTTACAATCGTAAACAATCGGTATGTATACATGATTGTTATGGTGTTGGACTTTTTACCCTCCAAATGATCAGCAATCGCTAGACAAAATAGTTCTCCTCAATAATGTCAGCTTTCATGCCATTTCAACTTTACAATCATTAAAACAGTGAAAATCGGAATCATTTTGATATCCATTTGATAGAAACTGGTCTTTATCCAGATTTACGAAGATTTTAAAAATCGGAAATTAGTAATACGGTTATACCCACGCGGTGCGTATGAATCTTTGTTTACAAAACAGGATTTCGGAACGTCTCTAGTTTTTAGATCGTAAGTCACGATAAACTCAAACTGAAAGTAAAAAGTTGTTTGTAAAGACGCAGGTTTACTCACCATAAACAAGCTGAAACGTTCAGTATGCCATATATTTTAGGTTAAAGACGGTCCCATTCATTTAAAAAGCATTTTGAAAGTAGACGATGGGATTATTTCAGGTTTGGGGAACGAGTAAATTATCACAAAGTTCATTTCTTGACGACCTCATAATTTCATCATGTCGATGGTACAAATCGATGTTTACTGTTTACTGTCGCTTCTCATGTTTTGTATTTAAACGGTCGTTTATTTTTAAACCCGAACCAGGCATATGCATTCTGTAATTGTGCAAATCTTCGTTCTTTGGTCAATTGGCTTATGGATAGTTGTATCAATTTCAACTCTTACATTATCTTTTTTTTAAACATATATTTCCATTACACAAGCAATGGCAGTACCTTTCCAATTACTATTTATGTGTTGTGTCTAAATTAAAGTTGTAACACTTTATAGTGACTGGAAAGGGTAGAAAAATTCATCAGATGAGAAAAGGCTGAAGATACTTCAAACGGCACCGAATCATTAGATATTGCATCTTATAAAAAGAAACTGAGATTTGGATAGTTCCACTTCAAGGTAAAAATGTTTATCTCTTGTGAAAAGAAATAAAAAAAATATTGTAACACTGTAGTTAATTAATAAAGATACTATTACGTGTATTTCTGTATTGGCCTTATTATTGGTTCTCGGCCAGCAGTCAAACGGCGCCGAATCATTAGATATTGCATCTTACAAAAGGAAACTGAGATTTGGATAGTTCCACTTCAAGATAGAAATGATTATCTCTTGTGAAATGAAATAAAAAAAATATTGTAACACTGTAGTTAATTAATAAAGATACTATTACGTGTATTTCTGTATTGGCCTTATTATTGGTCCTCGGCCAGCAGTATTGGCCTTCCGCTTCGCCTCAGACCAATACACCCAAGACATGGACCAATAACAAGGCCAATACAGAAATACTTACGCAATGATATTATAGAATGACAGTATGGTTCAATAGCGGGAATCAGCCCCTCAACTACTTTTTACATAAATATTAACTTCTGGCTTCAACGCTTTGTTGCTTTGTTCTGGAGATCTTGCTGTAGTTCCAGTTCAGCAAGCATTTTAGAGACGTATCCCGTCCATCCTCTTTTGACTTGTAATCTCTGGTGATAGATTTTTGCCGCTTGACATTGTATCCTTTCAAGCTTGTTTTTTTTTGTTACCGTGTAGGGGTCCCATACTATGGCTCCATGTTAAATTATAAGATCCATTCCTAAAGATCTAGATCATTGTTCTAATCTGACACAAATTTCAATAAATGGAATGCTACCCAAGTTGAATATATGGTGACACACGAGAACAGCATTATCACTATTGAAATTGTGTTTAATACCATGATTGTTCAATGTCATTAACTTGAATGGAGACAGACATTTGACCTGAAAGACATGAAAGGTGGTGTGGGAGTGCAAATTCAAAACCTAACTGACTATGATATATGGTTAAAGAATGAATATCAATTACATGGGTCAACATGGTCAAGGGCAGAGTTGTTATAAAATAACAATATGGCAGAGAAGTGGTTTCAAGTTTCATATGAAGCGACCTGACTGACATGAAATAAAAAATCGAAGGAGTATCCCTTTTTGGCTAATTTTCAAGGTGAAATAAAACTAGTAAAACAATATTATACTATTGTCTAAATATACAGAAATATAATTTGCTTCAAGTAACAGAAATAACTAGGTCACTAGTAACTTGTTTAATGAGTATGTGGGGTATAAGAGCTTGCTAACAACAGGCTCTTCATAACTTCATTTGGTTTGAAAAGGATACTAGTAGTCTATATTCTTGATTTAGAAAAATGTAATTGCATGAAAAAAATCACATTACTTAGAAAACTTCAGATCATTCAGGTAGTCTTTATTTATATGTACAAAAGAACAGCCAGTAGTCATTGGATATTGTAGATCATTCAAATAGTCTTGACCTTTTTATTAGTACAAAAGAACAGCCAGTAGTCATTGGATATTGTAGATCATTCCGGTAGTCTTGACCTATTGATTTATACTGATAAAACAGACACATATACGAATATCAATTATATGCTTATGAAACATGTTGCAATGTTAAACTTATTACGACATGTGAAAATCCAGACTTGCATAAAAAATATCTCAATATAAGAGACAGTGGCGTCATTTTTCCTCAGAGCTTTCAGCTCTTTGATTTTGATCTATCTAATCACATGCAAAATATTACAAAGTAGAAGGGGAAAAAAAGCTTCATCGGGCGCTGCATGTTTCGACCACATATTGAACCCTATATGGTTGGGGTTCTTTTGGACACAGAATAAGGATTATAAGGTATTGATAGAAATGTCAATTCTGACCCTCGATCAACTCATGAACAAACAGTCTCATACATACTCTTTCAAGCAGTGACTTTCCTTTTTAAGGGATTTAAGATGTAGGTCAAAAGTAAAACAAGGTAAATGTATGATCCAGACACAATTACCCCCAAGGGTGACTGGGGAATAGAAGTATGGTCACCATTGGTCTTCCTCCGACCGGCAGTAAAACCCTTGCTAAAGTGGGGCGTCCGTTTGGCTGTGCGGGATGTACAAATTTGCAGCCACGTCCGGTCAGAATGGGGACGTTAAATCCGATGCCTCGTGTTAAGAGAGTGCCACGCTCTTAACTCTTTGAGGGGTCCGTAGGTGACCTGTTGCAAGGCTAAATTTCTGACCCTATCCAATATACCCTCATTTCCCGTGGCAGTTAAAATTTCTCCGACCTTAATCCCGGACGCCCCTTTTACAGAACCTACCTATTGTATTTATTGTTAATTTGTTCTCATCCTGAATATGCATGAAATATTTGCCATTGGACGTTAAGCAACCAACAATCAATCCAGACACAATTTTGAAGAAAAAGGAAAAGAAGAAGAGGAAAAATTAAACATAATAAGGCATAAACAATTACAATTTCCTGGTCCTCATACATTCAGTGTCAGATATTATGTATGGTTCTGGCTAACTGTCTGAATCATCGGGATCCTTGGACACAATTTTGAAGAAAAAGGAAAAGAAGAAGATGAAAAATTAAACATAATAAGGCATAAACAATTACAATTTCCTGGTTCTCATACATTCAGTGTCAGATATTATGTATGGGTCTGGCAAACTGTCTGAATCATCGGGATCCTCGGACTGGAAAAAAATTAACCATGAGTAAGAATTGAATTGGATATGCTGCAAAGGTATGTGTGCAGAATGTACTTTTGTGGAACCTCTGTGTTTATTAATTTTTAACCCTGAGGGGTCATCGGACCCTTTTGTTTTTGAACGAATTATTGCTGCCCAATTATACCATACTTGTAAATTATTTAATCAAACAATGAACAATTTAATACAATATGGCGATCTATTAGAAAAGCGTTTATTCTAGCAAAAAAAACAAAGTCCAATGAAGAGATTGGTGACACATTCACGATCCCTCAAGGGTGACTGGGGAATAGAAAAATTAGTCGTCCTCCGAATGCAGTAAAACTCCCATAAAAGTAGGGAGTCTGTGTGTATGCGGGATGTTCAATTTCTGAGCTTTTCTCCTGCACACTGCTTTACATAAGTACTCTGGGCGACTGTCAGAATGGGGACGTTAAATCCGAGGTCTCTTGTAAACAGAGTGCCACGCACTTTGAACGCAAAGTACTCTTTCAACAAATCTTTGAGGAGTCCGTAGGCTTTTTTTCTGTCTGTATTCAACATACCCTCATTTCTCCGAGGCAGTCCAAATTTCCTCATCCTGATCTTTTCTCCTGCACACTGCTTTACATAAGTACTTTGAGCGACTGTAGTTAATGGTTAAGAACAAATGTGTTTCATCCCAATGTCTTTGGTACTTTGCCTTGGAACCGAATCGACATGCATTACATCCATCAATAGGACATTGCATTGACATAGGCGTATAGAAAAAATTCCTTAGTTTTCATCATCGAAATCCCCATCGGCAAATATCTGAATCTCAATCCCGAAATTGGAATCAACAGTGTATAGTTGACATGATATACATGGATTTGTTTTTAGTCCGATGTCAGAATCAAAGGAAACTAAACAAAATGACAATGATACATTAAATCACAAAGGACAACTAGACTACCAAGCTAGAAAATTACTTTTTTTTAAATTCAAATATATTCTAAATGAATGAAAATGATGATAATTTTTCCTTTAAAGCAGTATTGAACTTTGTGCATATTGTGGTAGCCTGCTGAAAAACACATTCATTTTTAAAAATACAAGGAATTCTTACACAATTTGCAAGTATAGTTAGTATTGTAGATGCAAATGAGAAGTGTGCACTACATCTAGAGTTAATTATTACTATAACTAAATTACATAGATACCTTGAAAGTTATGCAGGAGAGTTAAAAACACATGTCTTCCTCATTTTACAACCATGCACCTTGCGTCTAGTTGATCTTTTCCGATAACTTTCAATTAATAATTCAATTGGTGAAATTTAGAAATTCCTAAAAATTGGGAGTTTTAGGGTTGAGGATAAAATGATTGTTTTGTACGGTATACACGACACATGCAGTTATCATTCAAGCAAACAGACTGGATTTTACAGTATTTAGTAGAATTATTATCATTAATTTGATATCCATTGTTTGGTTCAGAACAATAAATCCTATTTGTGACAATAACAGGCAAACTAGGCTGTATTAATAATTCCTCCTGAACTCTTTTGACCAACTGGACTGCAGGTTGATTTCCACATTTTGCTGTTAACTTTTCATTTACTAAAATAGGTACAGCTATACGTAAAGCCTAAAAATGTCGATAATAAATAGGTTCAAGTATATCTTTCAGAACAAAATGCTCCTGTGTACAATAAAAAAATGTCGAAAATCGGCTGCTTTCCAATATCAATTCATCTAAATATCTTGGTTTTCGGGCAAATTCTTTAGGTATGAATTTGCGCAAGGAAATATTTTTTTCAGAAATTTGTCCAATCATTACTGCTGAAAGTTTGAAAACGGCTGTAGGACCCCTCATCCATAATAAGATTAGACGTTTAACTACACCAAGACAAACCTAGTGCATATAATCAATCGGAAACTGCTTTATCATATCAAGAGACAATTGAGTTACTGGCGAAAGACCTTTGTGATGATCCTCATTAGACTGATTTCTAAATGAATCGTCCTTTCGTAGGGTCAAATTGGAAACATCTTGGTATGTCACAACCATAATATCCTGAATAAAGTTTGATGTTGATACATTTTACACACTCCGTTTTCTTCGAATTTAGTGTCACAATGCATACAAGCAGTATCATGTAGCCAGCCAAGTGTTGACAGACTGTACAGAAGGTAAGGGTAGAAGTGGGTAGTAAAATAATTCGAACGTTTTTTTTTTTATAGATAACTGTATCACATTAAACCTTAAATCTACCACTTTCTGTTTTGAATATTTTACTTTATTTTACATCAAATTTGAACATGTTTTATTGATAATTATATTGGATGTAACCTATAATCAGTCACTTTTTTCTAGATTATTTCTTAGATGTGACGTCCCCCCAAGGGTGACTGGGGAATAGAAATATGGTCACCATTGGTCTTCCTCCGACCGGCGGTAAAACCCTCGCTAAAGTGGGGCGTCCGTTTGGCTGTGCGGGATGTACAAGTACGCAGCCACGTCCGGTCAGAATGGGGACGTTAAATCCGATGCCTCGTGTAGAGAGAATGCCACGCTCTCTGCACGTTAAGAACCCTTGCAACAACTCTTTGAGGGGTCCGTAGGTGACCTGTTGCTAGGCTAAATTGCTGTCCCTATCCAATTAACCCTCATTTTCCAGTGGCAGTTTAAATTTCCCCGACCTTCTTCCCGGATGACCTACATTAAAGAACCTACCTTTTGTATTTATTGTTAATTTGTTCCCGTCCTGAATATGCATGAGATATTTGCCACTGGACGTTAAGCAACAAACAATCAATCAATCAATCTTAGATGTGACGTTAAATCGGTCACGTTTCTATATCGTTGTATTAGATATAACGCTAAATCGACCTCTTTCTCTATTGATAATTATACTACATTCGACATAACGTTCAAACATTTTTTTTATAAATAATTGTATGTGACTATAAATCGGTACATTGACCTTGACAAACTAGAAACTGCAATCAAGGAACCACAAAACATAGACACTATATATGCACCACTAGAACGCTTAGATGAGAAAGAGGCCAAACAATTTGACTTCCAAAACATGGCAGAAAATATAGCATTGCCAGTACAAACAGAAAAGACAACACAACTAGGAAAAGAGAGTACACCAATACAGCAACTAGAGAAAGAGACCACACCAATCCAGCAACAGGAGAAGGAGAGTACACACGACATGCTTACAAAGTAAGATATAAGATCAAAGTCAAAAGCAGCCATGGCATATTTTCATTCGCTGTTGAGAGATAGTGCAAGGAACGCTCATATTTGGAAGAAAGCAACAAAACTGACAGATATAACAGAACAGAAATAAGATAATTTTTCTGTAATATGTTTACAGCGGCAGCACAACTGAAGATTTGTTTTCAAACTCATCAATGTATATCGTAAATACTCCTTTACCAATATTTTGGAACTTCAAACATCGACCGAAATTAGCATGTGACCCATGCCATATGTTTGTGGCCATATCTGTTTATCAACGGTTCAAATCTCTCAATCGTAGAATAAAACAACAGAGGCATACAGTACTGTTATGGAACACAAGATTTGCTTCACAATATTTAGTAGCGTCTTTCCTTCCAAACAGAATTATTAAACCTGAGTTTTGCAACGTGTATCTCTTCAGTGGAAGTGCGAAAAAAAGTGATAAGAGCATCTCTATCACTAGCTGCGATACCGTAGCTCATAGGTCCTTATGTTATTTTGTTACTATTTTCGGACCATAGATATAACATAAGGACCTATGAGCTACGGTTCCGCAGATACTCTTTCACAATCAAAGTTGGAAAACGTTGTGACGCACTTCAAACTTTTAAGTTTCATTTTATTCGTTTTTTTATGTTTCACGTAGGGAACCATTTAACTTTAAAATATACTAATTAAAATATACTGTACCAAGTCAGGAATATGACCGTTGTTGTCCATTCGTTTGATGTGTTTTGTCATTTGATTTTGCCATGTGATTAGAGACTTTCCGATTGAATTTTCCTCGGAGTTCAGTATTTTTGTGATTTTACTTTTTTTTATATATTGATATAATATTCGTAATATGATTTTATATGCATTTATCATATATTTATATCAATCTAACAATGTTATTCTTATTATGCTGCAACCTTCAAATTAAATTATGAAAATCACCATATTGCTTTAACCATAATATATTATGTAAGCTAGGACTATAACGTCCTCGTAATTGGTTAGGAGCATATAGAAGATGTACACCATGTGTTCCCTCTCTCATGTTACAGTGTAATTAAATTCCCTTATGGACAATTACTTCAAACCCTGGAATTGCCCTAAACTTAAGGTGTATGCAAAAAAACATAATGTACATGTACAAGGACAGCAGCAGATGCAACTCGGTTACCAATCTTCGATCCATCTGTATATACAGTTGAAAAATCTGAATAAATTGTCTTAATTTCAGCAAAATGTTCTTGAATTAAAAGATGGTTTTGTTTCATTTTTTTGTATTTACAAATCAAAAATCATTTTAGGTTTGGTAAGTTCCCTAAAATGTTACTACTGTGAATTTAACATGTAGATCCCGTGCACGAGGACATCACTCAAATTTAATTTATTGTAAGAGCATTATTACCAGTGACTTATACGAACAAATATTCACTTTATAACACAATTTTTCTACCTATAAACATTTATTTTTCACATCTATTCAAATGAGTCTTGCCCGTGTGAGTAAACACGTGTGTAATTTAGAGAAGAGACTTCACCAAGCGCCTCTTTTGCGCACAATACTTGTTGCATTATCTGACAGCAAGGCCAAATATTTAACTAATATTGTTGACTCGTAATCACATCCTGAAAATATAATATTTTGGCGGTGGAAAAGTGGTGCAGACACTGAAACTCAGTTTATTTTGCTTAAAGAAATTTTAGCATCTAAAATTCAGGAACTTTCCTCACGACATCTTACAATATAAATTTGGCTAGGTACTTGTGACCTGATAGAAAAATCTGGAAAATGTATTCAGTTACGATCGGAAAATAAGGATTGAGTAAAACACACATGTGATACATACAAAAAAATTTACAAGTTCCTTTCATATTACACGACAATCAAACTTGTTTTTCTTGAGCTTCCCTGCTATTTACTTTTTTTGTGAAATTTATTACAGAAAACTAATAATCAGCTGATTGTGAAAAAGTTCAAGCATTTGATAGCTATCGGCCATAAACTTATCAATAAAAAGGTGTTAATTATATGTCTTGATAAAAATTGTGTGGTCGAATGGCTTCATATGTCCCATAAGTGAGTTAAATCTTCACAATCGTTGTAGCGCTTACGTTTTAACTTTATATTTTAACGATGGAACGAAAAAGGAAACGTTTTTTTTTATATATATATATATATATAAAACACGTACAAAGATACGAGAACCTGATTTTATTCAGAGCCCTTCAAGTTTATCTAAATTGGATTCTATACCAGAACAAATTTTTCAAGACGAAATTAGACTAGCTGATGTTGTAGATACAATTCGTATGACACCAAAAATCATCAAAAAAGGGTAGCAGTTAAGAATTTTAGAGAACAGTGGTGCCACAACAGACCCTGGTTAAAATACCATCAAGAAACAAAGAGTAGGTACTGCACCGTTTGCTAACGCGCCCAGGCCAACAGTGTGTTTTCGGTTGAACCGGGCTGTACCGTACTAAAATTGGAAAATACTATTAAGCATGAAGCTAGAAAATGTACATGCTTATTATTTGTTTTGATTATGTTAAGTTTCATAATAAACTAAAGTTACATAACGGAAACTAATTTTGAGGCGTACGGACGACGGAAGGACGGATGCGCAAATGTGCCCACGAATGTGAGTTACATCAGTGTTGGAACATTTGTGACAGAGACTGACTGATGCCTTGCAGGTGATAAAAAATGGAATCCTGATTGGTTACTTAAGTTCTTCATGTGTGAATATGCCCTTGAAAATATTTTTATTAGATTAGCAAGTTAAACTTTCTATTACTTTAAATATGCCAAATTTATATCAGCCATTAAAATTCAGTTCGGAGAATTGATGCAAAGAACGTCTTAGAAAAAATACATGTTATGATAACTTTAATTGTTTTGCAAAGATAATGTTGATGTGTACTATTTTCAAAGTCACCAATAGATTGGTATAATCCAACACAACATATTAAATATGTCAATGATGCAAGATTAATCAGAGGTCACTGTTCTGTAACATAACACTTCCATATTAGGTTCATGTGTGTACCTGCGTTTTCATCGAGCGCGGAATTCTGGCTAACTGCAACACATGATAGACTGCACTATGAGAAGACCAACGTTCTTTCACTTCTAAGACCTATTACTAGGACACCTAAATGAAGATCACTATAATTCTGCTTTGTCCCCTTTAAAGGTACTAAATAAGATAAGCTCAGACGTATTCAAATATGGTGTTCATTAAACACTTACAAATTCTTGAAAAAGCAATGAACTTAATACAATAACATATTGTAACCCCGTTTAATTTTAGATATGGTAAACCTTTGCAAATTTCTAATCAGGATGAACAAATAAAGTGACAGTTTTAAAACAGATATGAAAATGCTTGAAAGTGAAACACTAGTACCCGACAAGAAAATGTAGACGTATTAAGACGAGACTTGAATGTGATAATTCTGTAAGACCTCGTTCCCAAAACTAACTCCCTTAACATGTAACATTCACTTTGCATTATATTCATGCACAATACATATGAATAAAGTTTAAGGGTCCAAATAATGCTAAACTAGGGCAAGTCGTTTGATTTTTTATTCAAACTTCAAGGATAGCTCATATAATATATAAGATGTCTTATATATTTATTTGTATAAGCTATCTTTTATCAACAATTATTGTTTTAGATACACGTGAAGGAATTTTGCTGCTTCAGACCAGCATAAGCAGTATGATGTTGTAGTTCCTTTAATTATGCATAATTGACCAAAGACTGTTTTACAATCATTGTATGAGGAGATAGGTTTACTCTGGGATTTCTTCACCGAATGACATTGAGCAGAAGTCACCATCACCATTCCTTATGAAACGTTTTAGCAACATCAACATCAGTTTGTATACGAAGTATGCAAGTCAATAGTATTCTAATAGCATTTTAAAGTGGAACACTTACAGGCAAACATATCAAGACTTCAGTAAAGCAGTTGCTTATTTGCAATTTTGAAGTCATTTCCGTCAGTCCTGACAATTGAAAGTATTGCAAAGATTGAAGAGAGCTCTTATGAAAAAATAGAAAACATATAAGAGTCAAATTGACCAGTTATTTGTTGAAGGAAATACTGTTTTTGTTACTTTAATGTTTAACCAATGGAATACATTACTCATGCTATGAGATATGCGTATCATATATTTGTTGGAATTACAAAATTACAGTATATAATGGTGTGTTTGGTCGCCTGGTTTAAATCAAGATCAGGAAGTTATGAAATGTATAATTACTAACCTCCAAAATGTTCAGCTTCGGTACAGGCTTGTTTTTATTACAACAGTAGTTAGTATGGATTGGAAACGTCCTTCAGTTACCTAGATAATACATTGCAAACCTCTAATAACTTTCAGGAATTGATAGAGCTGAAAGGAGAGGTCAAATGAACACTGCCACTTTATACTATAAATATATGGACTTAGCAAGAAACATGCCTTGAATTTAAGATGACATTTTATGCTACTGTAGACCTACCGATATTGTCTCCGAGATATTTTTGGATACAAAAAATCAACTGAGAGTCCTGAAGATTGATTCAGTTGTTATATTTGTCCATTAGAATGTAGATGTGAAAATTGTCAGTTGAATAAGAGTTGTTGGAGAAATGAACTTGTAAAACATGTTGGCCATGATAAAATTAAGGTTGATCTGGGATAGTGTTTTAATTAGAAATACAAATTATTTCCAATGTTAAAACTAAAAAGGTATGTGACCAAACGATGGCAATTTAAACGGTTACTCTGAAAGTAATGTTTATTTGTATAGAAACAAATAGGGTAAAGAAAAAAAATGGAACATATATTTTAATGGGAAATAGTTATCAAAGCTACCACGCTTATAATGTAATACGCCAGACGCGCGTTTCGTCTACACAAGACTCATCTGTGACGTTCAGATCATCAGTTAAAAACCCAAACAAGTACAAAGTTGAAGAGCATTTATGACCAGAATTCCAAAAGTTGTGCCAAATACAGCTAAGGTGCTTGGGGTAAGAAAATCCTTAGTATTTCGAATAATTCATACTTTTGCAAACATTAAATTTATAAAAATGAACATATAATTGATATTCATGTCAACACCGATGTGCCGACTACTGGGCTGGGATAAGGTACACGTCATGTTGGTCAATACATCTGGAAGTTTAATTATAAATTATGCTGTGTCCATCACGATTCAACTGTTTGAATCTATTTCAGATCTTTCGCAAACAAAATATTGTTTACATCAGTGCCTACCCTAATATATTTTACGGTAAGTAATATTAAAATAAGATATTATTGTTACTTGCAATTTCATAATGGAAAAAAAGTCCCTGCCTGGAAATATATTTCGACAATTCTAGGAAGTAATGATTTATTATTGTTACTGATAGCGGGTAATCGTAGCCTAGTATATATGCAGGTTGGTTAAATGTATGTGCTTGATCCCCAATCATTTTAGCTTTGAAATTTATTGCTTCTTCAGATAAATCCAAATTTATTATATGTTCTGATTCACTTTCATGCTTACAAGCTATACAAAATACTAAAATTAAAAACCCAACAATTCTCAAAATTTTATATGTAATGAGGAATTTAAAAATTCTTCTTAAAGAAATATTACTTCTATGGGTGCCGAGTCATGTTGGAATCCTTGGAAACACAGCTGTAGACCTTGAGGCAAAGAATGCCCTGGGTGACCCTTTATCTAACTGTAATATACCATATACCGATTTTAAATCTAATATTAGAGAATATGTTTTTAATATATTGAAAAATGAATGGAGTAAAAAAGATGATAATAAATTACATGAAATTAAACCTAATTTAGGTAAACCTTTCAATAATGTTAATTGCAGAAAAGATCAGTGTGTTATTTCTAGATGTCGTATTGGTCATACTAGAATAACACACGAATATCTTTTAAAAAATGAAGTAGAACCACAATGTATACCTTGTAACTGCAAGTATACTATAAAACATGTTTTAATCAATTGTATTGACTTTGCTGATGTTCGTAAGAAGCATTTCAATGTTAATAATATGTATGATTTATTTAATAATGTTCCATTTACAAATATTGTTTCATTCTTAAAAGAAGTTGGAATATATGCTAAAATATAAAAATGTTATATTTAAAACGATTTTAAATTTTATCACGTTATCTTAATGTTCATTTTTATTTGTAAATAATCAATTTGCTTTAATCTAGCCCCCAAGGGTGACTGGGGAATAGAAGTATGGCCACCATTGGTCTTCCTCCGACCGGCAGTAAAACCCTTGCTAAAGTGGGGCGTCCGTTTGGCTGTGCGGGATGTACAAATTTGCAGCCACGTCCGGTCAGAATGTGGACGTTAAATCCGATGCCTCGTGTAAAGAGAGTGCCACGCTCTTTGCACGTTAAGAACCCTTGCAACAACTCTTTGAGGGGTCCGTAGGTGACCTGTTGCAAGGCTAAATTTGTGTCCCTATCCAATATACCCTCATTTCCCGTGGCAGTCTAAATTTCTCCGACCTTAATCCCGGAAGCCCCTATTGCAGAACCTACCTATTGCATGTATTGTTAACTTGTTCTCGTCCTGAATATGCATGAAATATTTGCCACTGGACGTTAAGCAACCAACAATCAATCAATGCTTTAATCTAGAATTTTAGTTTATTGAAGGGCCTTTTGTCTGATTTTAAGAATATGCTTTAAATTGTAAAAAATGTTCGAATTAGCTCTCGCCGCGATATAGCCTTGTTGTGCTAATGCAGCGTAAAGCAACCAACAATCAATCAATCAATGATGCATGTGACAATGTTAACCAATCAGAATCAGGTGTTTCATGTCCTGGTTATGATTGAAAAGGGGAATGGGGACTGGATGATTGACATCGAATATACATGCATACAATAAGGCGTAGCTTAGTTACCAATCAGTGTAACAGACCAATGCTATTGACTCGATGGCTCTCAGGGATAATTATACAAGAGGTTAACACTATTCCGTCTAATAATGGTTTTCCAACAGCTGCTTATGAATCATGTTTGATTCATTATGTTTGACAACTATTTGGCGTCAGCTGGACTAAAGTCCGATGAGATTCCATCAGAGCGGCATTTGATATGCTTCAGGATGGGGATTTTCTCTGCCTTGAAGTCATATTCCATATGCCCACAGCATCGATATGCCTTGGGCACTTGTTGGCGAAAAAAAGAATGTTGAGCACATCCTAACCACTTAGCGAAGGTTAATCCAGAGAGAGCAGTGTCAGTTGATAAGAGTAGAACAAGTTATATGTATAATGGAAAATTGGTTCAGGTCGGATCAGGTAATGAACACCAAATGTTTTAATATCACTTTTCTTATAAATAATGGAATATAACAAGTAAACAATGCTGTTAAAAATAATGATTACTGTATGCTTAAAGTTTGGAATAAATTGATTGATTGTTGGTTTCTTTTAACGTCTAGTGGCAAATGGTTCATGCATGTTCAGGACGAGAACTAGTTAACATTAAATACCATAGGTTATCCGGGATGATGGTCGGGAAAATTTGGACTGGCACTGGAAAATGAGGGTAAATTGGACAGGGACAGAAATGTTGCCTTGCATCAGGCCACATACGGACCCCTTAAAGAGTTGTTTACCCCCAAGGGTGACTGGGGAATAGAAGTATGGTCACCATTGGTCTTCCTCCGACCGGCAGTAAAACCCGTGCTAACGTGGGGCGTCCGTTTGGCTGTGCGGGATGTACAAATTTGCAGCCACGTCCGGTCAGAATGGGGACGTTAAATCCGATGCCTCGTGTAAAGAGAGTGCCACGCTCTTTGCACGTTAAGAACCCTTGCAACAACTCTTTGAGGGGACGTAGGTGACTTGTTGCAAGGCTAAATTTCTGTCCCTATCCAATATACCCTCATTTCCCGTGGCAGTCTAAATTTCTCCGACCATAATCCCTTAATCTATTACAGAACCTACCTATTGTATTTATTGTGAACTTGTTCTCGTCCTGAATATGCATGAAATATTTGCCACTGGACGTTAAGCAAACAACAATCAATCAAAGAGTTGTTACAAGGGTTCTTAACGTTCAAAGACCGTGTAACTCTCATTACACGAGGCGTCGGATTTAGTGACGAAGATGAGCATTAAATGTCAATCATTCAGAACATTCCTAAGGGTTCCGTGGAACCTAGTGTCTTGCCTTCTTTACAATTGTAATAAATGTTTTAAAAACTACAGACTGTTAACTAGAAAAAAAAACTAACCCCATATATAAGTTATAAACGGAAAAACAGGAAATCTTTTTTTACAAAAATTCCTTCTAGATATTAGTTTTAATAAACAAACTTCTTTCTAAGTTTGGTACAAATCCAGGATAATTTAAGAAAGTTATTAAACTTTTAAAAACTATAACCACAGAGTGAATGTAATGTTAACAGGCGGAAAAACTAAGTCCATTTATATATTTATAAGGAAAAACATTTTTTTTTACAATATTTACTTCTGGATATAATCAAATGATCATAAACAAGCTTTTGTCCAAGTTTGGTTAAATCCATGATAGTTTAAAAAGATATTAAAATTTTTAAAAAATAAAACACAGAGTGAATGTAATGTTAACTTGCAGAAAAACTAAGTCCATTTGAAGGTAAAATACAGAAAAACAGATTTAAAAAAAAATTTACTTCTGGATATAATCTAATGATCATAAACAAGGTTCTGTCCAAAATTGGTAAGAATCAATGGTGGTTTAAGAAAGTAATTAAAATTTTTAAAACTTTAACCACACAGTGAATGTAATTTTAACAGGCAGAAAAAAAACATAAGTCCATTTAAAGGTATAATACGGGAAACAGATGGTTTTTTTACAAAATTCACTTCTGATTATAAACAAGTTTCTGTCCAAGTTTGGTAGAAATTCAGGATAGTTTAAGACAGTTGTTCAAATTTAAAAAAATTTAACCCCAAGGGTGACTGGGGAATAGAAATATGGTCACCATTGGTCTTCCTCCGACCGGCGGTAAAACCCTCGCTAAAGTGGGTCGTCCGTTTGGCTGTGCGGGATGTACAAGTTCGCAGTCACGTCCGGTCAGAATGGGGACGTTAAAATCCGATGCCTCGTGTAAAGAGAGTGCACGTTAAGAACCCTTGCAACAACTCTTTGAGGGGTCCGTAGGTGACCTGTTGCAAGGCTAAATTTCTGTCCTTATCCAATATACCCTCATTTTCCCGTGGCAGTCCAAATTTCCCCGACCTTCATCCCGGACGGCCTCTATTACAGGACCTACCTAAGTTGGAATATATTCTAAAATATAAAAATGTTATTATATTTAAAACGATTTTAGATTTTATCACGTTATCTTAATGTTCATTTTTATTTGTAAATAATCAATTTGCTTTAATCTAGAATTTTAGTTTATTGAAGGACCTTTTGTCTGATTTTAAGAATATGCTTTAAATTGGAAAAAAATATTCGAATTAGCTCTCGCCGCGATATAGCCTTGTTGTGCTAATGCGGCGTAAAGCAACCAACAATCAATCAATCAATCCATATCAATTTGAACCAAAGTTCTATTGGGAATAGTTTTTTCCGATTCGGAAAAAAAAAATAGTACCACTAACAGTGATGTTTATACAAACTGTAGAAGTAGAATCTCCAACTTTACGTGAAATCAGCCTTTAGGTATATTAACTCAAAATAATTTGAAATAATACAGGCTGCAATATAATCAAAGTCGGAGGAAAATTGGGGGTTATTGTTCTAGTTATCTCAATGATTTATTATGTGAAGATTCGGGTTTTCATTTGTTCAAAATAACGAATATGAGATTACAAAACAGATTGTACACTGACCTGTTAATTTATGTAGGCCTTCCGAGTACATTTATGAATATAGATACAATCATTAAATACAACAACCCTTATTAGTCTATAATGATTGGACACTGTATTTTTTAGCAGACAAATGCCACATCCGGTTCCTGTACCCTTACTTCACCTTTTAACCTTTTCCCAATTGTAATATTTGGTTTTAGGTGTTCGACGAGAGAGCAAAATACATTTAAAAATCGAAGTCATAAAGTCAATACATCCTGTTGGGGTGAGTGTATTCCATTTATTGGTTCAATATTACTCACTGACCAACTAGATAATATTGGTTCAATTTTACTCACTGACCAACTAGATAATATTGGTTCAATATTACCCACTGACCAACTAGATAATATTGGTTCAATATTACCCACTGACCAACTAGATAATATTGGTTCAATATTACCCACTAACCGTTTCACAGATGATATCGGATATGTTCCTTATGTCGTAACTACAATACCCTTCCCTTTTCACGAATGTGACTTACCGAATTAGACTATTTACCGGATTTGTAATAACATAAGCAACACGACGGGTGCCACATGTGGAGCAGGATCTGCTTACCCTTCCGGAGCACCTGAGATCACCCCCAGTTTTTGGTGGGGTTCGTGTTGCTTAGTCTTTAGTTTTCTATGTTGTGTCATCTGTACTATTATTTGTCTGTTTTTTTTTTTTATTTTTGGCCATGACGTTGTCAGTTTATTTTCGATCTATAAGTTTGACTTTCCCTCTGGTATCTTTCGTCCCTCTTTTTTTAGACATGATACAAACGGTCTACAAAATATCTGAAAATGACAAAACATTCCAATTTATCTCAGTTTATTTATATAGGTTTACAAAAACTTTATTTAGAAAATGTACAATAGTGCAAACTGACATAAAATTAAGATTGGAAATGGGGAATGTTTGTTTTCCCCGTGATAGATGTTGAGGAGTTTTGTTTTTCAGATTTAAATCTAGTCTCCGAACTTTAGGTTTGTTGAAAAACATTGCGAGTCTTTGAAAGCTGTTTTTGTATGAGGACAAAACGCTGAACAGGGATACACTTGAGAAGTTGTTTCACTATTGTGTTTGCGATGAAAGGAGTAATGGTCATCAAACTGAGAAGGATTTGTACATCTGTTCAAAAAAAGGTCTGATGAATAGGAAGTCCTCTGTGACAAAATGATTTTGATCACGAGATCAAGAATTTCACTGTATACGAAAATAAACATTTCAAGGATTATCTTAAAAGAAATAGAAAGGCTATAAGAAGTTGTATATGGTTACTTTGATTTTGGATGATTTCATTAAATGTAATTGAATATCATGCAAGCTATCTCTCTCATTATTATACCGGAAGGCACATAGGACAACGTCTTTCCAAGAACTTAACAGCGTTAAATCACAAAACTTTAATACAGGTCAAAACTACACCATTGTCTACATTTGAAAATACCTGTACCAAGTCAGGAATATGACAATTGTGGTTCATACGTTTAATGTGTTTTATTATTTGATTAAGGACTTTCCGTTTTGAATTTTCCTCGGATTTCTGAATTTTTGTGATTTTACATTTCACAGAAAAAGCAACCTGCAAATATAATATTTGAAACCAGCCATTTTGCTGCATAATTTTTTTGAGTTTTATTCGTATGCATTACTCAAAGAATTAATGCGTTTATAGGACTTCGGAGAAATTTCCAAAATCAACTTCGAGAAAGTCCATTAATGCTTCTAGCACATTTCAGTCATTTCAAAATATGACGTCATACAAATGAAAACGCTAAAGCAGAATGTTTTTGCGTTACGGGAACCATTCATATAATATCGTATTAACATTCCAGGTTGTCGGATATTCGTTTTCTATGTTGTGTATCATGTTTTATTATTTGCCTGTTTGTAACCAAAAAGGGTCGGGTTTTTTTTTGGGGGGGGGGGGGGGACAACATTTTTTAAATTCAAGTTTTAAGTACTTTTTGTACCTTTATTCGATACAAACAATAGTTCTAAATGAACAATGAACGAGAAGGCAGATAGAAACATTTAGATACTAAACTTACTTTAATTTGTGTCAAAATATTAGGTGCAGGTCAAATATAATTATTTGTTCTATATTTATTGACTTGGGAACTGTGTTAACCCTCTTGCTGCCGAGTTTATTTCTTGCTTTGTCGCGCCAAAAGCATCTTGACGTTTCATATTTGTGACGTTGCAAAACTTGTGCCTCTCTGTAGAACAGCGCTTTCCCGCCGTCCATAAGTTTTCCCGCGTCAATTTAGCCGAAATTAGGAAAAGCGATGTTAGAGTAGTTTTATAAAAATTTTTGCTCTAAGATTGATATAAACAATGCTTTTAATACATCATTATTTAAAAATACAACTTTTAACCTTGAAATATAGATTTTTTTTATATTTCTTATCTTTAAAAAAATGAAGATAGTATACTCATTGCTAATAATTGTATAAGCGCTTTTGTTTTATCTTTGTTAAGTGAAATGCATAACTGATTCTTAACCACCTCTACTAGAATATATTTATCCTTGCTATCTCATAAGCTTAGTAAACCTTTTTATAATTGATAAATACCGTCAAGAATCTCTCAAATAATTATATAAACACAAAACAAAACAACGGCCCCCAATAAAAGTAAAAATTAAAAAAATGCATCATCACCATGTACAAAAAATTTTTTTTATAAACCTTGTTATCCATATTCATTTTGTTTACTTCTTTATCATGTTTATTATTATTTTGTTGACCACTTATTGCTCAAACCCCCAAGGGTGACTGGAGAATAGAAGTATGGTCACCATTGGTCTTCCTCCGACCGGCAGTAAAACCCTTGCTAAAGTGGGGTGTCCGTTTGGCTGTGCGGGATGTACAAGTACGCAGCCACGTCCGGTCACAATGGGATCGTTAAATCCGATGCCTCGTGTAAAGAGAGTGCCACGCCTACCTATTGTAATTATTGTTAATTTGTTCTCGTCCTGAATATGCATGAAATATTTGCCACTGGACGTTAAGCAACCAACAATCAATCAATCAACTTATTGCTCAAAATTTTAGAGAAATGTTTGAAATATAAATTTGAAAAACAGAAAAACGAGGAAAGAAATTCTAAAATTAGTTTCTATTGTCTACATGTGAATTTTTATTTTCATTTTCTATGATGAAATACACATTGCAATTGGCATATATGAAATATCTTTTAAAATTCGTTGATTGATAAATTGTTGTTTGCTAAACGTTCAGTGGCAGGTATTTCATGCAATATTAAGGACGACTGAGATCTAATGAACAATAAATCTGTTGCTCGGTAGGTTATACAAAGTAAAAGATCTAAGATGAATGGCTAAAAGTTGAGATTGTCACTGGGAAAGGATGATATGGTTGGGTCACCTGCTAATTTAACATCCCTATTTCGAATGAAAATAAATATTTTTAGATTATTGCTTCCATGATGAAACAGGTATAAAATGTATTGAAATATCATATCGCTATACAAGTATATCATGTTACATTTCTGTACTTTTACAAAAAATACTTAAGAAGTCAATCGCGGCATTTGAGCCCAGCAAATATTTTCCAGTTCTCTTAAATAAAGCGTGTATTGTGAATATTAACATTTCGCGTAATCAAGTATAACAGTTAACTTTTCTGTGATTAATTATTTTGAATGCGATTATTGATTAAAATATTCTAATTAAAAGATATACTAAAAACACTTTTAACAAATTTCTCGAAACTATGCGAAATTTTTCATGAAAATGATGAACTACGTAATTAGTAAACACGTTAAATAAGTTAGTACTACAGTACTAACAAGCTTATGATCCTGTATCATTTGTTGACAAAATTGTTTTAAAATAAATGCAAATAAGCAACGAAACGTACAAACATTACCCAACTGTGAACCAACTGTAACTCGTTTAGTATCAGGTAAAACTTCAGCTAGTTGTTTATTTCTATCAGTTTTCTTTTTCATTTTAGCATCAAACTGAGAACCAGTTATACCTTCTGCTGTAAATGGTAAAGTCACAATTGTGTTGGCATAGTCTCTTAATTCATAAAGACCTGTATCATACATAGTAGCACGTCGACGTATCATGTGGTGAAAAGCTCCAGTTCTCGCCGTCTGTTCTAAACTTTTAGTCAACAATTTCCACTTGCTTGTTGCAAATAACAAGTTGTGATCAAACCCATGCGGGCCGCAACTTGACCCTGATAAGCTAACCTTTCAAGAGACTTCAAGTTTTTAGTAAATAAACTTGGGACTCTGCCAAAAGCAGCTCTTGGACCATATCTTTTCATCAGTAAACTGTCTACTATATTGTTTATTGTCGGTACACTGAAGTATTCCTGACAACTTGCATCTATTGGGAAACTTTGTCTTTAATTTTCCTTATAACTTGTGATTTTGTAGGGAGTCTCTGATCTCTAAGAACCATGTAAAACATCAATCTGGTTTTGTTCTAACACTAAACCTGTTTTCTCAGTCAATAAAGAGGTATAAGCATCAAGACCAAACTTGTCACCTAGAGTATTGCTCACAGATTTATCTTGCTTCTCTGTTTCACAAGATTTCTCATTTATGTTAGATAAATATTTCTGGAACCTGTCATGTTCACCAAATTTAACTAAACTGATCTACTGTCACAAATATTGACATCATTATGATCAGAATTTCTAGAATTCTCAGAGCCCTCTGCACTGAACATTTAGCCACTATTTTGACGTTCCGAATCTGAAATTCGAACAGATAGTGTTTCTATAAAAAGTAAAATCACAAAAATACTGAACTCCGAGGAAAATTAAAAAAGGAAAGTCCCTAAACAAATGGCAAAATCAAAAGCTCAAACACATAAAACAAATGGATAACAACTGTCATATTCCTGACTTGGTACAGGCATTTTCTTATGTAGAAAATGGTGGATTGAACCTGGTTCTATAGCTAGATAATAAACCTCTCACTTGTATGACAGTCGCATCAAATTCCATTATATTGACAACGATGCTTGAACAAAACAAACAGACACAATAGGTAAAATTGTCAAAAATAGGGGTACAGCAGTCAACATTGTGTTATCATCTATTGGGAAACTTTGTCTTTAATTTTCCTTATAACTTGTGATTTTGTAGGGAGTCTCTGATCTCTAAGAACCATGTAAAACATCAATCTGGTTTTGTTCTAACACTAAACCTGTTTTCTCAGTCAATAAAGAGGTATAAGCATCAAGACCAAACTTGTCACCTAGAGTATTGCTCACAGATTTATCTTGCTTCTCTGTTTCACAAGATTTCTCATTTATGTTAGATAAATATTTCTGGAACCTGTCATGTTCACCAAATTTAACTAAACTGATCTACTGTCACAAATATTGACATCATTATGATCAGAATTTCTAGAATTCTCAGAGCCCTCTGCACTGAACATTAAGCCACTATTTTGACGTTCCGAATCTGAAATTCGAACAGATAGTGTTTCTATAAAAAGTAAAATCACAAAAATACTGAACTCCGAGGAAAATTAAAAAAGGAAAGTCCCTAAACAAATGGCAAAATCAAAAGCTCAAACACATAAAACAAATGGATAACAACTGTCATATTCCTGACTTGGTACAGGCATTTTCTTATGTAGAAAATGGTGGATTGAACCTGGTTCTATAGCTAGATAATAAACCTCTCACTTGTATGACAGTCGCATCAAATTCCATTATATTGACAACGATGCTTGAACAAAACAAACAGACACAATAGGTAAAATTGTCAAAAATAGGGGTACAGCAGTCAACATTGTGTTATCATCTTAATCACTATAAAAACAAACAAATGTAACGAAGAAGCACAAAAAGGCATACATCAAATTTAACATCCTCATTTTGCTTATATTATACGATTTTATATATCTATGTAAAATCCACCCATAAAGGATGGAAGGTTTTAAGTACTGGCGTAAAATCGCGCGTTTGAAATTCTCACAGGTAGACATAAAATAATTTTGTCGTTCAAAGTATGACGGGATACATAAATACAGAGTCACGTAAAATGGATAAAAAAAACAGACTTAACAGTAAAAGTAATACGTATTAATAAATAAAATAGTTGAAATGGAATGTATGAACAGTTCATTAGTCATTGTTAGTTATTGAATGGAAACTATAGGAGCCGCCCAATATAGTACTACAAATTAAAATTAGCAAAGTGATTTTTCAATGGGAAAACCAAGTTAACAAAGACCTGTTTAATAAAACTGATGTACAAATGTATAACATGTAATTGTATAATTATGTTATTATATAAGTGATTACATATACTTTGTATGAATCCCATGTTATACAAACAGTTAAATTAATATATAAGTTAATAATAACTTACCAATATCTTCTTCTATACATGTATTTAGTTTGACCTGGCTATTGTCACTTTTACAAAAATTCATCTTAATTGAGCATTGCTTGCATATATATAGCCCTACAAATAAAAAGTGTTAAACTATAAAATAATTCTTCAATTTTGTTTTACATGAAATAAAATATATCAGACAGGAAATGTAGGGTAGTGTAGCATCACTGTGCATGTAGTTTAAATGTATGTTTTTTCTTTTAAAAAGGGCTCTATAAGTAATCTACATACATGTACATGTAGGGTCCTAAAATTGAACTTTACAAAAGTTTGCAATGCTTTTGATTTTTTTAGTCTCCATGGCCTAATAGTTCATTAAAAAAATATTATTCTCTGGATAAAGTTGTCTAGTGTTACATGTACAGTATGTTGTATGTAAAGCATGTATTTGTAGGAGGCTACAACTTCCAGTAAGAACTGAAAATATAACTTAGGGGAAGAGAATAAAAACCTGACCTGCTAAACGTTGAATATGTTGAAATAGATTTTGATTATTATCATAATTCTGGTCTATAAATTGATTTTTTAAAGCAGAAAATAAATATATATTGTACCCTGGTTAATAGCTTGAAAATTAAAATTCTGTCCTAAGCTGACAAGGACATAAATATTTTGACCATTCTAACCCTCCCCCTTGCTTTTTTAATCAAATGGTCCCAAGACAGAACAATGTATATACGGATATATATTATTTGCTTGCACTTTGCCATAGGAAATAAATAAGATGTCTTAGAAACAGGTCAGGTGTAAAAGAATATTTACATGCCCCTTCAACACCCACCCACCCCCTTTTTTTAATCTGGCTAATGTATCGATTGTTGGTCCCCTAATTTCAGATTGACTATATGGAACAAATGAAAATTGATTGTAAGATTTGTACCTGTTCCTACTGGGATAACTCGTCCTGTATACAGCCTGTTTTGAAAGGGTGAAGATCCTTGGTCAGCTTTGGCTTTGCTGGAATAGGGTTGGACGAGATGTTGACATCTTGCTTGACTATCATCTCAATGAATTCCATAAAAGTCCCTGTACTTCGAGCATATTCAAAGACAAGATGATGTAACAACCATGGGAAAATAAACCACTCCTTGTCTTATATAAAATAAGGAGTCCTGTTGAAAATTCTACACCAGTTTTCAGTATTATTCAGACTTCCTAAATGTAGATGAATGGTAGTCTGTATCTGTATGAATATGTTTGGTTAACAATGCTGGTTTCAATACCATGGTAGAGAGAGTGTCGTTGATTTATTGATGGTGCGCCAGAGCAGTTTTGACACTCTCAATCTCAATTTTGGTGCGAGCAAGGTGGTTCCACTTACTCACTTTTTTTTTACGAAGAATGATTTAGAATACTTTTGTTTTGCTCGTTGAAATCTAAAAACACTTTTGTTGTTCTTGGACTTATTTTTCCAATCAATATTTATCATATTTATTCACTAAATTATTGTCATGATTGTCAAATTTCTTGGCAGTAATTATTTTTTTTGGAAATGCTATTTTGGTCTTTAGTGCATTCAGATATCTTAAATAGTTTGTAATATTTAGATGTATAAGGCTGGGATAGCCCACATGCTCATCATAGATTATTAAAGTCACAAACTTCACTGTAAACATTTGTCTGCCAAACCATCACTGGGAGCTGACATGTTTGAGATCTTACCCAAGGGAGATAAGTCAATGGAAGAGCATAAAAGATGGACTCCCTGGTTTCAGACAATTTATTGATTTATGGACTTGCAGTACAAATACGTCTTATTTCATTTTTCAGACAAATTGATTTTACTTGTTCGAATGATTTTATGAGCCATTTTAGTACCAATTGTGTTTAGAATTTAATTAAAATCAAAATCAAAATGTGTCAATTTGGGACTAAAATCAAGGCATAAATTAACATATAATAGTCATTTGCCAAGCTTAATATTTTGTTTTGATATAAAACATACCCCATAGTTAAAACCGATATAAGTTGCAAACAAATCCGGAATGGGTCTTGCAAGATAGAAGCAAATGAAAACCACGTAAATTCATGTATGAAAAACCCCGCCTTTGTGTCCCTGCTCCTGGCAATGTGCCAAATCGTTTAAATTTTCATTTGTATTGATCATAACATAGTAAAATGGATGAGTTTCAGCTGACATTACTCTAAAAACTCAACTACCCCATTTAATATGCTTCTGGGTCATTCTTAAAAAGAATAAAAAAGTTGGATTTTTCCTTGGTTTCATTATGAATTTACAGAATTATGCAAATGAGGCTGTTACTAAAAATAGATACGATTTTGGGAAAAATTAAGTGGTCAAATTCTTTTATTTTATGTCAAGGATTAAGATGATGTATAAAAATTTGTCAAGTTGTGATTGTCGATTTGGACGATTTTCTGAATATTGCATGGTTTTCTGGCGGATTGGCTTTTAATATAACGAAAACCCATTCTCTTTAAAATTGCAAGTATGTGTTTTCAATTGTTTCCCTTCCTTAAAATGAAATATTATGAATATATAACCTACTCATTTTAATTATCTAATGAAATTGTCTTTTCGTGCAAAGAGAAGACTCCCACAAACAACCACTGATAACCCCATAGATTTAACAGGGGGTGAAGAGAATGAAGTGGTATGTATAAAAAAAATGATTTTAATTTAATATCTAGTTCAATTTATTTTTTTTCATTGTGATGATACAATGGATTCTTAAATATAATGAAAACCTATTCTCTTTAAAAATTGCAAGTGTGTGTTTTCATTAATATCATTTTTTTTTCTTTGAATATGTGAATTTTAATATAATATGTTCTCTTTTCTCAGAGAATAAAGATTCATTTCAAACTAATTAATATATCTGTATTTATTTCAGTTGGATTATATTACAAAGATAATTGATAATAATTTGGAGGGGGAGAACGTAAGTACCTAATCTATTTTTAATAGTATTCCATATAAGGATATCGTAAACAAAACCACGTGATAAAATGACCATATACGGAACAGACATATATTACATAATATAATTCAAAAAACTTTTCACTCACCTCACATCTATGTTTGTTTATTATCACACTGGTGTAAGTTTCTCCAACAAAATAGGGACACAGTGCATTATCAGATGAATCTAAATATATTGTTACTCCGTGAAAAGAGTATTTCACATCTGTTATCTGTTCCAAAGAATAACTTTGATAAAACCGAACTTCGTGCACCTCTTCTGGAATAGTCCCGGAGAAATATGTTCCACCCCCTCTACAGTCTAATACTGCTTCATACCGGTAACAGTTCATTATCTACACTGAGTGTTGTCTGCATAACAACAGTAATAACTATAATAATTTAAAACATGATCTTGATGATGAAATACAGATGGAGATTACGAAAACAGTAGTGACGCTTCTAGCTTGAAAGACCCCAAGGGTGACTGGGGAATAGAAGTATGGTCACCATTGGTCTTCCTCCGACCGGCGGTAAAACCCTCGTCAAAGTGGGGCGTCCGTTTGGCTGTGCGGGATGTACAAATTTGCAGCCACGTCCGGTCAGAATGGGGACGTTAAATCCGATGCCTCGTGTAAAGAGAGTGCCACGCTCTTTGAACGTTAAGAACCCTTGCAACAACTCTTTGAGGGGTCCGTAGGTGACCTGTTGCAAGGCTAAATTTCTGTCCCTATCCAATATACCCTCATTTCCCGTGGCAGTCGAAATTTCTCCGACCTTGGTCCCTTAATCTATTACAGAACCTACCTATTGTATTTATTGTGAACTTGTTCTCGTCCTGAATATGCATGAAATATTTGCCACTGGACGTTAAGCAACCAACAATCAATCAATCAATTATGTAGAAAATGGTGGATTGAACCTGGTTTTACAGCTAGCTAAACCTCTCACTTGTATGACAGTCGCATCAAATTCCTTTATATTGACAACGATGCGTGATCAAGTTCTATTATATTGACAACGATGCGTGAACAAAAGATACAGACACAATAGGTAAAAATGTCAAAAATAGGTGTACAGCAGTCAACATTGTGTTATCATCTTAATCACTATAAAAAACAAACAAACGTAACGAAGAAGCACAAAAAGGCATACATCAAATTTGATATCCTCATTTATCATCTCCGCTATTTTGCCCCTAAGGGTGACTGGGGAATAGAAGTATGGTCACCATTGGTCTTCCTCCGACCGGCAGTAAAACCCTTGATAAAGTGGGGCGTCCGTTTGGCTGTGCGGGATGTACAAATTTGCAGCCACGTCCGGTCAGAATGGGGACGTTAAATACGATGCCTCGTGTAAAGAGAGTGCCTCGCTCTTTGCACGTTAAGAACCCTTGCAACAACTCTTTGAGGGGTCCGTAGGTGACCTGTCGCAAGGCTAAATTTCTGTCCTTATCCAATATACCCTCATTTCCCGTGGCAGTCTAAATTTCTCCGACCTTAATCGTGGACGCCTCTATTACAGAACCTACCTATTGTATTCATTGTTAATTTGTTCTCGTCCTGAATATGCATGAAATATTTGACACTGGACGTTGAGCAACCAACAATCAATCAATCAATCATCTCCGCTATTTTGATGCCCATTAATAGCACTGTTCAACGGTATAAGTGGTCTGCGAGCAGCACTAAATGCATGAGATTTTGATTCTCATGTTCTGACCTTGGAACTTCAATTCCGGTGTCGGTTAACTTGCCTTGTAGTAAATCAAACAATTTACCCATTTTAGTACTCATAGAATCAAATTGGAAGGTATTTCTATGAAAAAATTAAAGTTGTTATTGATATTTTAATGACTTATATCTGAATAATGAGATACAAATATATGCATTTTTTACAACATGAGTGAATAAGTTTATGCAGCCATTAATTTATGCCTTTTAATTTATTCTGTGTTTTAATATTTTGAATATGTAAATGGAATCACTCCTATCCTTTTGGAGGGATGTTTGGTTTTAAAATTTCTAGTGGGAAGGAAAGTGAATATTCAGCACTATAACTTAATAAATATAAATATTGACGAATATGTAAATGAAAGCAATCGTATACATATGAATGGATTGATCAATGTTTAAGGTCCAGTGGAAAGTTAAATGTTGCTTTTGGAGAACATAAATGTATAGTGAATATTGCACATACTTTAGACTATACTGACACAGTGGAGTCAGATTTTAACATGCATGTTCACCCAAGAGGGTCGGTGGTTGACGGGATCCTTGCGGATGAGGGCTGTAGCCAGACTCCTTACGGTCAGAAAATACCCGGACGGACAAGACTATAGTTCAATAAGCTGCTTTGGCTCCAATATCATCTAAACGGGAGGTCGGATGGACCCGGTTCGATCAATCGGCTGGTCATGTCGAGCCCTTCAGTTAATCCTCAACAATAAGCTTTCTTGTAACAATTTTCATGATATACACATGTGTTTTAAATAAAGCTATTTATATTTCGGATAACTGAAGAAGGCGATGGCTCATGGGTCAATCAAGTGGTACGCTTTCTATTTCGCTTGATGGATACGCTCTGCTTGAGTATACCATTCTTGGAACATCTGGTGCTTTCCGCAGTGGATCTTGGGTGCTAATTTTGGGGACCAGCTACGTTATACATGTTATACTTGGAGCTCGGTTTCAGCATTAGCAATCGACCCCGGCTCGCCACGGAAACACAGCATCGCCCTTGTAGGCACTCCGAGGTGGGTGGATGACAAGAATGGTGAATCTTTCTCATTTCCTATGGCACAACAAAACCAACCCTCTAAATCAGCTTTAATACATAAAAAAAGAAAATGTGATGATTCAGTGCCCTGTCAGGAAGATGACAGTTGGCCCAGATTTATTGTAATAAAAGGAACAGATGAAAAACCAATTTCCAAAATATCTCCCTTTGTGATTCGCAAACAAATTCAAAGCGTTGCTGGTACTGTAAAAAAAGTTTCAAAAATGAGATCAGGCAATTTGTTGGTTGAATGTTCCAACAAAAGTCAATCAACACTGACAACAATTACAAACTTTCCTGTTTCTGCCTCTCCTCACAACAGTTTGAACAGCTGTAAGGGGATCATTCGAGACAGAAGTCAATACCTTGGTGACCTTACCGTGGAAGAAATCTGTGAGGAACTTTCAAGCCAAGGTGTAACTGATGTTGTTAGATTTCAAATAAAAAAGAATGGAAATATAATCAAATTAAATACATATCTTTTGACATTTAGAACTCCAACTCCTCCTCCATCTATTACTTTAGGTTGCTTCGGAATCAGAGTTGACAGGTTTATCCCTAACCCAATTCGATGCTTCACTTGTCAAAAGTTTGGTCATGGAAGCAAACAATGTCGTGGTACGCAGAGATGCTTCAAGTGTTCTGACGAAGGTCACGAGGGAACAACCTGTAGCTCTGAATCTTCTAAATGCGTAAACTGTGGTGAATCCCATTTTTCATCATCTAGGGACTGCCCTGTTTACCTTAAAGAAAAAAATATTATCAAAATTAAAACAGAAAGAAACATCAGTTACCCAGAAGCTAAACAGATAGCTTCTGTTTCGAATGATCTCCTTGTTTCGAACAGACCATCGTACGCCAGCAAAGTTGTCCGCTCATTCAGTCACGAGCATACACAAACTCGCATGACCTGGCCAATTGATGCTGAGACATTTACAATGCTGCCTGTTGAAACAGAACCTAACGATAAAATATTAATTCCAAGAAAACCAACACCTTCTAAAACCAGTACTCAGTCAACTCAATCTTCCTTACAGAGCTCAATGTCATCATCTAAAAAAAATGAAAAAAAGAAATCAAATACAAAAGATACAGTTAAATCAGACAGTTGGGGCGGTGAATCTGTCTGGGATCTTCCCAGTGACATTGATGATTCTTCCATCTCCAATAGTCCTCCTTCATCTGCATCTAATAAAACTAGTTTATCTTCTGCATCTAGTACAAAGTCTTCTAAAGCCCCGTCTCCTCTTCGTTCTCCAGAACAGAAGGATGTCCCAAAGAAGCCAGCAAATACATCCTCTCAGAAGTCTTCTGATTCGAGGTCGCGGGGTAGGGGTCGAGGCGGAGTAAAACCAGCTGCGCATGGTCCTGGAGATCGACAACTCTCCTCACACAACAGATTTTCAACACTTAACGACGAATCAGAAATGGAAATCGAAAGTGTTCCGCCACCCGAAAGATTACAATCTCAGGGTGAGCGAAATAAGAATGCTGGCAAACTCGATAGCATTCGCCCGTCTATTAACAAAACATGACTAATATCATCCAATGGAATTGCCGAGGTCTTAAAATAAATCTTCTCGAGTTAACGCTTCTAGTTCAGTCTTTTTTACCTACTGCATTTTGTCTTCAAGAAACTCATTTAAAAGAAAGTGACAATGTATCTTTAAAAGGATACATCATGTATAGCACATTTTCTAAGGTAGATGAACGTGCTGCAGGCGGATCATCCATTTTTGTGAAGGACAACGTCATTCATAGCACAGTCCAACTCACCACGGATCTGCAGGCAGTTGCAATTCGTTTATCATTAGATAAAACAATTACATTATGTTCTATATATATTCCACCCAATTCAATTATCGATAAAGCTAAACTCAAAAACCTCACTGATCAATTACCCTCACCATTTATACTTATGGGCGACTTCAATGCACACAACCCCTTGTGGGGAAGCAAGTCTCATAAAACAAATCCTCTTTTAATTCAGCAACACTATGCTGAAATCAAAGCCAATTATTCAGATTTTTCAACTGTCTATACTGATGGATCAAAAGATGGTGACAGAGTTGCATCTGCTGCTGTCTTCAGGGACAGAGCTGCAACTCTCCGTCTGCCATCTGATGCATCGATCTTTACTGCTGAAGCAGAAGCAATAATTTTGGCTTTGAAATTTATTGCTTCTTCAGATAAATCCAAATTTATTATATGTTCTGATTCACTTTCATGCTTACAAGCTATACAAAATACTAAAATTAAAAACCCAACAATTCTCAAAATTTTATATGTAATGAGGAATTTAAAAATTCTTCTTAAAGAAATATTATTTCTATGGGTGCCGAGTCATGTTGGAATCCTTGGAAACACAGCTGTAGACCTTGAGGCAAAGAATGCCCTGGGTGACCCTTTATCTAACTGTGATATACCATATACCGATTTTAAATCTAATATTAGAGAATATGTTTTTAATATATTGAAAAATGAATGGAGTAAAAAAGATGGTAATAAATTACATGAAATTAAACCTAATTTATGTAAACCTTTCAATAATTTTATGTGCAGAAAAGATCAGTGTGTTATTTCTAGATGTCGTATTGGTCATACTAGAATAACACACGAATATCTTTTAAAAAATGAAGTAGAACCACAATGTATACCTTGAAACTGCAAGTATACTATTAAACATGTTTTAATCAATTGTATTGACTTTGCTGATATTCGTAAGAAGCATTTCAATGTCAATAATATGTATGATTTATTTAATAATGTTTCATTTACACATATTGTTTCATTTTTAAAAGAAGTTGGAATTTATTCTAAAATATAAAAATGTTATTATATTTAAAACGATTTTAAATTTTATCACGTTATCTTAATGTTCATTTTTATTTGTAAATAATCAATTTGCTTTAATCTAGAATTTTAGTTTATTGAAGGACCTTTTGTCTGATTTTAAGAATATGCTTTAAATTGTAAAAAATATTCGAATTAGCTCTCGCCGCGATATAGCCTTGTTGTGCTAATGCGGCGTAAAGCAACCAACAATCAATCAATCACCCAAGAGGTGAGCATGCTACTACAAGACCGCATCTAAGCATTGTTAATGCCACAGAAGATTCATTTGTCTATGAAAAAATATAATTATATAAAAATCAGTTAAAATTTACCTCTTGATGGGTTTGATGAACTTATCTTCTCCTTGACCAGCTTCACAAGATCGGCTTTCTTGTCTTTGCTGGTAAACCTCACACTATTTTCTTTCAAAAGTCATTTCAGTATCTGTACTGCAAAAGTTTAAAAAAACAAAGTAAGGATTACATGTATAACTAAACATTTTTCTTGATAAATAAGGATTTCAACTACACATTGTCTTGATAATTCCATACTTACAATATTCATTATAAAGAAATGTTCAACACATTCAAATGTCACATTTTTAAATGAAATAAGAATTCAGAATTTTAGATCTCAATAAAACAACACAAAAGATTAGAATCAACACATTTACCTTATTATAAATCTGTGTTATTGTTATGTAAAATTAACGTGAAACTTACTAGTCATTTTTTCCGGAGTTCCAGATTTTTTCTTCCCTTTTTTGTCTTCCCTTTGCTTTTTTTCTTCTTTTTTGTCTTTCTCTTGCAGGTATGTAATAGCTAAATTAATAAAATTTTGATCTGGTTAAATTGCCCCAATTATGATCTATAATTAACATGAATTAATTACACATATAAAGTGTATTTTAATATTAGTTAGGACCATCATTAGACATGTAAGAAGGAAATAATATCATTTGTATTGTTCAGTACTAAAAATGAAAATAAAATGTATTTTGTTTGATTTGAATACATTTACTTCTGGATGTTCTATGTTAAGGTATGTACATGATGTAACAAGGTTTGTTATTTTGCATCATATCGGTAATCGGATTTTTTTTTTGGAATCTACATAAATGCTGTATGTAAATCTATGGTAAAACAGTTCTGAGATGTACTAATGATTTGTAACAACTTGCAAAAAGGAAATACAGAGATTTTCAGGTAAATATTTTTTAGTTATTTTTTGTGTATCATTAAATTTGAATTATTTCAGAGTAAAACAAGGAGACAATTATATACATACCATCAATTAGTTGTTGTCTACATGAGCTGTCCATAATTAAGTCTTTAGTTTGTAGAATGAGTTTTAAGACGAATTCAGCTGATGAGACCAATTTAAATGTTTTTGTTAGAATAAGATTGCCTGGTACTGTTTCTTGCTGCTTGTTAGTTGACCTGAAAATTTGAATGGCAAAATCTGTTGTGGCAGCACCTTCATTGCTTTTTCCAGATAAATTGAGGATGTCCACATTTTCCTTTAACAGATAGCTTAACTATTCTCATTAATTTTCCAAAGCAAAAAATTCCATTATTCCAAGTAGCTATCAAATCTCCTCTTGTCAAATGTTTATCTTGATTTCAAAGACTCGGGTGGTAAAAATTTATCAAATATAGCATAATTTAAATAAAACCTGTTCAAACGTGACTGTTTTGGCGTGTAGAATTTACCCTGTTCCCATGACACAACTTGACTTATATGATACCAGTTTCCTTTATAAAAGATATGTGTATTCTTTCTGGTTTCTTTTTCTTGTACCACCTGCTCATTTTGCCCAGTTATGTGGTGGGTTTCCGATATAGAAGTAGACAAAGCTACTGGTCTATCAGCTAAAGTCGCATGCATTTGAAAATTACTTGACTGTTCAGACCCATTTTGATTCATTTCTTGGTCTTTTAGCATTTTCGCAAATATCAACAATATAATAAAGATAAAAGTATTCAAATATAAATAAGTTAAAACTCACATAAAAGTGACAAAATATGGTGAGGTCTGTGCAAGACCAGCAAGACTGAAGATAGACATTTCGTTCTATATGTAACAATGTCATCTTTCAGTAAGTGGAAAGACCAGCAAGCTTTCTATTGTAAAAGCTATATAGTAGACTGTTCAAAAAACAGTGTTGGGTTGTATTTATAAAATTGCACCTACTTTAAAAAGGCTCTTTAGGAGGACTGTTGCTCTCTAAATGATTAAGCAATTTTCAAATATTAATCTCAGACCTTATTTAGCAATAGCTAGATGAATAGAAAAGCTATATTAGTAAATGATCATTAGCAAATTTAACTAAATCTCTGAATATATTCAATGAATTATAGCACAATAAAGTTTATAGTTAGTATGACATGTAAAACAATCATTTTTATCAATAATTTATATCAACAGTAATATTTAAATGTTTATTTTACAACAGTCCATTTTCAAGGGAAGTAATGTTGTTTTAAAAATAGGCTCTTCACCACATAACGACCATTTTCTAGTTCAAGACCATGGTCACTCATATGAAGTTTAGTAAAAATATTCCTGATAGAAAAATCATTAAACAATAAGTAAATTTGCTTCTAGTGAAGGTTAAAGTTTTTATACAGAAAAAGTTTGCTACTTTCATTATAAACGACAAATTTATTTTCCATTTACCTATGTGACGTACAAAAAATAATTGACACTTGTGTCAGGGCTGTGATTATGAAGAACTGGTTTATATATATTTATATTGTTCCCAGGTTACGGTTAAATTATATAGTTCAGTTTCTAAAATTCAATGAGATAACTTCCCTGCCTACCCTGCCACAGAAATTTGAATGAAATAGCCCTTACGTATATCTCTTGTGCTATTTTTAATTGTCAAATTCAAACAAAGTCCCACCATAAACAAACCTGCATCGAACAGATCGAGTATGAACTAAAGAATTTTACACCAGTTATCATTGAAATATTTCCAATATTATTCAAAAGAGAAATCATTTTTATAACAGTTCATCAGTTGTTTTTTTTTTAAATTAATTACCATCATATAATTCATAAATGTCTCTGTTAAGTATGTCTTGATGATTTCAACATGTTCAGTTGATCATCTTTTTTTATATCTCAGATTGGAGAAACACAAGTTGCAAGAAAGCGTAGGTGGCGCATCATAACGATAGAAAATGCTAAAGAAGAAGCAAATGTCACCCTATGGGGTGACACTGTTGCTATTGGAAACAGTTTCAAGGTCAACTCTGAGATTAATGGCAATGTATGCTGCCTGGTAACGGCAACATTCATGGACAGAACGTGTTTTATTCCACCCCTTTGATACAATTTGAGGTATTTTTTTCACATATCATTTATACACTACATGTTTTGTGGATAATACATCTGCACAGTGAGAAGCCCAAACTTATGTTGACTCATATACATGTTTGTGCATGATAAAATTTAAAAAAATACTCACATTTGCATTGTATGCCACTTGTTTATATATGTTTAGCTTGTATGATGAAAGAAAAATCATATCGGTCATCTAAAAGATGGAGCCCCCAAGGGTGACTGGAGGATAGAAGTATGGTCACCATTGGTCTTCCTCCGACCGACGTAAAGAGAGTGCCACGCTCTTTGCACGTTAAGAACCCTTGCAACAACTATGTGAGGGGTCCGTAAGTGACCTGTTGCAAGGCTAAATTTCTGTCTCTATCCAATATACCCTCATTTCCCGTGGCAGTCTAAATTTCTCCGACCTTAATCCCGGACGCCCCTCTTACAGAACCTATCTATTGTTTTTATTGTTATTTTGTTCTTGTCCTGAATATGCATTAAATATTTACCATTGGACGTTAAGCAACCAACAATCAATCAATCTAAAAGATGGGTGCAGGGAACCAAGTTTATAGTTTTCCCACTCCTTTTAAAATATAAAAAAAGACAGTGCCAATTAAGGTGCATACAGTTAGTGTTCAACCAACCAGAAAAAGTCTGCCGCAACAATAGGGTTTGCAGACCAGACTGAGCCATTAAAGGACAGTGCTATGCCAGTAGCAAATTGTCAAGGAAAACTGCTCGGTCATGGTCAGAAATTACTTCTACCGGGACAACACTATCATCATTACGTCACCAACAAAAGTGAATGTTACAAGTGGAGTTGGTCATTTTCACCAATGACCCAATCCACAGGAACCAGGCTGCTGAATTGTCCAGACCACCAAATTCACCAGCAGTTGTGTCAATTGAGATAGCAAAGATAACCACAGCATATACATGTGTATCAGTCAGAGGGAAAGTTATCCGATTGATTATGATTAGAGAGACATGAAATAAAGTAGTTTTCACGTGATTAGAAAATTAAAAAAAAAACATCCTTTACATCAACATTGTCCAGTAAGCACCTTAAATGTATATTCCCTTAAGGTATGTTCTTTTCTGAGCGAAAACCCCTCATTATTGTACACTTCTACAATTTCTGAAACAACATAGGCATCAAAAACGTGGCCATGAAGGAGGTTATGATTTTGTTATTGTGCATAACCAGAAAATACCAATTTGCCAATGATAAACGTTTATCAATAGAAAGACGAGTTATATGGAAAGGACGAAGGATTTATATATGAATGTTTACTATGAATCATATATTTTTTTTAATTCTGAATTTTGGTATATCGAGAAATATTTTAAATCTAACAGGATAATCAATTGAATAACGACAACATGATATGCCTGTGTATGGTTGGAACCTCGTGCAGAGACTGGTTTTGTGGTTGACGTTACTGCCCGACTGTAGTTGGACGTCTGATGATGGTTATAGGATGGTCGTAGAGCCCTGATGGAGTGACAACCCTAATAACTGTTGCTGCAAGTTTACCACATCTGGTCAAGGGTCGTACAGTTTGTTTTTTGGCTGGGAAGCCTCGGGTCTGGAGTTTGCCATTATGGACCAGATGGTTTGGCTGCAGGGTTGTTATTAGGCATTATCCGTCTTATGTGATTTATTAGCGAATGGCACATTCAAAACAGAAATGATAACTGAATTACGATCGTCGCTCTAAAATCAAGTTATTAACTGTTGTAAAAAACGTCCTGAACATGCAAGAAATATTTCCGATCAGATGACATATCAGAACCCGAATTCATCTGTGAGGAACTTACGTATACAGCCGTTCCTTCTTACACACAGCCCCACATAATATCACCAGCGGCGGTACTCATGCCAGTAATATCATCACCAACCGGTGTATCCAATGAACAATTTGTACACACTAATATATCTGAGGAAAATGACCCTATATATTCAGCCGTTCCTTATTCACCAATTCACATCCCGACATATCGCTTGTTGATCTTGATTATGCTTATAATTTGACAGAAACAAACGTTGAAGCGGAATCATTGACTAAGTTTAAATGTTTTAATTTTCAAAGCTGACCGGACAGATTTAAAGTAAACTGCATTGACCAAGGCTAGTAATTGATGACAGACAGAATAGCATAACAGAAAACTATATCCCTGCAGTAAGTATATTTATCAGAATTATTAATTCAGGTTTAGACAAGTGCTAACTTTTACTATGTACATACAAGAAACACTTATAAACCACATCAACGAAGGACAATCATTGAACATCAGATTCCTGACTTCAGACAGGTGCAAACAAATGCAGCTGGTTTGCACGTGTTTAAAGGTACTAACCTTCACCCTTTTGTCCAAAACAGTCAATATTTTTGAGTTCCGTCCAGAGTCCGAACATACCATTGTGGAGAAATTTTGAACATTTGCCACCTTCATGATTACACATAGAGGAGCAAACAGGGGCTTCATAATCACTGTACACAGCGTCCACAACTAAAGAATAGAGGAGTTGTGCTGCGACCTATTCTTACATGTACAAACGTGTTTTACCAACTATTTTATTTTTTGGAGAAACAGCATATCCTTGATGAAACTAATTAGTTACATATATATTGTCTAAATTTTGTTAATGTACCACGTATCAAAGCAGCACGGCAGGTATTCAAAAGGGGTTGGAACATTCATAGTTTAACATCAGAAGGAGGAAATAGATGTAACAAAACATGGTTTCGTAAGTGTTTGGGTATGATAAAGTTGAAAACACTTTTGTTTAAATGAAGGAAAATGTATATGTCAATGGAAACAAGACAGACTAAGAACTGGATTCCTGCTATATTTGCGCAAAAACCATGCATTTGGCATCAAAAATATATTATCTGAACACATAATTTCGAAATGAAAACAAGCTGGGTGAGGATCTTCAGATGTTTTTTTTTTTTTTTTTCACGTCTTGAGTAGTAGACTTAAGTACTTAAATTTCAATATATTCCTAACGATGCCAGTGGTGCAGGGGTATGCTGAACAAACCCAAGGCGGAAAGATCGCGTGTTCGATTCTCACTGCCGGAGGTGGAAAAATTATTTCCTATATTAAATGTAACTTAACTTTACTTTACTTTCAATTTCAAAAAGAAAAATTAACGAAATACTTATGTTTGTTTTTAAAAGAATGTGTGTGCCAAATTGCCCCCCCCCCTTTTTTCCCCCATTTACTTCCTCGGGTTCGTTCCAGGGTGCGCCACATCAAGTTATCATTAGTAATTCAATGAATTTTTCCTTAGAAAAACAAAATTTAGGTTACTGCTTGACTGAAATCGATTTAGACAAAAAACTAGTGTCCGAGTTTGAAATTGGACGAAAAGAGCGTCTGAAATCAGTTATTTTGAATGTTACGGACATCGAGATTTCAAGGCATATAGCACGTATTTCGTCTTTTAATACCAATATGATAGCTTGTATGTCTTTAACAGACTTGGGGCTTTGTGTTTCGACCAAAACCTCACCCTATTAGCACAACAATATGTCTCTACACGACTTTTGTCCCAAGGATTTCTTATTTTTCCACATTTTCTCCAAATATCACGTGACTTTTCGAAACATCCCACGTGACCAAAAAAAGACGAATTATCTTTAAACGTAATTTTCTGAAATATTTGATCAATTATCTTTCATATGAGCCCAACATGGCAAGTGCATGACCATTGGTGCGAATGCAGTATTCAATTGAACTTTGATAGTGTCTTTTCGATAAGTAAAGGTCTAAAATGTCTGAAAGGGAAGGAATTAAGGTCGAAGAAATTTAGACTGCCACTGGAAAAGAGGGTATATTGGATAGGGACTGAAATTTAGCCTTGCAACAGGTCACCTACGGACCCCTCAAAGAGTTGTTGCAAGGGTTCTTAACGTGCAAAGAGCGTGCAACTCTCTTTACACGAGGCATCGGATTTAACGTCCCCATTCTGACCGGACGTGACTGCAAATTTGTACATCCCGCACAGCCAAACGGACGCCCAACTTTAGCAAGGGTTTTACTGCCGGTCGGAGGAAGACCAATGGTGACTATACTTCTATTCCCTAGTCACCCTTGGGGGGTAGCTAATTAAGAACAAGATATGGATATATTTTCTCTAATCATTATAATGATAGTGTCATAGAGTGAATGGTGCCATAGAAACGAGGTCAAGTGAAAACGGTGTGACGGGCAAGATGACCTGGTAAGGTACGCACATACCAAATATAGTTATCCTATTACCGATATTAAGAGGAAAGCAAAAAGCATTCAATATGAAAAATCAACAATATGCAAATGGCGACGGGAATGGTCAAGTATCTAATAAGTGAGTATAAATTTTGATAAGTTTTAAAAACTCCAAAAAGGTGTGTGCTTAAATCAATTATATTAGAGTTGACATTTATAGTATTGTGCCAAAGCAGTGTTTTTGGGATCTGTTTCATCATCACATTCATGATTTATAGTAATTGTATCAATATTGTCAGACGCACAAATATCTGAAGAGAGTTTCCGAATAGTATCATGATTATCTTGAAAATGTTGTGATAATATGTGGTCAACTATATCCCTTAAAACTGTGAAATGTTCAGAGGCAAATGTTTTGTAAAAGTGACCTTGGACTTGTAATGTTCCAGTATTTAGAAACAGTGTCAGCTTGTACACGAGTTGGTTATGTTTGTCTTCTTTGGTGGTAACATCAATGGAAATTGATTTAAGATTTGAAGGTGTCCATTTTACAAGATCTTGTGTCGAGTCAATTTGGTATTTGTCTTGATTGTCAAAGGTGGTCACCAAGATACCTAAAAAGATATACATTGAATGCCTTTATCCGTTTACATATATGTCTTTAAACTTCAGTAACTTTACCTTTTTTGGTCGCTTTTTATCAGTTGATCAGGAACGCATGTTGCTGTGTATTTGAAGAATGCAGCATCATGTTTATAGACCTGCAAAAGTAAGCTGACCTTTTTGATTAACTTCGACTATCACATAGAAGAGTTGTACATATATTAAGTTTCCGGATTTTATGGTTGCACCATGTTCAGAGGTATCAAACTGCCTAAAACGATTTCTAGAAAACCTTGAGGAAGACTCTTCTGGATGCATCCCTGTTCCCCTCTGCTAATTTTTGCCGAAATTACGGGCTTTGAACTTCGATAAATTGTTGAAAATCACAGTTATACGGCATTCTTTTCAAAACGCCTCAGATACGGGGCTGATTTTTGGTATGCGAGTTAACCATGATGAGTTACAGATCAAGTTTAAGTTTCGTTCCGCTCCTCTTATTTTTGCTGAAATTACGGGCTTTTTGATTTTGATAAATTGTCGAAAACCAAATTGCTTTAAAACCACAGATATACGGACTATTTTTCTAAACGCCTTCAGATATTTGGATGATGTTTGGTATGTGTGTTAACCATGATGAGTTACAGATCAAGTTTGAATTAGATCCGCTCCGCTTATTAATGAAATTCAGGATTTTAGACTTTGAAAATCACAGTTATACATACTTTTTTTTCTATACGCCGTCAGATTTTGTGCTTATTTTTGATATGCGAGACTACCATGACGAGTTACAGATCATGTTTCTGTTTCGTTCCGCTATGCTAATTTTAATGTCGTTTCAACACATCTTGTTAGATCTGCAGTACATCCACTTCCTGTTTGCTAATAATTTGAAATTTGATTACTCATTGATCAGGGAAATTTTCATCCATATTCAACTAATACAGATATAATCATTAATATATCACTAATATACTCCAATTAATGTATTTCTATAACATTTAATGAAACCATAAATATTTACATTTCATAACTTATCACAGTATGTACATGTGAAAAGAAAATTATAAGTTGAACTTTAAATCGAAAAATGGTTAAAATTATAAAAAAAACTCTTTTCTCTGGACGAACTTGAAACATCTCTGTCAAACGCGCATGATACAGCCTGTGGGCTTGTTTTTGCCAATAAAAAATGTAATAACTGGAGTTACTAGATCTTAATTTAGATGTTACATTAGTGACAGGTAATAATTTACCTTCTAGATTAACAGTTATATTAATACATAAATAACTTGGCAAAATAATAAAAAATATTTTACACCTTTCACTTTTTTCAGTTAGTACGTAATGTGTCAGCCGTACTGTGTCAGCCTGGAAGTTCAGTTAGGCCAAGCATCATATAAATGATGTCGGATGTGGTATGCCAGTTGTACAGAAGAAAAAAATCAAGAAATAGGGTAGATAATGAAAAACTGGAAATATTTATTGATAACATAATGTCATCTAACAAAATGATTTGCCTTATGGTACAAAGACCATGAAACTTTCTTCAGGATTGATTGTTTGATTGTTGGTTGCTTAACGTCCAGTGGCAAATATTTCATGCATATTCAGGACGAGAACAAATTAACAATGAATACAATAGGTAGGTTCTGTAATAGAGGCGTCTGGGATTGAGGTCGGAGAAATTTAGACTGTCACCGGAAATGAGGGTATATTGGATAGGGACAGAAATTTAGCCTTGCAACAGGTCACCTACGGACCCCTCGAAGAGTTGTTGCAAGGGTTCTTAACGTGCACAGAGCGTGGCACTCTCTTTACACGAGGCATCGTATTTAACGTCCCCATTCTGACCGGACGTGGCTGCAAATTTGTTCATCCCGCACAGCCAAACGGACGCACCACTTTGACGAGGGTTTTACCGCCGGTCGGAGGAAGACCAATGGTGACCATACTTCTATTCCCCAGTCACCCTTGGGGACTTTCTTCAGGAGAGATTGTTTAAGTCCAAAATCTCATGAGAAGCTTAGCACCATCCTTATGGATTATCCAGTACATACATTATTGTGAGGCAGAGGATATCAAACCATTAAGTATGATAGAATTATGCTCGTGTTGATTGGAGGACACGTCACTGGTAATGTAAACCTATGCTTGCTTAACGATGAACAACAACATTGGAACACTCTGCAAGAATACAACAACCCTATTGTTTATCAGTACCACTTCATGAAATTTTGAATCAAGTTTCATATATTTTAGTTTTGCTGTGACTGCAAATTTGTACATCCCGCACAGCCAAACGGACGCCCAACTTTAGCAAGGGTTTTACTGCCGGTCGGAGGAAGACCAATGGTGACTATACTTCTATTCCCTAGTCACCCTTGGGGTAGCTAATTGAGAACAAGATATGGATATATTTTCTCTAATCATTATAATGATAGTGTTCGTCCTGAATATGCATGAAATATTTGCCACTGGACGTTAAGCAACCAACAATCAATCAATCAATTATAATGATAGTGTCATAGAGTGAATGGTGCCATAGAAACGAGGTCAAGTGAAAACGGTGTGACGGGCAAGATGACCTTGTAAGGTACGCACATACCAAATATAGTTATCCTATTACCGATATTAAGAGGAAAGCAAAAAACATTCAATATGAAAAATCAACAATATGCAAATGGCGACGGGAATGGTCAAGTATCTAATAAGTGAGTATAAATTTTGACAAGTTTTAAAAACTCCAAAAAGGTGTGTGCTTAAATCAATTATATTAGAGTTGACATTTATAGTATTGTGCCAAAGCAGTGTTTTTGGGATCTGTTTCATCATCACATTCATGATTTATGGTAATTGTATCAATATTGTCAGACGCACAAATATCTGAAGAGAGTTTCCGAATAGTATCATGATTATCTTGAAAATGTTGTGATAATATGTGGTCAACGATATCCCTTAAAACTGTGAAATGTTCAGAGGCAAATGTTTTGTAAAAGTGACCTTGGACTTGTAATGTTCCAGTATTTAGAAACAGTGTCAGCTTGTACACGAGTTGGTTATGTTTGTCTTCTTTGGTGGAAACATCAATGGAAATTGATTTAAGATTTGAAGGTGTCAAGTAATAGTACCTGACTTTGGCATCCAACCGGAAATGACGTCATATATAAAAAAAAACAAGGGATTCTGGGAAAAATGGCGATAACGCCATTTTTTTTCCCAGAATCCCTTGTTTCTTATAATGACGTCATTGTTGGATGCCAAAGCTCAGGTACTATTACTTAGGGGGGGGGGGGGGGTGGAAAATAATAAATCGGTGGGGAAAAAAAGGGGGGTCAAATATTTATTTATAGATAAAAAAATTTCACTCTGCATTAGGGACTTGTGACACGTAATGTTAATTGTAACATTAGTTGCATTAAAAAAATTTTTATTATTATTATTATTATTATTATTATTATTATTATTATTTTTCACAACTTGGCTTCGTCAAATAGAAATTTGAACTGAAAGAGACAAGACGGAAAAAGATAACAACTATATTCACTTTAGGACTCCGACGTGATTTCATCACGTACTGCCATCAAGAGTCCTAAAGTGAATATAGTTGTTATCTTTTTCCGTCTTGTCTTTTTCAGTTCAAATTTCTATTTGACGAAACCAAAGTTGTGAAAAATAATAATAATAATAATAATAATAATAATAATAAAAAAAGATTATCTTTTCTTTCTTGGCATTCTTGATGGCAGTACGTGATGAAATCACGTCGGAGTCCTAAAGTGAATATAGAAGAAAGTTATATACAAAAAATAATTACAGGAGGTAAAAATACAGATGAGAGTGTTGGTTTTAATGGTTATGATAACTCTGTTTGGGATAGTAATGAACCAGTTAAAAAATTATTACAAACAGATGTAACTCATTTTTATGGAAAATTATATTCTCCATTTTTCTTTATAAAAAAATATTTACCTTCTAATTTAAATATTGAAATACGTTTACATTTAAACAATCAAAAATTTTTATTATATGAAAAAGCCGGAACTGTTTTACCTTCAATTGAATTAGAACAATTAGAATTTCATGCAGCAATGATTAAAATATATGAACCTGTAAAAATAGCTTTAGAAACAGAAATGATAAAACAACCAGCTTTATATTGTTCAATGATTATTATACAAAAACACAAACTGTTTAAGGTGGAGCAAGTTTAATTAATATTTTTAATATATTTGATTATTGTCCTAAATATTTATTTATATTTTGTGTTAAAACAGAAGATTTAGCTAATGATGCAGCAAAAAATTCTTTAGCTTTTCAAACTATGAATATCAGTGAAATAAATTTATATGTAAATGGACTTTTAAAAGATGGAGATACAAAAAAATATGACAATAATTATAGAGAAAATTTATTAATATTATCTCAAATTATGAAAAAAGAATATGATATAAATAAAAATAAAGTAAAATTAGTTAATATAAAACAACTAACTAGTACTACTGTAATTATAATTTTACTTGTAAATTGTACATAAAAATAAAAATAAAATTACAGCACCTACAAAACAGAAAAAGAAGATGTTTGAGTTTGAGAAGAAGACTGACACATGAGTTATGAACTATATTGTTATTATAAATAATATTTTATGTAAAAGATTATTATTGTTATGTAAATATTAATTATTTATTATTTTATTGTTGTTGTAAATAATATATTATGTAAAAAATTATTATGGTTATGTAGATATTAATTATTTATCATTTTATTGTAAAAATGTAAAATATGTAAAAAAAGAAAAAAAAAAGACTCTGTGGCGCAATTGGTTAGCGCGTCTGATTCCAGTCTTTTTTTTCAAATATATACTGTAAATAAAAATTTTGAAAATTAGTAATATATAATACTGACACTTAATTCATCTAAATCATCATCATCATCATCACTATTAATATCCACATCTTTTTTTCTCACTAAGCCACATGTTGAAGGAATAATCTATAAAAAAATGTTTTATTTTTTTAAATTATCAAGGTGTTTTTTTTGCAAAAAATTATTAAAAATTATTAAAAATAAAAAAATTAATATCATACATCATCTTCATCAATTTCTTCAAGTTATTCTTGTTCAGTTCTCTTCCTCTTAAGGGCTTTACCCTTTCCTTTTCCCACTTCTGGCATAATTAAGTTGTCTTGCGTATTCACTAGTAACTGTTTTTATTACTGAAACGGTCATTTTAAACTGAACAACTCTTAATTGCCTGAATTAACCGCAAGGAAAAATGTCAAGATCTTTTTCAGTTATTCAGTACGTGTTCAGTACCCTGATCCGCGCGGGGAATCCAGTACAGTTCAGTACTGACTCAGGTAATTAAGAGAAAACGCATTGCATTCGATCCAGTAGCGTCAAGAACGTTTTCGTACAAATCAGTACATCGATAAGATAGTTGTCTGGGAATTTTCAGTACTGTTCAGTGCCAGGTAAATTTTCCGATTTTGACATAAAATAGTTTGTGCAGATTTATAAGGTTTGTCTCTCTTCGTTCGCGCTTGGACTCTAATTTTCAGTACATCAATGATATTGATTTCTTTCCGTGAAAATTACTTCTGCTTTGTTTAATTGTCCAAAAATGAAATATGTTTGAAAGTTAAATGGTTATAAATTACAATGTGGTTAATATAAATTACAATGAAAATGAAACCTGATGTCGGAATTACGTATTTTTTGTACTAATCTTTAATTTAACGACGGAAGCGGCTTTTGAATAAATGCAAACCTTTAAGCTCAGTACAATTCGGGTTCTACAATTTTAGAACTGTATATAAATAAATCTATAATTGTAAATATCAATTTTCTCTGTGACTATATAAATTTCATTCATTCACTTTTCAATTATATTTGTTTTATGTTTATTCGAGTACATGGTCATTAAATTTAAGTATATAAATCTGTTAAATGTGACCCATTAAATCAGCCCCATTATAAATATTGCAAATACGTCATAAAAACTTCAACTTGATTTAGAGTTTGACCCTATATGAATCTGTGAACAAATCAATCTATGACATATGATAAAAAATAAATATATAATACTAATACTGTCCAAGACATTTTTGTATCAACTTGTATATATAAAGATATAAAAAAATGAGGAAGACGTTATGCACGTAATCGTAATCCCATTAAATATATTCAAAACACAGATTATATAATAAGTGGAACAAATTTGTATGTATGTATTTTTTCTCATTACACTATGATTCTTTTAAACAACTAAAAGATCTTTCATAATAAAAAATCAAAAAAGTTATCAAAAATTCCTGAAACAAATACTTACCATAAAAAATGCAAGACATGTGAGAGGGTTTTTGGTGTGGGTTTGCAGAATAGAGAATAAGAATGTACGAATATAAAGAATGAAGAAAACTCGACAAAAAAATTAAGAAAAGAGAATAATGAGGTGCTAAAACTAAAAAAAATAGAGAACAATGGACAAAAAATATAAAGAAAAAAGAAAAACGGCCTTTGAATTGGTCTCTGGTGGAAAGTTTCTCCTTGGCAATCATACCTAGCCTTATTCAAAATGCTCTTAGTCCTCTAAAAGGACTTGAAGAGCATTTTGAAATTTAATTTTGTTTATATTTCTACTAATTTGTCTATTACTGTGCTGTGCATATTATAATTATGTATTTTACTTTAGATGCAACCAGTTAGGATTGAATCCTATATAAATCCTTGAATCGATAGTATAACACTCTTATAGTAAAATCAGGTAAGAAATACAGGGGAGATGTAGATGGCTATTGATCGCGATCGTTAATAAAATTTCATGTTTCTTGCGATCTATAAATATGACATTGTAGCATATAACATCGTCTAACCAAATACGTTCTCTGAAATAAATTCTAACCCCCCCCCCCCCCCTTTCCCCCATGCAGTCCTTTTTAAAAAAATCTTTGATCCGCCCCTAAAATTGAATTCGTATGATTATTCCTATAGATGTATTACATGTAAGTTTTTTTACTCGACCCAAACACCCAAGATACCTAAATGAATATACACATTTCTTCATAAATAGTTTTTTATTTTTTCGTTTATACTGCAAGATCTCGGAAGTTTTGTTATTTTCTTGTCGGTGGACGAACGAACTGGTTGATAGTTGTCTCCTAGCTACCACATCTTCTTATTTATATTTAGAATAAGTCTGTCAATGCTAGTGGCCGTTTATAATGATTAACAATATTAATAGATAAATTTTCAGTATAAATAACCAACATATATCTTTTGTTTCAAGCTATCTGTTTATTTTCTCCTTGTAATGAGTTTGATTTGTTCTTTTAAGTGAAAATTACATAAAAATAGCATTTTTGAGGATTTACTTGGCAGTTATGTTGTTCAAATAAGTAAAGGAATGTCCGGTATTTAAATTTCAACTGAGCAAATAGACTGTATCTATAATAATGTTTTTTTTATCCCGACATGCATTGTGAATTTAAGAATATATTGGGTGTACATCAATATGACAGCAACTCTACGACAACAATATCTAGAAGACATTTTAAGACCATTAACATAAGGCTTTAACAGTAGACAGATGTACCGGTATAATGTATATATATATATAAAACAGTCAAGAATTAATTAAACAGAAACAATCAAAGATCTTATACATTCGTCCTGAACATGCATGAAATAGTTGCCACTGTACGTTAAGCAATTATCACCCCCAATCATAGATAGTATAAACCAAATTATTATATGCCGCATATTTAAACGAAAATCCTATGTCTCGAATTTATGTGCATTCCTTGCATTGTGCATATTTGATTTTAACACGATAACACGTTTTAAAACTGTCTTTATTAAACACACCCCTCCCTCCCCCCCCCCCCTCCCCCTTTGGAGATAAATTGTATCTTTTTTAATCTTTAAAAAAATGTCCTTACAGAGTTCAAATAGTCAGTCTGGAAGAATCAAACGTGTTTGGTAATGGGTTAAAATCAGAATAAAATGTGCAAAAATGTATATAGCTTATAGATATATATATATATATATATATAGGGAGATAGTATCATGTGACAGAAGTAACAGGACGTGTTCTATTTGCCAGAATGGACATATCGGAAACGAATATCACGAATTTCTTGTTTTCCCGGCTTTAGAAGATGAAAGTAAAAAATTGAGTGATACCAAACAAACTAATGTAGCAGACATAATGTTTTAAAATACAAGACACTGTTGAACTCTAAAAACAATTTCATAAGATGTATACACAGTAAAACTACTCCTTCTTCTACACCATAATTTCAACATATTTAAACACTGAAACTATTTCTTTAAACATCTTAATTTGCTTTATTTGTTTGCTAATATTTTTATTTATTTTATCTACTTTTATTTATTTTATCTTTTTTTTTTTAATATTTTATCATGTTATGACATCTGTTATTTTGTATTCATGTTTTAATGGAAAAAAAACTATATCTATCTGTACATTAGCATTGATTCTTTTAAAATTAAAAGTTAAAAGCTATATACATGTATACACAGATAACTTACAGCTGAATGTATTAAACATGTGGTCATATCCGGAGGTGGACTTCCTGTGTATATGTGATTGGAATGGCAATTACCGTTTTTGTTAATTTGTTAAGACGACAGTCGTACGTGTATAGAGTCAGGGACACGTGTATATGTGTCTCAAAAGCTTGGTAGCACACTTGATAGAGTGAACCGACACGGATCACCAATTAAACACCGAACACCTAGACATGGTCAACTGCAGTATTCGAAAAATTAAAAAAAAGTCTAAATCGATATACAGCACTTGGATTACTTTATATCGTGTTTCTTTGTTATATTTATCGTTAGCTATATTTAACATATTAAATCATTGGAATATGAATTTGACTATGTATAGGTCCTCTCAGAGACGAATGTAGGACAGAAAGTCACAGGACAAAAAGTCACGGACAAAAAGTCACAGGACAAAAAGTCACAATTCAGTTTAAGATTGTTTTTCTTTGAACAAGAAAAAACTTAATTTAAAAAGAAATATTTTGTTTAATTTTTATAAAGCAACTTTGTTATTAAAATTTATGCAATAAATATTAATAATGATCAAATAATTGCTATGAAAACAAAATGTCAAAGAGGCTTGATCCTTAAATAGCTTCATGGTGCCAAGAAACATATCCTTTGCACGATAAAATTTAATAAATTTTCATTTATCAAGGCTTATGAACAATTTCCTAAACTTAAAAATGAATATATGTAATAAAAAGAAAATATTTCAAGATCTTTCTCTTTTATATTCAAACAATTGTCAACAAACTATTTGTGACTTCATGTCCTGTGACTTTTTGTCCTATCAATTTTGTGACTTTATGTCCTGTAACTTTTTGTCCTGTGACTTTCTGTCCGTTTACCCTCAGTGACATATACAAGTATATACGGTGACCTATATTTTTTTTTTATTTCTGTGTCATTTGGTCTCTTGCGGAGATTTTGGCATAACATGCATTTTCTAATTTATTAGTCCTCTTTTCTTTTCATATAGCTTTGTTATTTCCAAGAACGGGATATAAGTGTTTTATATTATTCAATATCATTTCAGGTGACTTATAGGTCCATTGGGCCGGGTGTATTAATATTTTTCAAATATTATATGTTTATAATCTGTACATATTTACACATTTCACACAGGCACGCAAACTGTAAACCACAATTTGGCAATACTCCGTATAAAAAAAATAGGAGCAAGAGCTCACTATATGAACGCTCACATACGGTTCTTGTTATACTATCGTGCACACAATTTTGAGAATGAAAATATGTTTTGATACTTTAACTTGTTGGACTTATTAATATGCATTCAATTGTTGACCTTGGCAATGTCTCTGTTTGGATTGAACCAGAACTACAATCATATCTTTACTTCGGACGAAAGCCCACTTTTCAAAAAAAAATTCAACGTTATAAAAGTAATAATCAGGCTCATTGAAGTTTTTTCATGAATTAAAAAGGGTTAAATTTTCAAAGATGTAACTCAAAATCAAAATTGGAAGGAAATCTTTAAAGGATCGGGAATAAGTTTAAAGAACACGCGCTTTAATAGAATTCCCCAAAGCGCCCTTTGGATAGAAGTTGATCAAAGTCAGAATTACAAATCATTCAGATATGACATCATAGTGTCGAAAACGTTCAAATATTTTAGATATAAATGTAATAATTGAAGAACGAAAAAAATTGAAAATTGAGAATTTTTAGCCATCTAAATATCACACCTCCTCATCAAAAACCCGAAAAACAATTAACGGTTTATTGTATAAACATACATGCCAAAGTACATGTATTTTAGCCTTAAGGTTAATAAAGTTTATTGAAAATAGAATGACCAGTATATCATCAGAGATCGATAGACTTGTTACTAATTGTATAATTTTTGATTTAGGGAGCAACCATTTAACTTCAAAAGGGGGTGGGGTTATGTTTTTTTCTGAGTAAAAACATTTTCATTTATTTTTCGACGCTTTCAATCAAATTATTTTTTCAATATTTAACATTATAAAAGATTTTGGAAAAAGCTCGATTCAGACTATTTTTTGTTTTTTTGTCATCTGACCAGAATATTTTTTTTCATCAAATTGAAAATCAGAATATTTGTTTAGGAAATAAAACATACCCCCCTCCCCGGTCGTTCCTTCAAATTTGTCAAACTACTGTAATTTCTTCTCATTAATTATCTCGGACCAAAGCCTTATACCTCGTCTGGAGCTATTGTGGAGATCAAAGAAGCAATAAAACAAAAATTCAGTTTCCCGTCGAATATAGCAGTGATTTATTATTTTAAATTACATAAATGAAGTTTACGATTATTTATTAGAAAATTAAGGTACGACATGACTATACTATTGTTCTGTGTGTTTGGCATAGATGTAATTATATAATAAGTGTAAAAACGAAGAAAATCGGTTGGAAGAAAAAGATGTGTTCGTGACATGTTTGCAGTGTGCCTGTAGTTCAGTGGTTGTCGTTGGTTCATGTCGGTCGGCACATTTTGTTGTTGTTGTAAATTGCTTTGTTATACATTTAGATAATAAGGGTGTTATTTTTTTCGTTTGAATTGTTTCACTTTTATTTTTAATATAATTGCTTACATCCCCATCATTTTAACTCTGGTGGATAGTTGCTTTATTGGTAATAATATACCACATCTCTTTATAAAAAATATTTAAAATTATATACCGGACTTTTAAACTCATGTCGTCCTGATAGGCTTGAAATATTTGCGATTGGACGTTTGAAATAAGCAATCAATTTCCGTTGGAATTGCTTCATAATTTTCAAAATTGCTTATGTCCGCTTAATTTGAACTTTGATGAAAAGTTGCTTTCTTGGTTATAATTTATAGAAATTATTATATTATTATACCGGACTTTTTCGTTCTAAAAAACATGAAATATTTCTCATTGGACTTTGAAATAAGCAACCAACAATCATGTCGGGCCATTTATTTCTGACTATATATACAGTATACTTTTGAATTTTGAGTCTTTAATTGCTTACCTACCCTTCATTCGAACTCTGGTGGGTAGTTGCTTTAGGTAAACGGAGAGAAAGTCATTTTTATTGGCAATCATTTACCACATTTCCTTATTTCTATATTGTAATAACTGACTTTAAAACTGTGGTCGTCCTGAAATTGCATGACATATTTGTCACTCGGTGTTTAAAATAACATATCAATCAATTCAAACTCGTGTTAAAAAGGGGAAAACCAGTTTCAATTTTATTTTTTTTTTTGGTGGGAGGGGGGTCTAGAGGATTTCAAATAAGAATATGGTTGCCTTGTGAGAGCTGAAAAAGCATGCTTAGCGACAGATCAAAATATTTTTAAATCTGTAAAATCCTCCTGCCCACTACTCCGTGTTTTTGTGCGGCTAGTTCTTATTTTTAAAAATAAAAAAACGTTGATCACATAGCTCTTATTCTATTATATCTGCATTCATTTATTTCTTATTTCGATTAAACGACACAATATGTGTTATGTGCCTATGTCGTCTTATCTATCTTTTTAAAATGAAGAGGTAAAAGAGAGACAGATCTTCATAATGCCAAAAAAAGAAAACCTCCTAGCTCACTGACGAAGAACAAAATACACACGCACTGGTTACGCCTGATGGATTACATTTTCACCTTTATTTAACTGTAAATAGAAAAAAGATCCAATCCACTATCAGGGCCCCACACGTTATCAACAGTATGATGATGGAGTGCTAAGTTATGAAGGAGAAGAAAAGCTAGACAGACTTGCCATCAAAATAGTCTCGTGTCACCATGAAATTAGCACTATTTAGTTAGACCAAGAAGTTATATGCGAGCTTTGTTAGTGTTTTTGTCACAAACAAATTATGTGTATTTGACAATAAAGATATTGCATAACTACGGTTATATTTTTTTTGTGATAGTCCATATTTTTGTTGGATCCTTTACAACACCACAAATAGAAACCTACAAGTACACACACGGACTATAATACTATGAATTACTAGTAAAGATTGAAAGCAGTTTAAAAACGCACTGACGAGAAATATTCAGAATGTAAATAACTCCAGAAAAGTGAATGCTATTGTTTAAAGTCATTTCTATAAGATCATAATCCAAATTGTTATTTGTTAATTAGCTGTAATTAAATGGTGTGCATTTGTTAATTGTCATTTTTTTGTCGGGTGAGGGATTAATTATTACTGATAAATGAAATAAAAACACCTGATTAACTATCCATCATGTGTTAATTAGATGAAAGCTTGTGCCGAACCGTCTGGAGAAATCTTTTGACAATACCCGAGCTTGTCATATTAAAAACTCAAGAAAAGGTGTAGGGCTTCTCTGTTCTGTACACACTTATATATAGAGAAATTAGGAACAAGTCTATATTTTCAAATAATTCAGCATGGATTCGTATCAGCCACCATCTGTAAATCGTGCTATTTGTACCATTGGTTGCATTTGCTGTACCAGACTTATCGCCCACAATGAGACCTGCATCTGCTGGAAACCTGTGCCATCAACAACAGTTTCAACACAGACAGATCCTGGTATCAGTTATGGGTACACTTCCAATTCATACTTTACCAGAGGAAATGCTGCCCATTCCATGCTACATTTAAGTATCTCAAGTGCTAGTTAGTATTCAATTGTAATTGCCATATTTATTTTAAAGGATGTATATGAGAGGTAAACGGACAGAAAGTCACAAATTTAATAGGACAAAAAGTCACAATTATTTGTTTGTAATTGTTTGAATAAGGTAAATAAATGTTCTCGAAATAATTTCTATTTATTGTATATATTCATTTTAGTTTCTGATATTGTTTATAAGCATTGATAAATGAAGATATATCAACTTTGAGGCATGTAGAGGATATATCTATTGACACCTTTAAGGTATTTCAGGACCAAGTCACTTTTCCAAATTGTATTTTTAAACACGATTTTATCATTATTGATCATTTTAGAATACATTTTGTTTAAAAACTTGCCCTATATATAATTGTTCAAGATAAATACAAAATTGGTTTTTAAATAAATGTTCTCTTATTCAAAGAAAAGATAATATAATAAAATGCTTCGCTGGGCGCAGCTTGATACGACCGCAGAGGTCGAACCCTGAACAGTTGGGGCAAGTATGGACACAACATTCAAGCTTGATACAGCTCTGAATTTGGATTGTGATTAAATATTTGTCACAGCATAGGTTTCTGACACAGAAAGAATGTGGTCTAAGAACTTCAATTTTTTTAATTTACCTATTATGGTCCAATGTCCAAAATCAAAATACATGGTTAGATTCAGCATATCAAAGAACCCCATATATTCAATTTTTGTTGAAATCAAACAAAGTTTAATTTTGGACCCCAACTTGGACAAACTTGAAAACTGGTCCCATAATCAAAAATCTAAACACATGTTTAGATTTAGCATATCAAAGTACCCCAAGAATTCAATTTTTGTTAAAATCAAACTAAGTTTAATTTTGGACCCTTTGGACCTTAATGTAGACCAATTTAAAAAACGGGACCCAAAATTAAAAATCTAAAAATACGGTTAGATTTGGCATATCAAAGAACCCTAATAATTCAATTTTTTATGAAATCAAACAAAGTTTAATTTTGGACCCTTTTGACCTCAATATGAACCAATTTGATAGCGGGCCCACAAATAAAAAATCTAAATACATGGTAAGATTCAGCATATCAAAGAACCCCATATATTCAATTTTTGTTGAAATCAAACAAAGTTTAATTTTGGACCCCAAATTGGACCAACTTGAAAACTGGGCCAAAAATCTAAAATCTAAATACATGTTTAGATTCAGCATATCAAAGAACCCCATATATTCAATTTTTGTTGAAATCAAACAAAGTTTAATTTTGGACCCCAACTTGGACAAACTTGAAAACTGGGCCCATAATCAAAAATCTAAACACATGTTTAGATTCAGCATATCAAAGAACCCCAAGAATTCAATTTTTGTTAAAATCAAACTAAGTTTAATTTTGGACCCTTTGGACCTTAATGTGGACCAATTTAAAAAACGGGACCTAAAATTAAAATTCTAAATACACGGTTAGATTTGGCATATCAAAGAACCCAAATAATTCAATTTTTGATGAAATCAAACAAAGTTTAATTTTGGACCCTTTTGACCTCAATATGAACCAATTTGATAGCGGGGTGCACAAATAAAAAATCTAAATACATGGTTAGATTCAGCATATCAAAGAACCCCATATATTCAATTTTTGTTGAAATCAAACAAAGTTTAATTTTGGTCCCCAATTTGGACCAACTTGAAAACTGGGCCAAAAATCAAAAATCTAAATACATGTTTAGATTCAGCATATGAAAGAACCCCATATATTCAATTATTGTTAAAATCAAACAAAGTTTAATTTTGGACCCTTTGGACCTTAATGTAGACCAATTTGAAAACTGGACCCAAAATTAAAAATCTAAATACACGGTTAGATTCGGCATAACAAATAAATAAATGTGGTCAAAGATTTTACAAATCTAATGCTCCATACTGGTCTTCCTTTATAAATATGCATTTCTCTAAACATAATTTAAAAGCAGTGTAAGGGAAGTAACCAAAACGTTGTATTTGGATTACCTCCCTTACACTGTTTTAAATTATCTTAATTGTTCATTAACCATTACTTTATAGATAATTTAAAAGCAGTGTAAGGGAGATAATTTCAATGATGCATTTGATTTATCTCCCTAACACTGCTTTAAATTATGTTTTGTACTAAAGTATTTGTCCATTAATGAGGACAACCTTGTTTTTCCCCCCTTTTTTGCCCCTAATTCTTAAACGGTTTGAGCAATAACCCCCCAAAGCAAATCCTAACCATCCCTTTGTGGTATGGAAACTTGTAGTATAATTTCAGAAAGATCCATACACCGTTCCACAGTTATTGTCTGGAAACTAGAAAATGCTTATTTTTGGCCCCTTTTTGGCCCCTAATTCCTTACCTGTTCTTAACTTAACCTTCCTTTTGTGGTATTGAACCTTATGGTAAAATTTCATAGAGTTCCATTCACTTAAACTAAAGTTAGAGTGCGAAAACTAATGTGTCTTCGGACGACGACGCCGGACGACGACGACGACGACGACGACGACGACGCCAACGTCATACCAATATACGACCACAAAAATTTTTTTGCGGTCGTATAAAAACTGATTGTGACTTTCTGTCCTACATTCATACGAGAGTGCCATGTAATTTGGTATACTCTGTGCACAAGAATAAAGATTGGACAATGTTTTGCATGTAGATAAGAGTCGTAGGAAATATAGGCATCACAATATTTTTATTTCAAATATTTTTGAAACACAATATTAGTTACTCAGTGTGCTGGAAGTGACTTATTTGATATATATGGGGTAAGTCAATTTCATATGGGGTGAAAGTTGACCTATTACTTAAGTTCCTTAGAAATGGACTCATATTGCATGTCTTGAAAAATTTAACATTAATCGTTTGATCCAATCTGATGAGATGTTGGGTAGATTTTTCATTGGCAATTACATCACAGCCTGTTTTATATTTGTTTACCTGTGATTCTTTCATTGATATATGAACCTTTATTCATAAAGTGAGATAAATCTCCCCTTTATGATGCATTTTCGATTTTCAACCGAAAGCCAGACAATGAAATTCAAAAGGCATATCATCAGAAATATAATTTATTTCATTATTTGAAAGAAATATATATATTATATCTACATACAAATAATTTTATAACTTTTTTAATCAATTAATAAGTTATTGCAAACAGAGCACAAATAGCTATATTTCTATCAATCTCATTAGCATAATCATTCAACATGCAAATACAAAAGTAGTTTCTACATCCCTGAGGAAAACAAAATTGAAGTTGGAAAATTGATTTTTTTTAATAAAATATATATAGGGAAGTTATCTGGACCTATAGGTGCCTAACTAATGAATAAAAATAATCACCTAATTGTTGAAATATATTAAATTCAGGTAAGTATTTAGTTTATAGGACTCATATCAATAAAATAAAGAATAAAAAACAACAAATAACCATAAAAAAAGATTATGGAACTGTGTCTTGAAATTAATTATGCAAAGGGGTCATTCATGTATATTTGAAATATGAAGCATTATACATAAAACTTATAGTAAAGTGAGATAAACATACTTTTGACACACATCTGCAGCCTTTCTTACAGCATATACAGTATTCTTATTGAGATTTTGTTAAATTCTTTTAATGATAATGTCAAATTACATACTACATTAAAAAACAAGAATGTGTTCATAGTACACAGATGCCCCACTTGCACTATCATTTTCTGTACACAGATGGACCATGCACTATCATTTTCTATAATCAGTGGACCATAAAATTAATGTCAAAACTCTATTTGATATTAAAACTAGAAAGATCATATACTAAGTTTCAATTGATTGGACATCAATTTCATCAAAAACTACCTGGACAAAAAACATCAACCTAAGCTCGACAAACAAATGAGCAAACAGACAAACAGACGCATAGACCGTTTCACATAATGCCCTAGGTAGGGCCAAAAAACTAAACTGAAACAGCCAAGTTTATAACATTAGCTAAACATATTATTTTTACTAATTACAATTTTTTAATTGACATCATTACATGTACAATATAATATATATAAAGTATAGAAAACAATTGAACATAGATCAACATAATCAATTTCAATCCTTCAATGATACTGATGCACTGACAAAATAGAGCCGGTTGCTTTCCTTTCCAACGACCTGGGGAGCACTGACATCCTGCAATAAAAGAGGTCTCTGCGAAATAAACTGCTCACTCGTACTCCAAAATCCATTTTCAAACTTGACATCATCATAAATATCCACCAAAAGCCATGTGTAGCTTTTTCCATGCCAAGAGTGTTCAAATATTTTAGAAATGTTACCAAACAGTATATCTGACAGTGAATTGACACAATTTTGATTTGCGACAAAATCATCTCCTATTTTCACTGCATACACAAATGTGTCTGATGATCTCTGCTTTGTAACAGAAGAGTACTTCATCTCTCTTCCTGTGTTCCCATATAACTTGGTACAACAACTAACTTCCTTGCCTTCATTTGTCATTCGTTGTAGTAGACAAAAATCGTATATCTCGGACATATGTGACAGAACAGTATCCGGAATGAAAAACTTTTTCCCAATTGAAGTTTTCATCTCATCTATTACCTCGTCCAGCAGGAGTTTTTCTAGTTTTCCAATATTGATGTCATCTTGCTTTATCTTCCCTGACATTATCATAAAAACACACCAATCATATATCTGAAAATTGAAATACAAACATCAATATGCGGTATTGGCTTTGCTCATTGTTGAAGGACGTATGGTGACCTAAGGTTGTTAATTTCTGTGTCATACGGTCTCTTGTGGAGAGTTGTCTCATTGGCAATCATACCACATCTTCTTTTTTATATCAATAGTTTATAATAATAAACTGGGAATGTGTCCCCATGGACACAGATGATGCCCCTCTTGCATATCATATAAGGTTGAAAAGGGATATAACTGAAGAACAGAAAAAGTGACACTATCTAGATTTGTACGTACTTGATATGAGTTTTGTGGTAATATGTATTGTGAATAAGGTTCATAACATTTGGTTGGGACAAACTTAAAGATAGAGAACAAAAACAGTGAAAAAAACTAAAAAGTCAGCAAATTTTCAATTTGTAAAGGGGCAAAACTCTAGAACAGTAAAAGTGAAGCCACCAAACTTTTGACACTACAGGGGTTCAAATTAGTAGTCGTCAGAGGTCCATGACCTTCCCACTGGTAGTTAGTTACAACCCACAGACTTTCTTACTTTTGCAGGTTAAACAAATTACAAAAGCATTTTGAACAAAACAAGGTTGGCAAAAAAGCGGTCAATACTAGTATTGACCATGCCGGCGGTAAATACTGGCAAATACTGGTCAATTGAAATTTTGATAGGATTTTACTATAAAAACTAGTCCCTACCTCAGGTCAATTACTTGGTAAATGGATAGATATATATAGTCACAAGGCAGAAAGTCACTTATTTACTAAATTGTACTAGGACAAAAAGTCACAATTTATTAGTTCATGAACATGGTTTAATGAAGATTAATCAAATATTAATTTAATCATACAACATATATAGTCATTAACACCATGAAGTCAGTCACTTAAAAGAGACTATATAACATCTGGTTTTCTTAACAGTTATTTTGAAAGATGCAATTAAAAAAAATATAAAAATTGTTTTATATATATATATATATATATATATATATATATATATGTTATATATTTATCAAAAAAGAAAACATTTCCTGAATTTAGAAGATTTTTATCATGCTGTTGAATAGTCAGGAATTAATTCATTGTTTAAAACAATGTTCAGAAATCACTTTTATGACCTTTTTCCTGTTATGTCAACATTTATTAGGTTGTTATAGTAATTAAACTTTTGACACCTGTTAGCCATAAAATAGGTAATGCTCTGATAATCTATATTGCTAGTCACTTGTAATTCTATTTACCTGTAAAATTCAAACCTTTTCAAGAAAAAAATATCTTGATTTATACAAAATAACTGATATAGCAATTTTATATGTATACCAAAAGTATGCAATATCATTACCCCTAAGAACTAAATTAATCATTTTTAATGTTTTAATAGTTAATAAAATACCAATATCATTCTTTTTTATAAACTGAATCATGCCAAAGGAATAAAGTTTTCCCTCATCAACCAATTTTTTACTAGTATTGATAGATAATTAAGTCAGTCAAAAGAAGCATGAAAATTTCAATTGACCAGTATTTGCCAGTATTGACCACTTGGGGAGTATCGTCCGGGGCGGTAAATACCGGTAAATACCACTGGTAAATACCAGGGGGGGTAAATATCGCCCAACCTTGGAACAAAAATATATATCAAAATCATCTTTAAAAGTAACTATACTGAAAGGGAACTTATGATGTTGCTTAGATCAGTTGTGTAGTCATGTGATGGGTTGTCATACAAGATACTAGGAAACTGGAGAATATAATATTATAACATAACTAGTAAGCAGTATGAGTCTGTTTGTTTTTTTACTAATTGAATTCTCAACATGCTCAATAAAAACTGAACCTTCAAAAAATAAAGGAGGGCCTTTAAGTACTTTTGGTGAAAGGTCCTGGACCTTCCTTTGCCTGAAGTAAATTTGAACCCCTGGACTATGTTGTCTAAGATACAAATACTTACAGCATAAGTTTCCATGATGGTTGCTTCTATTTTGTTCTTGTTCAATGCTTGGCGTGTGATCCAACTATTTATCCTTTCAAAGGGAAATAACCACCTCCCGTACAAAGGTCCAAAATCAGCATATCCTTCTGGAATGTGGTGCATTAAATGAGTAGTAATTGTCTGAAAAGTAAGAAAATATTGTTTCTTTACCATGTGTTAGAAATATTATGTTCATGATTTGACAAATTAACACATGCAATAAAACTTTAGTAAAAAAACAATTGTGCACTATACATGCTAAAACAGGAATAATAAATAATAGTAATTATATATAAAGGAAGATAATGTAAGTCATGAAGTTTGCATTTGTATAATACAAATAATAAAAGTCAGAAATGTTTTTACTTGGATTTACAAAATATTTTTTAAGTTTCTGCATTAAAGTTGTAGTAAAACAAAAAAAAAACTGTAAAGAATAATACTGTTGAAAATATATAATTTGCTTTATTCTATAGACCTCTTATAAGTCATGTAAGCAGTTCCATTTTACCTGGGAACAGTATATCTAACAATATGTAATAATATATATGTTCCTGATTTTACTGACCTAAAATAATTTTTAGCATGCAAAATACCCAAAATTTCCAAGTCAATAGACCATGACTGTAATTTTGGCAACATTATTTACCTGTAAGGCAATAGGGAAATCTCTCTCCAACAAAGACATAGCTTCACTTGTGAACTGTATAATATCATCTAATTCATCACTGTCATAGCTTTCGTGTGTCATCATATCAATAGCTGAAAACAGCTTTCTAAGTGTATTTTCCTGTCTCTTTGGCAGTAGTCCTCGCAAGCACCATAATGCAGCACCACTTTTGACAAACTAAAAGAAAATTTTTCATTTTAAAATCACCATACTAAAGTATCTGTCTAACATTGTCTATGATATCTTAGCAGGAAACAATTTCAAGAAATCGTACAAGACTATAATATTTGTATAGAAGGCACATAAAATGAGCAAAACATGCTTACATTTGTCTTAAAATCATTAAATTTTCCTTTGATTGATAACAAATGATCATAGGACAATGTAGGATAAATGCTTATCAACAGAAAAAATATGCAGGACTTTCTTACTAACCAATAAGCTTTAACATGTTTAGACTATGTTAATTAAAAAAAAATCTGGAAGGCCAAGGCTCATGTGGAATTCATTAAACTTTTTTTCGAAATGGGACAATGGTGTTTATTTTCATTCATTTTTATTTTGTTTAATTGTTAATCAACATGTTTTAACAAACATTTTTTTTAATCAACTGCCTTGATCATGTTGATAGTTATGTTATGTATACAGCTTTATTTTATAAAACTGAATGACAGATCATTCAAGAAATGTGAAAAAGAAGCTATCAACATTAACCATGTTAATATTTGATTTTTTTCTGAGTCACAAATTTCCTTAAAACAGCTGTCATATTCACGATTGTGAACATTGGGATGTATCAGGCAATTGATTTATATTAGTGGCAACACTAATTTTGCTTTTGACACGAGTTCAGTTAATTTTTCACTTTACGACAGAAATAAAATGACTTAGGGCGCTCAAAAGAAGGGTCGGTCAGGTAACCGTTAACAGACATATTTTTTTTTTGGCCTTACGTGGTGTTAAATCAATGCTATCACCAGTGATTGCTTAAATCTGAGTTTAAGTAGAGAACTTGTATCAGGCTATTTTTTTTTAATCTGTTGGTTTATGAGCTGCCCACCCATTTCGCTAATCTTTAGGAAATCACAAATAATTTTGTTATCTTTTTATCATGTGTGTCTCTTAAAATGCAAAATGCACAAATTAAACCCATCTCATTGCATCATTTTATCGATATCTATGACAATGACATGCTTTGTATCCCCTTTTAAGTTTAAAACCAATGAAACAAATGTTTGCCAATTAAATTCAAGGAATGATGACAAAAAAAGAGAAGATAAGTATTGTTAAAATCTAGTTTACAATGTGACAGTAGAATAATTCTATTCATATTTAGCATGTTTATGTCTTGCAAAATTCTTTTATTTCTTTTTCTAACTTATCGTATAATAGACCAGAATTTTTTACATAAAATACTGTAAACCAACAAATTAAAAAACCAATATCCTCAGTAAACATGGCAATGCTGTTGAAATAAAGGAAACAATATTTACCTGATGTTTTCCATGCATTGTCCTCAATGTCCAAGGCTTCGAAAAATGATTGTCTGCCAGGTAATCGTATCCTATTGGGTAAACAAGGTTTTTAGCTCTTGTATCTGCCACCTTCAAACCAGGCTTGTCCACCTTCCATGGTGCCTTTGGTAACTCTTCACCTATCTCTGTTTGCAGTTTTTGCTTTTTCTGCTTGGCATTGCTTTGGTTGTCATTTTTTCTTTTTCTGGTAACTTCTGAACATGGTTCAGCATCTTCGTCATCTCTTTTAATCCAGGTTTCTTTAAATCGATTAAAATCTTCTTCACCATTTCTCACTTTCTTGTTGTCATCTTTTCCTGTTACCATTCCCAATACATTCCCTATGACATCTGCAATGGTATGCATACCATCAGGCTGCATTTGTTCTTTCCTGTTGTGGTATGGCAGTCTCATAAAACTATAAGTACCTTTTAACCCGGTCTGTTTTTGAAGAATGGATTTTTGATTTTGATTGGGTAAACCATCATACCGACTTCTTATTTCCAGTTCTTCTTCCTTAGTAAAGGATACAGGTTTTGATGACGTTTCTTTTCCCTTTAAGGCAAATTCATTTTCATTGTTTCTAAGGTCATGTTGTAATGGCAGAAATGGTCTGTTATGCAAATGCACCACCTTGTGCAACGACTTACAGTATTGTCCTTCTTCCTTACAATAAGGACATCCACGTAAGGCTGTCTGGCTGGACACATGTAACACTTTGCTAAATGCAGGAACATCACAAAGATATTGTAACAGGGCAACTTTTACAGTTGTTGGAGCTCCTTTGTAAGCATCATACATGGTGCATGTTGACAATTCCAACAGTTCATCAACTAGGACATCTAAATAAGGATCCAAGTTCTTTGGTTCCTCAGTTTTTGTTCCAGGCACAATTCCAACAAGCATCATTGGTCCTAGGATGTACCTTACTGGAATAGGTAAATTAAGCCACGTTAACATCAATGGCCACATTGACTTCTGTGTTGCCATACTTTTATGTGGATTGAGACCATCACAAAATAATGCTAACGGCACAGTGCAACGTTCTTCTGTATCTTCAAATACACCTCCTCTCTGAAACCATGACTTATAAAGATTGCCATCAGCAATATCAGACAGCTTCCCATTACTCAAATCTGGTCTTGAAAACATCAGTTTGCAAATATAGTCATCACCGTATATCCTGACTAACCGTGGTCCAAGAGGCATATATGTGTAGGTTTTTCTAGCAGAAGGTGAATGGTCGCTATAATTTGCTTCACCACATTTACCACATTCAACATCCATAGAATAGTCAGAGGCATTTGTTTTCCGGAATAGCTGACAATCATTGATACAAGCATCATATGTTGTAGTTTTAATCAGCAATGGTTTTAACAGTTTATAGTCATTTTTGTAGGAGCCTGGAAGACAGTTAGGCTGTGGCAACACTTTTTTTCATTTCTTAGGCACATGTCTAGAGCTTTCTTAGACATACCATTATTGCTGCTAAAGTTCACAAAATGTCGAAATAATGAATCTAGTAAAGTTGTTTTGCTTTCTCTGTACAATGGTTGATTAAGGTTTTCACCCTTATACAATTCTTTGTCAAGACTGCTAATAAATTGTGGCTGAAGATATGGTGATTCCTTTATCTTACTGTCAATGAACTTATTGAAGAATAACTTCTGATGTCTTCTCTGTGTAGACTGACTTTTACTGACATCTGAAAGAATTAATAAAGAAATCATGAAATCATGTTAAAGAACCAATTGTTGTTTATTTTCATGACAAAGCATTGTAATGTATGAGGTCCAGATTATTTATTTTTTTGGGGGTGGGTGTCTGTTCATTTCTTTCATTTATCTATTTTTCTTTATCAATTTGGCTAATATTCAATACTCCTTTAATATTTTTGCACGCCATCATGCTCTATTCAATATTTTAGGGCCTAGTTTTCTATATAAATCTTTATTTTTTTGTTATAGTTTGTACACTTCTTGTCCAGTCAAGCCAGTATTCTCTATTCTGTAAACCCAATGCATTTAGACCTATACTTGCCATAAGTGAATCATAATTTTAAAGTCTTTAATATTTAGGATTACTACAAATATGAAGTTAATTTTTTTTCAGTAGTTTCTGAGAAATTTGTGCACCCATTCGGGCCAATTAAATTTTTTTCTTCAACATGATCAAATAAACAGCTGCTACATGATTGATGAAACACCCTTTTTTTCTTCATAGAACAAAGTTCAATACCTTCTCAATGTCATATCAGAAATTTAAAAAAAAAAATGTGGATAGTGTCCACATGTGGACACAGATGATCCCCCGGCTTGCATACAATAGAGTTTAAGGGACATAACTGAAGAACGGTAAAAGTGACGCTACCCAAATTTGAACTTGATCTGAGTTTTGTGGTAATAAGCATTGTGTGTAAGTCTCATATCATTTTGTTGAGGCTAACTTAAGTAGAGAACAGAAAATAAAAATTGAGCAATTTTTCTATTTGTAAACACGCATAACTCTAGAACGGTTGTGTATAAGTTTTATAACATTTGGTTGAGACAAACTAAAGTTTAAGAGAACAGAAACGAAAACTTCAGCAATTTTTATGTTTATAAAGAGACAAAACTCAAGATTGGTAAAAGTGATGCCACCAAATTTCGTACAGAATCTGTATTATGGGCAAACTTAAGTTACAGAATGGAAACTTAAAATTTTGCAATCTTGAGATTTATAAAGGGCATAACTCAATAATGGTTAAAGTGACACTACCCAAATTCAACTTGATCTGTGTTTTATCAGTGGAAGTCAAAATTAAACATTGCATTGTATAAAGCATTGAAGTAAGGACCAAATATTCTCCATGGAAATGAGATGTACTAATGCTTATACAACTGCATACCAATTATCATTGACCTTCCACTTACGGATCCCCTTAAACTGACTTAATCACAAACTAATACATGAAAACTTAAGCAAAAGTTTCAAAGTCAATAGACCATAACTGAGGATAATAATTTATAAAAATTCGTAAGGGTTCCGCGGAACCCAGTGTCTCGCCTACTTTTGTTGTTAATCGCAGGCTCAACAAAAATGAGGAAAAAAATTAATAAAAATATTCCTCTCTATACTATCTTTTGATTGTAAGTAGCTTCTGTCGAAGTTTGGTAAAAATCCAGGATAGTTTATGAATCTAATAAATGTTTTAAAAACTTAAACATGTTAAACTGCAGACTGTGTGTAATGTTAACTGGAAGAAAAACTAAGTCCATTTATAAGTAATATACGGGAAAAATGGAACAAAATTTTAACAAAATTTCCTTCTAGATACTATAGCTTTTAATTATAAACAAGCTTCTGTCCAAGTTTGGTACAAATCTAGGATAGTTTAAGAAAGTTGTTAACATTTTAAAAACTTTAACCACAGAGTGAATGTAATGTTAACTGGCAGAAAAACTAAGTCCATTTATAAGTAAAATACGGAAAAAATGGAATTTTTTTTTTACAAAATTTACTTCTGGATACTATCTTATGATCTTAAACAAGCTACTTTCCAAGTTTGGTAGAAATCCAGGATAGTTTAAGAAAGTTATTAAAATTTCAAAAACTTTAACCACAGAGTGAATATTTGTGGACGCCGCCGACGACGCCGACGGAATGTAGGATCGCTATGTCTCGCTTTTTCGACAAAAGTCGAAGGCTCGACAAAAATCAAAAGGGAGCTTACATCAATAGATATAAACAATTCACCAAGATTTTATGAGAACTGCTGAAAGTATTTTTGAGTTATTGTCCGAAAACTGGAAAATCCCCTGTTTTTAATGAATAAAACCCCATAACTCGAAAATGTAAAATCTAAAATTTATAAAAAATTGTAAGGGAGCTTATGTCAATAGATAAAAACAATTCAGCGAAGTTTCTTGCAAATTGGAGAAAGCATTTTTTAGTTATTGTTCGAAAACTGGAAACCCCCCCCCCCCCCCCCTTTTTAATAATGAATAAAACCCCATTTCTCTGAAACATAAAATCTGAAATTTATGAAAAACGAAAGTCAATAGATATATACATGCAATTCACCAAAGCTTTATGCAAATTGGGTAAAGTGTTTTTGAGTTAATGTCCAACATGTTGACGACGGGCGGACGGACAGACGGTCAACGGTATACCATAATATGTCCTGTAAACGGGCGTATAAAAACTATAAGAGATAGGTTGACTAGCAGCATATCATTTGTCTAACAGATTGAAGTCAAGACAAGGGAAAAACTATATGCCTTCTGACTTTCCCTCTGATTTTCATTATATGATTACTTCAAGGATTTCCTTGGTAGATACAGTTAAGCATTGTGATAATATTATCAAATGTTGCATGTATAAAAGAACAATAGCAGTAATAGATCATATTTTTTCAGAGAGCTGTCAGAAGTTTGAGCATTTTTTCAGAAAACAGACATGCAACAATTGGAATTCTGCGAGAAATGTTTCCAGAAATCAGCTCATCCCCAAGAACTAACAGAAAACTACATAGTGCTATCAGAAGAGCAAATGATAATAAGCAATATTATAGAAATCTGAAGTTAGTGGTTACTGTCACAATTTTTTGTTATATAACTAATTAGGTGTAATTGACAGATCTTTGTTAATCTGCAACTTATCTTCAAGCATGATGAAAAAAAGTGTTGAAAACTGATTATTTAAGTGAAATTTCTAAGTCCAAGGACCATTGCTCTGCACAAAATCATTAGGCCACAAAATTCAAACTTGAACTGTATAAACTTGTCTTGATAAAAATATATACCAATTATTAAATCAAAAACTATATACCAATTATTAAATCAATGTCTTCAAGAATGACAAAAGAAAAACCCTGCGGAAAACTGATTATTTTAGTGAATTTCTAAGTTCATGCACCATAACTCTGCACAAAATCATCAGACCATAAAAAAATTCTAACTTGATCATGATAAAACAATACACCAAATATCAAATCAATATCTTCAATCATGATAAAACAATACACCAAATATCAAATCAATATCTCCAATCATGATAAAACAATACACCAAATATCAAATCAATATCTCCAATCATGATAAAACAATACACCAAATATCAAATCAATATCTCCAATCATGATAAAACAATACACCAAATATCAAATCAATATCTTCAATCATGATAAAACAATACACCAAATATCAAATCAATATCTCCAATCATGAAGAAAAAAGTGTGGGAATCTGATTTGTCGGACTGACAGATGGACAGACAGATGGAGTGCAAATCTAAAGTCCCCTTTGACTTCGTGGGTAGGGGACTAAAAACAAATACATGTATATTCATGTTAGTTTCTATACTCTAGAATGATGCCTTTTCAATGCACATGAAATGCATTATTTTTTCAAAACACAAACCAATTATAGTTCACAAATCGCTAACAATATTTTACTCTTTTTTCAGAGCAAGAGCACAGCAGCAAGGAAAGACAGTTAGAGAAATGCTGAATAGAAACAGAAGGTATAAAAATCTGATGTTTGGCACAATAATTTATACTTCTGACTATTGTCACGAGACATCATGGACATAACATTAGTTAACTTGTTCATGGGTCACCAAGGTTATTTTAAGCTTATTTGGTTGTTATAAATTAAAATGTGTCTTTGTATGCTGAAGACAACATGATAGGATTATACGAATGCAAACAAATTTTTGCGGTTGAATATAAAAGTGGTATGCCACTTTTTTTTGTTGAAACCGAATTACCAATAAAATGCTTCGCTGAGCGCAGCCTGATACGACTGCAGAGGTCCAACCCTAAACAGATGTGGCAAATTTGGACACAATATTCAAGCTTGATACTATCTAAATTTGGTTTGTGATCAAATTTTTGACATAATATAGGTTTCTGACACGAAATAAATGTGGTCAAAGATCTTACAAATCTAATGCGCAATACTGTGCAATTGAATATTTCTCCTTGAAACTTTTCAAAAATTTGAAATTTGAAATATTTTGAAAAAAAACATATAAACCCCTTAAAAAAATTGGAACCCCCTCCCCCCCACCAACTGTTTGACCCCCCCCCCCCCCCCCCTTTGGAGCAATAACCATCAAACTCAATCCAAGCCTTTCCTTTGTAGTATGGTACCTTGTAGTTCAATTTTAGAGAGATCCATACACTTAAACACAAATTACATGTATTGTCTGGAAACTAGAAAAATGTTTGTTTTTAGTCCTTTTTTGCCCCTAATTCCTGCATGTTTAGGGCAATTACCCCCAAACTCAATTCCAGCCTTCCCTTTGTGATACCGAACCTTGTCGTACAATGTCAGAGAGATCCATACACTTACACACACGTAATTGTTCAGAAACTACAAAAAATGCTTGTATTTGGTCCCTTTTCGGCCCTAAATTCCTAAGCTGTTGGCCCCATAACCCCCATAATGAATCCCAACCTTCTACTTGTGGTATTAATCATTGTGGTACAATTTCAGAGCAATCAAAATACTTATACACAAGTTATTATCCTGAAACTAGAAAATGCTTCTTTCGGGCCCTTATTCCTAAACGGTTGGGACCATCAATCCCAACTTTCCTTCTGTGGTATTGAACCTTCTTAAAAAATTTCATAGAGATCCATTCACTTAAACTTAAGTTATTGTCCAGAAACCAAATGTGTCTACGGACGACGACATCATATATAGCATTATACGAACCCAAAATTTTTGTTGCGTAAGTATAAAAATCAATGTTATTCTTTAATTAGCTACATGTATGTCTTTTTTAGCTGGCTATGCACCATGATTTAGAAAAATGTTGAAGGCCCCTACTGTGACTTATTTGCTAACTTCTAATTCGTTTGTTTTCTTGTAGAAGTGGAAATTTAAATCAATTTATTTTTATATTTTATGCAATTCGCACCATACTAAAACAAATTTATCCAAAAAGTACTTAAACTGATAAAATAAACGTTATATATTATAATTTTAGAAATCAACTGCCTTGTCCAGTAAACGAGGAAGCAACAGAAGACCTTATAACCTATAACAGAGCTGAGTCCGAAGATCTTGACCACATAGAAGAAATGCAACATGTACCAACAGAAAGCACCATTATAGAAGTAGTTGTGGCCGACATTCATCATGTTGCACCTGTCACCAATAACAGAATAGAGTCTGAAGACCAACTAGAAGAAATACAACATGTTCAACCAACAAGTAACAATAGACAAGTAGTTGTGGCTGAAATTCACCATGTTGCCCCATCAGAGATCACTAGCCTTGACACCGTGGCACCTCAGAACACTGATCATTCATCTGAAGAAGACATCCAAAGTAGTTCCAGCCCCAATGAAATCACAGTTGAAGTTCAACAACAGGATTCATCTCATTGTGAAACAGAAGCTGACTTAAGCTTTTCATCTGATGACGAATTAAACAAGAAATTGATTTATTATTGCCAGCATTATTAATTAATGCTTTGTGTTTTATTCATCAAAAGACAGTAAACAGACATATATATATATAAATATATAAATTGTATTTCTTTACATCTATACCATGTATACATGTATTGTTTATTATCCTGCTTAATTTATTTCTATAGATGTTTTCCTTTTAAATATGCAAATCCATTGACATACATCTATATGCATTAATCTCATGTTCATACATAATAGTATATAAATATGTATAGTATAATATATTTCTCATGTCTCTGTATGAAAATTTTTTTTTTTTAAATATTTTCTTTTGTATTTGAAATCCATGGATCATTAATTTTGTCTCAAATAAAATTGAGAATGGAAATGGGGAATGTGTCAAAGAGACAACAACTCGACCAAAGAGCAGAAAACAGCCACCAATGGGTCTTCAACACAGTGAGAAAAATCCCCCACCTAGAGGCATGCTTCTGCTGGCCCCTCAACAAAAATGTGTACTAGTTCAGTGATGAGGTCATATTAAACTCCGAAATAAATAAATGAACTAAATTTACAAATCATACAAGAATAACAAAGGCAAGAGGCTCACGACTTGGGACAGGCGCAAACATGTGACAGGGTTAAACATGTTTTGTGAGATCTCAACCATCCCTCTATACCTTTAGCCAATGTAGAAAAAAAAACCACACAGCTATACGAAATCTGACAAGAATTGTACCTGTGAGAGCGCTAACTAGGCCATTTTCCATCAATTCAATATTTCTAAGGAGCACAACTCTTTTAAAAAGTCGATCGTCCACCATTTGAAACTTGTCTGAGATATTGCCAATATTAACCTATAGTATAAGTTTTATAAAAATCTGACAAGAATTGTATCTGTGAGAGATCTGACGAGGCCATTTTTCATAAACAATCAAGTCATGCCAAGCATGTCCCTTCTTCCTTTAGCTATATATATTTTTCATTAATAAGTAATTGTGTAATTGTCATGATTGTACAGAAAAATCAACTCACCAATTGATTCAAAGAAACTTGAAACATCCATGGTTAGCTCTCTTCCTCCTTGTGGCTACTAATTCTTTAGTACAAAAGAAACAAATTACAAACCTAGAATAAACAAGAATAAAACTAAATTAACTCATTGCTTAATATGAGGACCAAAATATTGTTACTTTACATATATTTCAACAGAAAATAACAGATACATGTATGACAGATTGTTGGTTGCTTGTCATGCTTATACCTTGTACTTCATGTAAAAGTGGCAAATAGTTCAGTCAAGGATATAACTCTATAGGGTTATTAGAGAAAAATAACATACATTTGTTATTGTGGACTAAAAAATGAAAGACCTTTGATAACATATGTATGTTACATGTTTCAAAGGGAAAATATACATCATTAGTTTTGTTAAAATGTATACAAGTTTTATTGATATTACTGTTGTCTTTATATACTTAATTATAGAAAGATATAGCAGTTCATATTTTGCCAATCATGCATAGTACATGTACACCTATGTTATTACAGAAAAAAATATGCCTTTAATAACTAAACGGGTGTTATTACAGCTTCTCTTTATCACTCCAAAGCATTTGCTCAGACATACATCATGTTTAATTATAATATATTTTAATTCATTGTAAGAAATAATGATCAGAGCATGTAATGAGGTTCTGCGAAGCTTCCCAGTAATTCTCAAGTGCCTCATATAATAAGTTACATGCCTTTAATAACTAAGCCTTGTTATTACAGCTAAGATTATCACTTAAAAGCCTCCTCTCATTGATTTACCATGGTTAATGATAAATGTATTATTTTAATTCAACAAGAGTCCACACGCTGAAATGTCTCGCCTTCTTTACTAATCATTGATATTATGTTGATAGTCCTAAATATAAAGCTTTACTACAACTATCACATACACTTAACATGATCCAAGAAAATGAGGTCAAGGTCATATAAACCAAACAAGAAATACATGTACAAATTACAATCATACAATACACTAAATATAGTTGACCTATTGTTTATAGTTTCTAAGATACAGACTTAACCAAGAAAACTAAACATTGACCAATGAACCATGAAAATGAGGTCAAGGTCAGTTGAACAATGCCAGGCAGACATGTACAGCTTGCAATCCTTCCAATACAACAAATATATTTGACCTATTGCTTACAGTATTAGAAAAACAGACCAAAACACAAAAACTTTACACTGAGCAATGAACCATGAAATTGAGGTCAAGGTCAAATATAACCTGTAAGACTGACATTTACATCATAAAATATTTCCATACACCAAATATAGATGACCTATTGCATATAGTATTAGAAAAAAAGACCAAAACTCAAAAACTTAACTTTGACCACTGAACCATGAAAATAAAGTCAAGGTCAGAAGACACCTGCCAGCTGGACATGTACACCTTACAATCATTCCATACACCAAATATGCTAGACCTATTGCTTCTAGTATCTGAGATATGGACTTGACCACCAAAACTTAACCTTGTTCACTGATCCATGAAACGAGGTCGAGGTCAAGTGAAAACTGTCTGACGGGCATGAGGACCTTGCAAGGTACGCACATACCAAATATAGTTATCCTATTACTCATAAGAGAGAAATTAACATAACAAAACATCTTAACTTTTTCTTCAAGTAGTCACTGAACCATGAAAATGAGGTCAAGGACAATGGACATGTGACAGATGGAAACTTCGTAACATAAGGCATCTATAAATATCTGTAATAACACATGCAAGATATTTTCTGTAATAACCCTATAGAGTTATATTCCTGACTGTAGTTCATAGATATAAGAAGATGTGGTATGAGTGCCAATGAGACAACTCTCCATCCAAGTCAAAATGCATATTCAGTGACCTGCGAGCTAAATCAAAGTAATGCTCCTCTCTGAACTGCATTTATAAATAACTCAATACTTAGCCTACTTTATTAAAACAGTGCTGGAAATTGAGATTGAGGATACTAATAAATAATGATCAGGCCAAATAAAAATATGTGTGTGGTTCTACCTACCCTACTTTTAGGTCTTAATAGCCTACCCGAAAGATTTTTTTGTCATTTTTCATTAAGCACTGTTTAAACAGTCAGAATGTAATCCCTAAGTCTACATGTAACTACCCTAACATATTTATAGATGTATCTGTCGCTTATTTACGATGGTATAGACCTTTTCCTTTTTTATACGCCCGTCAAATTTTTGACGGGACGTATTATGGTATACAAATGTCCAGTGTCCGTCCGTCCGGGGTAAACATGTCGCACCGTAACTTCAGAATGACTTATTCAAATTTCATGAAACTTAACATAGTTGTTTCTTATGATGGTCAAACGATCTGTATACTTTTTGGTGAAAATAAGATTAAAACCTTTCGAGTTACGGGACTTAGTAACTAAAACAGGTGTGTGTTTTTTTTTCACATGTCGCGTCGTATCTCAAAAACAGTTTATGATTATTGCTTAAAACTTTACACACTTCTTAGTTATATTAACCTTAAGATCTGTATACTTTTTGGTGATGATTCAAAATTTTATTTTTGAGTTATTGAGTATTTTGTAAAAAAAGGGGGAGGGGTTTTTCACATGTCGTGCCGTATCTCAAAAACGATTTATGATTATTGCTTAAAATTTTACACACTTCTTAGTTATATTAATCTAAAGATCTGTATACCTTTTTGGTTTTGATTCAAAATTTTATTTTTGAGATATGGATTTTTTTTTTAAAAGGGGGGTTTTCGCATGTCGCGCCGTATCTCAAAAACGATTTATGATTATAGCTTAAAATTTTACACACTTCTTAGTAATATTAATCTAAAGATCTGTATACTTTTTGGTTTTGATTCAAAATTTTATTTTAGAGATATTGAGTATTTTGTTAAAAAAAGGGGGTTTTCGCATGTCACGTCGTATGTCAGAAACTATTTATGCTTATTGCATAAAAATTCACACACAAGACGACGGGCGTATCATGCGCTCATGGCGCAGCTGTTTATTAAATTCATGAAATTAAAACTTCTATATCAATTGGACGAACATAATAATAATAGACTTATCTAGCATTCTAGCATTCTAAGTTGAGGCAAATATATTTGAAGAAATGTATAACTCATGAAAAAGTCACAACAGATTATCCCCTTGTACATGCATGTTGTAGAGTAATAATTACTGAACAATTATTAACATGACAATCCATGAACCTGGCTTTATTATGTCTATCATGTCTATTGTGTCTATCAGTATCAATTTAATTTTAAGTATATCATAATTGGTTTAAATTCAGCCATCATGGCCATTGAGCATGTTGAGTTGACGATTTCTTCTTTCCTGGCACAAGTTTTCTACCGAACTATATATATAGTTTTTTATATGAATCATGCATTAATAGAAATAAGTCAAGCGTATTATGTTTTAAAATATACAATATACTTGTATAAACTAATAATAAAATAAAAATAAGGAGATGTGGTATGATTGCCAAAGAGACATCTATGCACTAAAGTTCAAATGAAGTGGATGGAAGCAATTATAGGCAACTGTACAGCCTTCATCAATGAAAAAATCAATACCTTATATATAGTCATGATGGTAGGCTATAAAAGGTTCCCACCAAGGGTCTGGAAACAATCATATTTGCCAGACATGACCGAATCTGAAAACTATACCTGTATACATGCTATAAGTCCTAAATGACAGATTGGGATTTGGGACAAATTTTATTTTTTTACAATAATTTTGGTCATTTTGTTGAGATCCGATTAAAGAGGAATTTAATCGTCATTTTGAACTTGTTTTTTTTATCCTTTTCCTGTAATAAAACTGCCACTCCAGTATAGAATTATAATCCTGAGGGTCCTCCTAATAACTATATATTAATGTCTTTTTATTACATGCTTTGGACAAATTTTTATTACAGTATATGAGGCAAATAAAATTTTATATTTCAAGAGCAACTTCTACAAAAATGCAGCTATAGATATTTGTGGTAAAAATCATTTTTGAATTTGAAGCGGAGCAGGAAATTTGGAAAACCTGTATTCTGGTGGGGAACATTCTGATGTCATACATGTAAACATGGTAAATGAAGCACATCGTCAATGTCATAAACATGGCCATATAGAGTCAGTGACTAACTGTACATGTATATCAAATATGAATATGGTCAATGATATTTGACATGTTTGACTGCCTAAATATCAACACTAATAATTGTGTCAGACATCACACCTGTAAGCACTGTTAAAGTTGACATTCTGTTGTGAATTTATGGCTTGTTTACTTCTGTTCGTTTCACATAGATTGTACTCCAAAAATATCTTATTGATGCTTAGTATATAATATTATAACATGAATAAATCACAGTATCACAATTACCATGATTACATGTAAATACATATTCAGGATGAAAAAATGTTAATGAAATATGAACATTAACCCTGCTTTTAACATTTTGAACATTTACCAGATTGACATGCTGAGCTGGATTTTGTATGTGCTAGTTCAGGTACAGTATATACAGTTGGCAGGAAAAAACATTACTATTTAAAGAAGTTATTATGACTGCACGAACAAGTCTTCTCTTACTCCTTGATGCCAGGTGTTTTTATGGAGAAATTTGCAAGTCTCTGACTATGAATATTGTTTACATACAGTGTATATATCATTCTGACAGTTCTGTCGATGTCCAAAAGTTAAATATAAAAGTAAGAAAATGTGGTATGTCAGCCAACAAGAAAATTCTCCATCAGAGACCAAATGATGTAGAAGTTAGCAACTATTGGTCACCACAATCGCTGTCAATCTTCAACAATGACCAAAACCTATACCCCACTGCAAAGCAACAACTATAAATTGTACCAAAAATGAAAGTTTGTTAATTGGTTGAAATCCATTTCTTTTTAGATAAAATATATAAAACAATTTATTTTTTGCACACTCACTCACTAGTCAGTATTTCATTTTCAACTTATATCTGCAAAACTGCATAAATATATTTTCTCTAATGACTCCGGAAGGAAAGTGAAAAATGATATAACTTAACAAAAAAGTCAAATATACATTTAATCAGAATAGAATGATCATTTCAAATGAATAGAGAAGTAACTGTTAGCATCAGTAATTAAGGTAAAGCTATCATGTTTGTCAGACTCTATTAGAAATGTTTCAAATTTGTAAATAAATCTAGAACGTATGTTTTGGAGGATCTCTATATATAGCTAACTGGCGAGTTTGCAAACAGAAAGATATGTAGTTGTGACATATTGGGAAATAATTGATACATGTAGCAAAGTTTTTCATCAGACATTTGCAAGGAAGACACTGAAGTTAAAATTGCATTTGTATAATTAACATGTTATGACCATTGATGACTTCACACCAACACATTGCACGGTACTTCTTGAAATAAGTCACTTGAAGCAATATAGCGTGTTTTAGGACAAAAAGTGTTTTACTACATCTATCACACAGAACATAGTTTCCGATACTTTTGTCTCTTCTTCTTCCAAATACTGCCCACATACAACATGATGAATGGTCTCTAACTGAACAAGAGAAGGAAATAACAGTGTGCTTGTTTCCTTAGCCAAAGGCTTAAGTGCAGACGATAAGCCCAGTACATAATAGTGTGGTACACAATATTGTTTGATTAATATAAAAGCAACAAAGCCATCATCATAGTTTATACATGGATCCATAGTCCATTAATAGACATCTAAAGTTGCCACTGCAGTTTTCAAAAAATTTACACTTGTGTACTAGCGAAGAGATTTTAGAAAATGTATGATTTTACATATATAACGCAAATATTTCGATGCTTATGTTTAAAAAACTAAGGGTGTTGATTTCTAAACAGCTGTATACACCCCCTCCTTCTTTGATGAAAATGCTTGGTAGATGTTTGTCGGTTTTATTTTGCAAACAAACATTCTTGTACAGCTCAGGATTATTTTTAACTAAAGATAGTTAACGTATCTTCAAAGAAATGTACTTACGTTACTTCTTGAAATGCTATCAGACTATTGTATGTAAATATTATTAAATGACAAATGGCGCAAATAATAGCGTGGGTATTTTCGGAGGCTATCGGGACTCTTCATCATTATAACCGTAACGAATGACCAACGCCGAATACGAAAGTCTTTCATTCTTAACATAGAAAGTCGATTTGATTTTTGTTATTTCAATAAAAAAATAATTTATCAATAATTTTCACTCTTGATATTTATATCAAAGATTTTAAAGTAAGTTTCTATACAAATCATTGTTTTATTACAGTAATAATCACGGAACACATACACCATGTAAACATATATTTATACATATATTTATTTGTTTATTTAAACATTCATTGTTATTATCTTATAAATAATTTTATTTCTTTTATTTCGATTTCTTTTAAGATCCTCTGCTTGTCAAAGGGAAGCAATCCCTGTATTGTTTTATTGCACTGAACGGTACTAGACGTTTAATCTATCGATGTACTGATTTGTACAAACACGCTCTTGACGGTACTTAATTAACTGCTAGTGATCGTTTCTTAATTACCTGAACCAGTACTGTCCGATACTTGATAGCTCGCGGTAGCCAGTGCACTGAACATGTACTGAACGACTGAAAAAGATCTTGACATTTTTCCTTGCGATGAATTCAGACATTTAAGAGTTGTTCAGTTTATAATGACCGTTTCAGTAGTGAAAACAGTTACTAGTGATTGTTCTAAAAAAAAATATAATTTCATTTAATTTATATTAAATTAAGGAGTTTTTTAATTTTTATAATCTCTAAATAAAAATAAATAATCTTTAAATTAAAACTTTTTTACTTACATTCTTAGGAGTTTCTTCTACCACTACTTTTTCTTTCTCTTCTGATGAATAGTTTGTAAACAAACTGAAATACATATCCTCATCTTCTGATTCCTCCTCTACATGATCCTCTATTTTAACTTCATCCAGTTCATGATCCAAAGTATTAAGGTTTGGTACTTAAATTCTTCTTCTTTTACATCTTTTAACTCTTCTTCGTCACTTATAACAACAACTTCATCTAAACCTTCTGTTATAGACATGTCTATTTCCTTTGTAAAATCCATTTTCTATTATTTCTACAAATAATTTATGTAATTATTTCTACAAATAATTTATGTAATTATTTGTTCAGAAATTTTTATATTGTTCTAAAAATTCTAAATATTTATTATGATTTAATTTTTTAGCTAAATCTTCACATAAGCATTTAACCATTATTTGCTTTCCATAGGAAAAATTGTTATGTTCATGGATGACGGATACAACTCGTAAAAAAGTAATATAATCGTTTATATCATTTAAAGAATTTTGATATGATCTTTTACAACGTATATAGGCCTTTATCATAATTTCCATTCTGTAAAAAAATTAAAAAAATGAATTATAAAGAATATTTAACAAAAATATGGTATGATCCTAAAAGTACTGTAGCTTTTTCAGGATTATATGATTTAAATAAATATATTTTAAAAGATAATAAATTTAAAATAGGTAAAAAAAAAATTCAAGCATGGCTTCAAGATCAAGATTCTTATAGTGTAAGAAGAAAAGTTATACGTAAAGTTAAAACAAATAAAATAATTGTAAAAGGTATAAATTATATGTGGGATGGAGATTTAATGGATGTATCTAATATTAAAGAAGATAATGAAGGAATTACTTTTTTATTAATAATAATAGATGTTTTTTCAAGATATGTATTTGTAAAACCTTTAAAAACTAAAACAGCTTTAGCCGTAACAGCAGCTTTTAAGCAAATTTTAAATGAGTATGGTTTTTTTCCAAGAATATTAAGAACTGATAGAGGTTTGGAATTTTTAAATTCTTCTTTTCAAAAATTATGCAAAGATAGAAACATTATATCAATAGGTACAACCAGTAACTATAAAGATGCTTTTGCAGAATCTTTTATAAGCAAATTAAAAAATTAAATTATTTCGTTATTTTCATTCAAAATTAAATTATAAATATTTAAAAGTATTAGAACATAAATATATTTATACAAGGATTTGTAAAAAAAAGTATAGATAATATCTATTACATATTGTCTGGTTGTTTTTTTCTTTATACAATTCTACAAAAAAATAATATTTTTTTATATATTAACTTTATCCCAAAAAGTTTTAATAGAAGCATTTTTAAATTTTTTTAAATAAATATTTTCAATAACATTTGTTTTTATTTCATCTTTAGACAAATTATTATTTTCTAATTGTTTTTTACTTTTATTAATTTTTTTTGTAAGTTTATCCTCTTTAATTTGTTCGCATTTTTTACAAAAAAACATCTGTAATAGGCAGGTGACCAAGGTATAACGTTGAATTTATTGATAGATAATTTTTTTTTACAAGTTGTACAAAATTTCTGAAAAAATAAATAAAAAAATTATTTTTTTGTAGAATAATATAATTACATTAAAGATAATAATTTTGAAATTCATATGAAAGTAAATATTCTAACTAGACATCAAAGGTTACAAAAAAGACACCTTTAAATTAAATACTGGCGTTATAAAAAATATAAAAATGTATATAAATGGAAAAATTTTAAATAATAAAACATATGATTTTACGGATTATAAAAATTTTTATTCTCCATTTTCTAATTTTGAAAAAACTGATACAGGTTCAGGTCATATATTAACCTTTAATATATTACCAAATTTTGATTCTTATTTAGAAAAAAGAATAGGCTTATTTAGTTTAGAATTTACCTTTAACTTGGCATTACCTGAAGATAATGTTATAATGATAATAGGTTATTTTGATAATATGCTTGAAATAGATAACTTACGTAATATTAGAAGAATAAAAAGCCTTACTTAAAAGTATATAAATAACAAAGTTATAACATATAATATTTCATATAGAAAGTACGGAGTAGTAGTTGTTATTAAAGTTCCATTAATATAAATTTCACACTGTTTAAAAAAAGTATTTAAAGGAAAATCAATTACAGATACATAGTCACCACTTACTGGAGCAAAAATATTATCTTCTTGTTCAGCATACCATTTATAAAAGTCATCTCTATTATTTTCATACATTTCATCAGGACAATAAAATTTTGCATCTGGATATTTTCCTACATAATTTGAATTTTTAGGAATATTAAATAAATGTGGAAAGTAACCTTTTTTTTATATTTTCTATTCCAAAAGATTTAGGTAATTTAGAAAGAGCCATAGGTAAATAATTATATGAATCTTGAAATTTAATATTTACACTACCTATATGTAAATAAAGACATTTAGTCCCATTTATTATTGTATCAGTAGGTGATATACCTTGATTTGCTAAATATTCTAATAAAAAATAACTATCATAACCTTTCATATTATGAGCAATAAAAATAAAATTTTTATATCTATCATTTAAAAAATAATTGAGCAATTTAATCCTTTAAAAATAATTTGTTTAGAAAAAGTACAATTATTGCAATAAATGTGATTAACATCACAAATTTCACCACAATAATTACATATTTCATCTTTTAAATTACAGTTATCACAAATTGTATGGGCTACAACTAAATTTGGTTGATGAAAAAATCTTCCACAAGAAATATTATTGCAATTAATACATTTAAAACAATTTGAGCATAAATCATCTTTATCACAGTTATCACAACCATTTTTATTTTTTGGTTCATAACCTAGGTTACAAGATTTTTTAACATTTTGTATTGCTTCAAAATCATAAAAAACAAAATTTTGATTATATTCTTTAGGTAAATTTGCATTTTTTTGATAACATAAATGATCAGGTTCTTGTATTTTATTACAATTTTTACATAATATTTTATAACATTCATGTATTTAAATAAAGAGGTTGTGGTACAATAATAATATCATCATTTAAATCAGGATGTCTAAAATTAATTTTAATTAAATCATTTTTTACATATTTTTTTTTTATTTTATGTATTATTTTATTAAATACAATTTTTATTTTTTCATTTGCTTTTAGTATTGTTTTATCGTTCCATGAATCTCCAAATTTTAAATTATAACTTGTGTCAATTATAGTTCCTTTTGCAAATAATCTCTCCATAGCATAGTTTTGATTAAAAGTTAATTTATTAATTTTAATTTTATCTCTATCTTGAGGAAAACAAATTGGCAGGAATGAAAAAAACAACCAAAAAATTCATAAATTTCTTTAGTTTCATGACAAATACCATCTACACTATATTTTCCTATTTTAAATTCACCTAACCCATTTAAAGCATGGTTTATTTTTTTTTAGTGCTATATTGTACCCATTCTAAATATTGTATACTAATTTGACTAAAATTAATTCTAGAACAATATCCTGTACAAGGAATAAGAGCTATATCTGAATTAATTAATTCTTCTTTTTTAAATTTATTAATTTTAAAACCTGTTTCTGAAGTATATTCTCCACCTTTTTAATACATGTAATATTATTATTATTTAATAATTGTAAATTAACTTTATTTTCAAAAAAATTAGATTTAAAAACTTTCATTGAAACAGAAGCTGCAGTAAAACAGGTAAAAAGATCTATTTTTGTATTAGCAATCATTAATTTTCTATATGTTAAACATGCTTATTTTAAAATGTTAACATCACTTATACAATATTCTACAATTTCTTTATTAAAATCAAATATATTAGGTACTATTACTTGGTGTCCATTTTACAAGATCTTGTGTCGAGTCAATTTGGTATTTGTCTTGATTGTCAAAGGTGGTCACCAAGATACCTAAAAAGATATACTTTGAATGCCTTTATCCGTTAACATATATGTCTTTAAAATTCAGTAACTTTACCTTTTTTGGTCGCTGGCGTTATCAGTTGATCAGGAACGCATGTTGCTGTGTATTTGAAGAATGCAGCATCATGTTTATAGACCTGCAAAAGTAAACTGACCTTTTTGATTAACTTCGACTATCACATAGAAGAGTTGTCCATATATTAAGTTTCCGGATTTTATGGTTGCACCATGTTCAGAGGTATCAAACTGCCCTAAAAAGATTTCTAGGAAACCTTGAAGAAGACTCTTCTGGATGCATCCCTGTTCCCCTCTGCTAATTTTGCTGAAATTACGGGCTTTGAACTTCGATAAATTGTTGAAAATCACAGTTATACGGCATTCTTTTCAAAACGCCTCAGATACGGGGCTGATTTTTGGTATGCGAGTTAACCATGATGAGTTACAGATCAAGTTTAAGTTTCGTTCCGCTCCTCTTATTTTTGCTGAAATTACGGGCTTTTTGATTTTGATAAATTGTCGAAAACCAAATTGCTTTAAAACCACAGATATACGGACTATTTTTCTAAACGCCTTCAGATATTTGGATGATGTTTGGTATGTGTGTTAACCATGATGAGTAACAGATCAAGTTTGAATTAGATCCGCTCCGCTTATTAATGAAATTCAGGATTTTAGACTTTGAAAATTGTTGAAAATCACAGTTATACATACTTTTTTTTCTATACGCCGTCAGATTTTGTGCTTATTTTTGATATGCGAGACTACCATGACGAGTTACAGATCATGTTTCTGTTTCGTTCCGCTATGCTAATTTTAATGTCGTTTCAACACATCTTGTTAGATCTGCAGTACATCCACTTCCTGTTTGCTAATAGTTTGAAATTTGATTACTCATTGATCAGGGAAATTTTCATCCATATTCAACTAATACATTGATTGATTGATTGTTGGTTGCTTTACGCCGCATTAACACAACAAGGCTATATCGCGGCGAGAGCTAATTCGAATATTTTTTACAATTTAAAGCATATTCTTAAAATCAGACAAAAGGTCCTTCAATAAACTAAAATTCTAGATTAAAGCAAATTGATTATTTACAAATAAAAATGAACATTAAGATAACGTGATAAAATTTAAAATCGTTTTAAATATAATAACATTTTTATATTTTAGAATATATTCCAACTTCTTTTAAAAATGAAACAATATTTGTAAATGAAACATTATTAAATAAATCATACATATTATTGACATTGAAATGCTTCTTACGAATATCAGCAAAGTCAATACAATTGATTAAAACATGTTTAATAGTATACTTGCAGTTTACAAGGTATACATTGTGGTTCTACTTCATTTTTTTAAAAGATATTCGTGTGTTATTCTAGTATGACCAATACGACATCTAGAAATAACACACTGATCTTTTCTGCACATAAAATTATTGAAAGGTTTACATAAATTAGGTTTAATTTCATGTAATTTATTACCATCTTTTTTACTCCATTCATTTTTCAATATATTAAAAACATATTCTCTAATATTAGATTTAAAATCGGTATATGGTATATCACAGTTAGATAAAGGGTCACCCAGGGCATTCTTTGCCTCAAGGTCTACAGCTGTGTTTCCAAGGATTCCAACATGACTCGGTACCCATAGAAATAATATTTCTTTAAGAAGAATTTTTAAATTCCTCATTACATATAAAATTTTGAGAATTGTTGGGTTTTTAATTTTAGTATTTTGTATAGCTTGTAAGCATGAAAGTGAATCAGAACATATAATAAATTTGGATTTATCTGAAGAAGCAATAAATTTCAAAGCCAAAATTATTGCTTCTGCTTCAGCAGTAAAGATCGATGCATCAGATGGCAAAGGGAGAGTTGCAGCTCTGTCCCTGAAGACAGCAGCAGATGCAACTCTGTCACCATCTTTTGATCCATCAGTATAGACAGTTGAAAAATTCAACTAATACAGATATAATCATTAATATATCACTAATATACTCCAATTAATGTATTTCTATATCATTTAATGAAACCATAAATATTTACATTTCATAACTTATCACAGTATGTACATGTGAAAAGAAAATTATAAGTTGAACTTTAAATCGAAAAATGGTTAAAATTATAATAAAACTCTTTTCTCTGGACGAACTTGAAACATCTCTGTCAAACGCGCATGATACAGCTTGTGAGCTTGTTTTTGCCAATAACAAATGTAATAACTGGAGTTACTAGATCTTAATTTAGATATTACATTAGTGACAGGTAATAATTTACCTTCTAGATTAACAGTTATATTAATACATAAATAACTTGGCAAAATAATAAAAATATTTTACACCTTTCACTTTTTTCAGTTAGTACGTAATGTGTCAGCCGTACTGTGTCAGCCTGGAAGTTCAGTAAGGCCAAGCATCATATAAATGATGTCGGATGTGGTATGCCTGTTGTACAGGAGAAACAAATCAAGGAATAGGGTAGATAATGAAAAACTGGAAATATTCATTGATAACATAATGTCATCTAACAAAATGATTTGCCTTATGGTACAAAGACCATGAAACTTTCTTCAGGATTGATTGTTTGATTGTTGGTTGCTTAACGTCCAGTGGCAAATATTTCATGCATATTCAGGACGAGAACAAATTAACAATGAATACAATAGGTCGGTTCTGTAATAGAGGCGTCTGGGATTGAGGTCGGAGAAATTTAGACTGTCACCGGAAATGAGGGTATATTAGATAGGGACAGAAATTTAGCCTTGCAACAGGTCACCTACGGACCCCTCAAAGAGTTGTTGCAAGGGTTCTTAACGTGCAAATATCGTGGCACTCTCTTAACACGAGGCATCGGATTTAACGTCCCCATTCTGACCGGACGTGGCTGCAAATGTGTTCATCCCGCACAGCCAAACGGACGCACCACTTTGACGAGGGTTTTACCGCCGATCGGAGGAAGACCAATGGTGACCATACTTCTATTCCCCAGTCATCCTTGGGGACTTTCTTCAGGAGAGATTGTTTAAGTCTAAAATCTCATGAGAAGCTTAGCACCATCCTTATGGATTATCCAGTACATACATTATTGTGAGGCAGAGGATATCAAACAATTAAGTATGATAGAATTATGCTCGTGTCGATTGGAGGACACGTCACTGTAATGTAAACCTATGCTTGCTTAATGATGAACAATAACATTGGAATACTCTGCAAGAATACAACAACCCTATTGTTTATCAGTACCACTTCATGAAATTTTTAATCAAGTTTCATATATTTAAGTTTTGCTGTGTGATTCATTTTTATCAGCGGTATGTCCTTTTTTCCGAGAGCCAATAAATATATTTAATTTATTATATCAATTTTATCAGAGGGTCAAGCCATTGTGATCCGAAAAAGCAAAGAGTTCTCAAGCAACTTTATAAAGATTAAAAAAAAAATGGACAAACTGAATGCTATTTCCCACACACGTTTTGATTCTAAACAATATCTGTCTCTAGAATAAGAAATATATGATCAGTTGGAAACCAGAAAGATCTCGGAAAAACAACAAAACGGTGTTCAGTCCAAATGTTTGATTGACCATGCAGAAGAAGAAAATCTTAATATTGACATTGAAATAAAAAAAAACATTAACATTATTTAAGAAAACAGATCAACTGTCTTTTAACTTCTAGCCAATCGGACGCCTCACTTTACAAAAAAAAAAAAAAAAAAATGAATAACAAAATGTATAAAAAATGCAATCAAATTTTATTATATATATTATTAAGGTCGAAGAAATTTAGACTGCCACGGGAAAAGAGGGTATATTTGATAGGGACTGAAATTTAGCCTTGCAACAGGTCACCTACGGACCCCTCAAAGAGTTGTTGCAAGGGTTCTTAACGTGCAAAGAGCGTGCAACTCTCTTTACACGAGGCATCGGATTTAACGTCCCCATTCTGACCGGACGTGACTGCAAATTTGTACATCCCGCACAGCCAAACGGACGCCCAACTTTAGCAAGGGTTTTACTGCCGGTCGGAGGAAGACCAATGGTGACTATACTTCTATTCCCTAGTCACCCTTGGGGGTAACTAATTAAGAACAAGATATGGATATATTTTCTCTAACCATTATAATGATAGTGTCATAGAGTGAATGGTGCCATAGAAACGAGGTCAAGTGAAAACGGTGTGACGGGCAAGATGACCTTGTATGGTACGCACATACCAAATATAGTTACCCTATTACCGATATTAAGAGGAAAGCAAAAAGCATTCAATATGAAAAATCAACAATATGCAAATGGCGACGGGAATGTTCAAGTATCTAATAAGTGAGTATAAATTTTGACAAGTTTTAAAAACTCCAAAAAGGTGTGTGCTTAAATCAATTATATTAGAGTTGACATTTATAGTATTGTGCCAAAGCAGTGTTTTTGGGATCTGTTTCATTATCACATTCACGATTTATGGTAATTGTATCAATATTGTCAGACGCACAAATATCTGAAGAGAGTTTCCGAATAGTATCATGATTATCTTGAAAATGTTGTGATAATATGTGGTCAACTATATCCCTTAAAACTGTGAAATGTTCAGAGGCAAATGTTTTGTAAAAGTGACCTTGGACTTGTAATGTTCCAGTATTTAGAAACAGTGTCAGCTTGTACACGAGTTGGTTATGTTTGTCTTCTTTGGTGGTAACATCAATGGAAATTGATTTAAGATTTGAAGGTGTCCATTTTACAAGATCTTGTGTCGAGTCAATTTGGTATTTGTCTTGATTGTCAAAGGTGGTCACCAAGATACCTAAAAAGATATACATTGAATGCCTTTATCCGTTAACATATATGTCTTTAAACTTCAGTAACTTTACCTTTTTTGGTCGCTGGCGTTATCAGTTGATCAGGAACGCATGTTGCTGTGTATTTGAAGAATGCAGCATCATGTTTATAGACCTGCAAAAGTAAGCTGACCTTTTTGATTAACTTCGACTATCACATAGAAGAGTTGTCCATATATTAAGTTTCCGGATTTTATGGTTGCACCATGTTCAGAGGTATCAAACTGCCTAAAAAGATTTCTAGAAAACCTTGAGGAAGACTCTTCTGGATGCATCCCTGTTCCCCTCTGCTAATTTGTGCCGAAATTACGGGCTTTGAACTTCGATAAATTGTTGAAAATCACAGTTATACGGCATTCTTTTCAAAACGCCTCAGATACGGGGCTGATTTTTGGTATGCGAGTTAACCATGTTGAGTTACAGATCAAGTTTAAGTTTCGTTCCGCTCCTCTTATTTTTGCTGAAATTACGGGCTTTTTGATTTTGATAAATTGTCAAAAACCAAATTGCTTAAAACCACAGATATACGGACTATTTTTCTAAACGCCTTCAGATATTTGGATGATGTTTGGTATGTGAGTTAACCATGATGAGTTACAGATCAAGTTTAAATTAGATCCGCTCCGCTTATTAATGAAATTCAGGATTTTAGACTTTGAAAATTGTTGAAAATCACAGTTATACATACTTTTTTTTCTATACGCCGTCAGATTTTGTGCTTATTTTTGATATGCGAGACTACCAGGACGAGTTACAGATCATGTTTCTGTTTCGTTCCGCTATGCTAATTTTAATGTCGTTTCAACACATCTTGTTAGATCTGCAGTACATCCACTTCCTGTTTGCTAATAGTTTGTAATTTGATTACTCATTGATCAGGGAAATTTTCATCCATATTCAACTAATACAGATATAATCATTAATATATCACTAATATACTCCAATTAATGAATTTCTATAACATTTAATGAAACCATAAATATTTACATTTCATAACTTATCACAGTATGTACATGTGAAAAAAAAATTATAAGTTGAACTTTAAATCGAAAAATGGTTAAAATTATAAAAAAACTCTTTTCTCTGGACGAACTTGAAACATCTCTGTCAAACGCGCATGATACAGCTTGTGGGCTTGTTTTTGCCAATAAAAAATGTAATAACCGGAGTTACTAGATCTTAATTTAGATGTTACATTAGTGACAGGTAATAATTTACCTTCTAGATTAACAGTTATATTAATACATAAATAACTTGGCAAAATAATAAAAATATTTTACACCTTTCACTTTTTTCAGTTAGTACGTAATGTGTCAGCCGTACTGTGTCAGCCTGGAAGTTCAGTAAGGCCAAGCATCATATAAATGATGTCGGATGTGGTATGCCAGTTGTACAGGAGAAACAAATCAAGAAATAGGGTAGATAATGAAAAACTGGAAATATTTATTGATAACATAATGTCATCTAACAAAATGATTTGCCTTATGGTACAAAGACCATGAAACTTTCTTCAGGATTGAGTGTTTGATTGTTGGTTGCTTAACGTCCAGTGGCAAATATTTCATGCATATTCAGGACGAGAACAAATTAACAATGAATACAATAGGTAGGTTCTGTTATAGAGGCGTCTGGGATTGAGGTCGGAGAAATTTAGACTGTCACCGGAAATGAGGGTATATTGGATAGGGACAGAAATTTAGCCTTGCAACAGGTCACCTACAGACCCCTCAAAGAGTTGTTGCAAGGGTTCTTAACGTGCACAGAGCGTGGCACTCTCTTTACACAAGGCTTCGGATTTAACGTCCCCATTCTGACCGGACGTGGCTGCAAATTTGTTCATCCCGCACAGCCAAACGGACGCACCACTTTGACGAGTGTTTTACCGCCGGTCGGAGGAAGACCAATGGTGACCATACTTCTATTCCCCAGTCACCCTTTGGGACTTTCTTTAGGATAGATTGTTTAAGTCCAAAATCTCATGAGAAGCTTAGCACCATCCTTATGGATTATCCAGTACATACATTATTGTGAGGCAGAGGATATCAAACCATTAAGTATGATAGAATTATGCTCGTGTCGATTGGAGGACACGTCACTGGTAATGTAAACCTATGCTTGCTTAATGATGAACAATAACATTGGAATACTCTGCAAGAATACAACAACCCTATTGTTTATCAGTACCACTTCATGAAATTTTGAATCAAGTTTCATATATTTAAGTTTTGCTGTGTGATTCATTTTTATCAGCGGTATGTCCTTTTTTCCGAGAGCCAATAAATATAATTAATTTATTATATCAATTTTATCAGAGGGTCAAGCCATTGTGATCCGGAAAAGCAAAGAGTTCTCAAGCAACTTTATAAAGATTAAAAAAAAATGGACAAACTGAATGCTATTTCCCACACACGTTTTGATTCTAAACAATATCTGTCTCTAGAATAAGAAATATATGATCAGTTGGAAACAGAAATATCTCGGAAAAACAACAAAACGGTGTTCAGTCCAAATGTTTGATTGACCATGCAGAAGAAGAAAATCTTAATATTGACATTAAAATAAAAAAAACAACATTAACATTATTTAAGAAAACAGATCAACTGTCTTTTAACTTCTAGCCAATCGGACGCCTCACTTTACAAAAAAAAAAAAAAAAAATGAATAACAAAATGTATAAAAAATGCAATCAAATTTTATTATATATATTATTAAGGTCGAAGAAATTTAGACTGCCACGGGAAAAGAGAGTATATTGGATAGGGACTGAAATTTAGTGTGTATTTGAAATTTTAGAGATTATTTTTTTTTTTAAATATTCGATCATTATATACGAAAATCTTTTAACAATATCATGAAGTTCATTAGATGACATCACACAAAGTAAAAATAACGGTCAATGTCAATTTTCTATCCGCCGCTTAGGATCCACCTTGTAAAATTTAGTTTAAAATATGACTATTCCTGTAAAAAAAAAATTGTTTTATTTGTTTAAGGAATGGAAGCAGTAAATTACCTGCAAAAAGACGAGAAACCCAGGAAGATATTTTTGATATTCAGCATCTAATGAATGAAAAAGAATGGTTAAAACAAGACAAAGAAATAGAAAAAATGGACTTGCAAATTTAATTATTGGAATCTGTGAAAAGGAACCAATCTATACCTGCTTCACCATCTGTTAACCACTTGCTTTTCGGTAGCTTACGAAATATGTAAACTGGTAAAAGAGGCAGTGATTTTATTGTTCATGAATTTTTAAACTATTTTCAAATATTAACATTTAAATTTTGTGAGACACCTCTCCACAAGAACCAAATAACACAGAAATTAACAAATAAAGTTCATTTAAAAAATTGTAAATTCATCATGGGAACATATGCAAAGAAGAAAGTCAGAAGTGTAACAGACCTTGGTAGACAGTCGGGATTGATTAATTATTGGTTGCTGAACGTACAATGACAGATGACAAATTATCAAGTAGATCCCAAAAAAAAATCAAGGGTTGTCAATAACAGATATTAGAGCCTCGCAAGATGAGGAATATATTGATAGTCTAAATGCTGACAGGAAGTAGGTATCACTCGTTATATTTGTTATATCTCTGATTGAGTAATTGACGAATGTCTCAAATTTTACAAGCAAGTACATGTATTTAGACACACACAATGCTATCACAAGGTCTTCTGTATTTGAACGTTATCTTAGTACCTTTTAAGTTTGTGTCTGGTATCGTGGCTTTTTTACCAATAAATTTGAATACTTTTTGGTTCTTCCTTTAAATGAATACAACCAAACTAATCCCAAACTAAAATAGTCAGTTGTAAACTATAGTCAACAAAAGCAACGATACAAGGAAATGTTATAATGTAAACTTTTAGCTATTTATTGGAAAGTAGAATACTTTTGCTACATAAATAAGGGCTGTTTTTGACAATACAATGCACATATATCGGGTACTAACATCATTAAGTCATGCTAAATTACTGATATCTTCACAATTTTAGCATTTGAGTTAAATTTTGGACGGTTTTTGTCTTAAATGGAAGACCCCCAAGGGTGACTTGGGAATAGAAGTATGGTCACCATTGGTTTTCCTCCGACCGGCAGTAAAACCCTTGCTAAAATGGGGCGTCCGTTTGGCTGTGCGGGATGTACAAATTTGCAGCCACTTCCGGTCAGAATGGGGACGTTAAATCCAATGCCTCGTGTAAAGAGAGTGCCACGCTCTTAGCACGTTAAGAACTCTTGCAACAACTCTTTTAGGGGTCCGTAGGTGACCTTTTGTAAGGCTAAATTTCTGTCCCTATCCAATATACCCTCATTTCCCGTGGCAGTCTAAATTTCTCCGACCTTAATCCCGAAAGCCCCTATTACAGAACCTACCTATTGTATTTATTGTTAACTTGTTCTCGTCCTGAATATGCATGAAATATTTGCCACTGGACGTTAAGCAACCAACAATCAATCAATCAATCAATCTTAAATGGAAGTGGCCGCATTCGTGTTCATTCTTAATATTTAAATGTATGTTGTATTTGATGATAATACATAACACATATAAAGGTTGAGGGTGAACACGGATGCGGCCACTTTAATTTTGGACAAAAACTATCTGAAAAGTGACAATCATAAATCAATTAGAATAGAAGATAAGAAATATACTATAGACAAGTACAATCGTCCTTTCTCGGATTATACATGGCTTAATGAACTAGCTAGACAAGCGTAAATGCATAGACATGGGTGACACCTACAACAATGACAAGGCTGGTTTAGTTTCCTCCAATGTATAGCCATGTTGAGAGAGAGAAGCTGGTTTAAATAGAACAAAATATTGATTGCCTTGACAATGGACGACAGTACTGACAATGCATCAGTAGAACATAAATCCATGATTCTAAGCATGTGTTATAAGGCATAAATTAAAAGCCCTAGGTGAACATGAAATCACTTCCAGTTTTGTTATTAACCAGTTGAAGTCTGTCAAAAACATATTTAATTAAATAATGTTGAGTAAATACAGGATCCTACAAGCCTATGTTTTAAAATCTGCTATCAGAAAGATTTAGAATTTACTTTAGTATCATTTTTTTTATTTATTTACAACAGATGCATCAGATGATATAAAACAGAAATACTCTCAAATCTAAAATTTTATTTGTCCAAAATAAGTCTTGTACATACATGCTTTATGAAATATCTCATCGAAGACTTTCCTGCTTTTAATTGTAGAAATGGCCTAAGTAAACAAGATTATTCTAGACAGAATAATTAAATTATCCAAGACCCCATAAAAACTAGCTCTTAATCTGCTCACTCCTTTGTTATCAGACTATGAAATCAACAACTGCACGCTCTATGGGAAGGAGCAGTGGATGAGAACAAAAGAAGAGCGATTAGATGTATGATTGACAAGACAAGTTTTACTAAATATGTGGAATTCAAAACTAATCAGATCAGGCAACTAAGATTATTTATGACACCACTATGCACTCCCGTAAATTTGTTACGCTAGTGTAGTATAAAAGTCATTATCTTTAATCTGTTTATTATAATTAATTATCTATGACAGATCATACATATTAATTCTCTGTTCTCCGGTCAATGTTTACATTATTCATGTTATCAGTGTTAGATATTTTCTATACACATCTGATTCAAGTTAAATAGTCAATAGGAAGCTTTCTCACAGTTTTGATTCATTCTGCATTCTAGCTGTACTGCTATCAACATGTTATATGTCAATAGATTATTAGTAATTTAAATGTGTTTCATTTATATGTGTAAATCCAAAGTTATAACACAAATTGGCGACGAGGATAAACTACTTTTCAAAGGATGTTTAAGCAATAATAATAGGAGACGACGCACCATTAATAGTTATTCCAACAAACTATGGTCTTATTAAGGAATCCCCAATGAAAAAAGAGGTTGGAAAGAGTATACAAAAAGACTGGATCACTCTTTTGAGGCCGACTAAATTCATAATGCGGACAAGAAGCAATATTGTTGAGTGCCTGTGGTGAAAGAACATATAAAATAATCAGGAATTTATGTGAACCTACTAAACCGAAAGATAAAACGTGTAAGGACATAGTGGATATAGTTAAAACTCATTAGGATCCAAAACCGTCTTCAACTGTAGAAAGATGCAGATTCAACAGCAGAGCCAGACATCCAGAGGAGTCAGGGAGTCAGTACGTGGCTGCACTCAAGAATAACTGCCAGCAGTGCTGACAAAGTGCCAGTTAAGGAAACAACAGCACGAACTTTATAAGTGAACATTTACACCCAAAATTTGTTGGAAATAAATATACTAAACATGGCCATCAGGGAGAAATAAATGCAAAAGTGTATCTAAACTCTTACTGACATCAAGTTCAAGAGAAAAGCATCTGTGCGTCGCAACAGGAAAACTGGTTGTCCGCAAGTCCAGATGGAATTTTTTATGGACAAACTCTACTAGAAATAAAGTGTCCAGTGCCTTCTTCTAGTTGGTCAACATTGGATCAACTATTTGAATCTGGAAAATATGATGTCGGTAAAGATGAAAATGGAGATCTTGTTTTAAAGGAAAAAGGGAGCAGAGGAATTTACCTACAAGTTCAGCTCACTATGTATTGTACGGGATTAAAGCAGTGCAAGTTGCTTGTATGGCTGGGCGAAGATGAACATATAAAAATATAGGCATTCTGTATAACGAGACTTACGTTAATAACCAAGTCACCAGATTAAAAACATTTTATGTAAAAAAATTTCTTCCATGTTTAGTAACTGAGATCCAGGATGACCGTCTGATGATGAGCAAAGCTTTTGTAAAGTTTATGCATATTTGATAATATATATATGTGCATGTACATTTGCTTAATTTGAGCAGTCAGATTTTGAAGGAAATGAATAATTTATTAATGAACACCGATGTAAGTGCTTAGTTTGTATTGAAAATTATTTTATTTGTTTTAAACTAAACAAAATCCCTTTAAATAATTGTTTTATTTGTTGGTTTATCTAAACATATACCCCGTATATATTATTTGCAAGATGTAGTAAGATTGCCAGTGTGTATTCTTCAAACAACTTGATTGTCACTAAGACACTTGTGTGTTTACAATGCTGAATGCATAATATATACATGTACATGTTTATTATGTAAAAAGTGTCACTTGTGTAAATTAAACATTCAAGCCTTTACAATTGGATTGATGATTTAAGGAGACCCTTTCATTTTGTTGCTCTTGATGCATGTACTTTTATTTTTATTATACTATTGTATGGTCAGTCTTTCTACATCTCTTAGGATAATTACACAATTATGTGTCTAGTTTGGTTCAGATAATGATAGCAGGGAGCCTTTAGTTGTACTTGTTTGTTTACATTGTTCAATCAGAAATATGTCAATTAATTGCCCTACTGTGTTAAGTAATATTTGCAGAGTTAATACCATGGTGTTTCTTAATTATCTTACACTGATTATCCCCATAGTTGTGTGGTCTGGCTAATCACAAAGAACCCTGTGTAATTTTTAAGGACATTTCAACTGCTTGAAGGTTGTAAGTATGAATTTTTCGAAATACTAAGGATTTTCTTATCCCAGGCATAGATTACCTTAGCCGTATTTGGCACAACCTTTTGGAATTTTGGGTCCTCAATGCTCTTCAACTTTGTACTTGTTTGGCTTTATAACTATTTTGATCTGAGCGTCACTGATGAGTCTTATGTAGACGAAACGCGCGTCTGGCGTATTAAATTATAAGCCTGATACTTTTGATAACTATTGTAACAATTTCATCCCATTACATCAGTTTAAGAGTAAAGGATCTTAAAATACTTCCTTTTTGATGCTTCTCATGCATTCAACACTTGATACTGAGTTGAGTCACTGAGAGGAGAGAAGACATTGTCTGCACAGTATAGTTTATATAGTTTTATCAAATTTGAATGGATGACTATTCTTACAACATCTGGGAATAAATAAATTTGGTATATTTACTTTCTTCTGATTGGTTAAAAACGTTACTTTTATTTTCAATGTCAATTTTTATGGCGACACGCCCACTCTGACGTTGTATATTCATACGCCAACATGTGTGTACGTTGTTATTGTTAATATAAATAATATAAACAGTTCTTTGAGCCTTTATTTTTGATAGAAATTCATTTATAATGAATGGCAATAATTTATTTTGAATTTACTGAACAATAAAATTAATTTTTGACTCTTCACATTTTAAATAATCCGCTTCGCTGTTTATTTAATGTGAGGAGTCAAAAATTAATTTTATGGTTCAGTAAATTCAAATCCCCAAGGATGACTGGGGAAACGAAATATGGTCACTTGGTCTTATCCCGACCGGCAGTAAAACGCTTGCCGAAGTTGGGCGTCCGTTTGGCTGTGCGGGATGTATCACACGTGGAGAAGGATAGGCGCCACATGTGGAGCAGGATCTGCTTACCCTTCCGGAGCACCTGAGATCACCCCTAGCTTTTGGTGGGGTTCGTGTTGCTTATTCTTTAGTGTTCTATGTTGTGTGTACTATTGTTTGTCTGTTTGTCTAATTTAGCCATGGCGTTGTCAGTTTATTTTCGATTTTTGAGTTTGACTGTCCCTCTGGTATCTTTCGTCCCTCTCTTATGTATCAAGTTCGCAGTCACGTCCAGTCAGAATTGGGACGTTAAATCCGATGCCTCGTGTAAAGAGAGTGCCACACTTTTTGCACGTTAAGAACCCTTGCAACAACTCTTTGAGGGGTCCGTAGGTGGCCTGTTGCAAGGCAAAATTTCTGTCCCTATCCAAAATACCCTCATTTTCCAGTGGCAGTCCAAATTTCCCCGACCTTCATCCCGAATGGCCTCTATTATGACAAGACCTACCTTGTATTAATTGTTAACTTGTTTTCGTCCTGAACATGCATGAAATATATGCCACTGGAGGTTAAGCAACCAACAAACAATCAATCAATAATATCAAAATAAATAATAGCCATTAATTAATTACAACATCTCCCGAGCCTAACCGTAGGTCATGTGTGGTGTAGGATGGTATTTCGCAGCAAGTACCGAAAAAGAACATATATTAAAATCCATCGGGTCCAGGACCAATTGAGTATAACTTTGATTTCAGTCAGGGCAAGTCCAATTAGTGTGATTGGAGTTACATATTCAATATCCTCACATCGTGCTGTACCATAAGTAATAATATTAAAATCAATCGGGGCCCAGGACCAATCCAGGATATCTCATTATAGTCCTTTGTAAATTACTCTCAGTGCATGCATATAGAAAACTGAGTTAAATACAAAAGATTGTAATTAAATTGAAAAGAAAAATTGTAATTGATTCCTTATACTTAGAAGATGAAACCCAAGAAGAAAAAGCTCGCGTGTTTAAAAAAAAACCCGAAAAAAATACTATAATGTGCAAATTATAAAGCTATATAGATGATTTCAAGATCAAGAACTTAAATTACCCGTGACATTTTTTTTTGTGTTACCTACTTGAATTTCTACATTAACGCATTCAGGCTTTTCAGTAATACTGTTATCCGCTTATACTGTTTGTCAAGCAATCTCAAATCGGAATGTTTTGCATAGCATATACACCGCTATATATAATGTTATATTCGTAACTGCAGTAAGGTACATCAAAGATCGCGGACGATTTTTCTGGTCAATATTTCTTTCATCAATTATGTTAGATGTGTATGAAATGGTTTTTATGAATATTCAAATTCGACAGATTAATTGATTGAAGAAAAAAACTTACCTCAAATTCTGTAAAAAGTTGTTCCAGTGCATCCTGCATTTCCACAAGTTGTCACAATTTATCTAAACCAAGAGTTCATTCAGGGTTTCGTGTATTGCTGTTATACAAATTAATGTAGTAAAACTCTATGACTTTAGGGACCAAACATTTGTAAGTTCCTCATTATATCTTGTTATCCATTACCCATAAATTGTTTGTCAAGATTTAATTAAATTCCAAACAGTCTCAAACGTTTCGGCACTTTCAAAACACATCCACAAGTATGGGCATATGGTCTACTCTCTAAACCTGTCGGAACAGTAAACTCAACAAGTATGCATTCAAATGCCGTTGTCAAGGATTTCTACAAAGCTTTTTATGTAGTTGCATACCTCCGATGATGGTGTATCTATCAAACATCATTGATGGTGGAAGATTTTATTACAGGTCAAATTACTTCTTCTGCTCTATAAGTATGATGTTTCTCTCATTTAAGCAATCACTTAAGTACGATCATTAAATTTAATGGTGGATAAACCTGGATGTATAGCTAGCTTAACCTCTCACTTGTGTAAAAGTCGAAAAATTCCATTAAATTGACAACGCTCTGGTTTTTTTGTTCTGTTATACCTTATTACATTTCCCCCCATATATCATTCTCGTTGTCTAAATTAACGTCTTCAGGTGCAATGTTTTGTAACTTATGAGGAGTATCATTAAAGCTTTTTGATAAATTTTGCAAATTATTAATATATCTGTATGTTTTGTTCTTAGTGAATAACCGAAACATTTTATTTGTTTATGGTTTGTAAGATCCTTTCAGCATTATTTGCGTGAAGTTAATTTTGAGCCGAAAAATGGCGGGCACCATTACTTTTAAATTAAGAGTTTCTTTTCTGCTGGAAATTCTTGTCCCTTATCCGTACGATTTTTTCCCCGGTTTTACTCAGTATAATTCTTTTGAAATACAGAGGCGATCTTATCACCTGTTTTATTTTCAAAATATTTATCCTGGAATAAGAAAATCCTTAGTTTGTTAAAAATTATTAAGTTTTGTCAACAGGAAATTTATTAAAATGACCATATAATTGATATTCATGTCACACCAAAGTGCTGACTAATGGGCTGGTGATACCCTCGGGGACGAAACGTCCACCAGCAGTGGCATGGACACAGTAGTGTAAATAGTTATCAAAAGTACCAGCATTATAATTTGATACGCCAGACGCGCGTTTCGTTTACATAAGACTTATAAGTGACACTCAGATCAAAATAGATATACAGCCAAACAAATGCTAATTTGAAGAGCATTGGTGACCCAAAATTCCAAAAAATTGTGCCAAATAGCTAATAAGGCTAAGGTAATCTATTCCTAGGATAAGCAAATCCTTAGTTTTTCACAAATGACCTCCAATACATTTGTAACAGTGTCTTATGCATCCCGTCAATGTGTTTGTATTATCTTTCATTTTTGCTGGTGTGTTTTGTATATGCGACTTTTTGTGTTTCATTGGTTCTTATGACGTTACTCTGTAACCCCCAAGGGTGACTGGGGAATAGAAATATGGTCACCATTGGTCTTCCTCCGACCGGCAGTAAAACCCTTGCTAAAGTTAGGCGTCCGTTTGGCTGTGCGGGATGTACAAATTTGCAGCCACGTCCGGTCAGAATGGGGACGTTAAATCCGATGCCTCGTGTAAAGAGAGTGCCACGCTCTTTGCACGTTAAGAACCCTTGCAACAACTGTTTGAGGGGTCCGTAGGTGACCTGTTGCAAGGCTAAATTTCTGTCCCTATCCAAAATACCCTCATTTCCCGTGGCAGCCTAAATTTCTCCGACCTTAATCCCGGAAGCCCCTTTTACAGAACCTACCTATTGTATTTATTGTTAATTTGTTCTCGTCCTGAATATGCATGAAATATTTGCCACTGGACGTTAAGCAACCAACAATCAATCGTTACTCTGTACTTCAAAAGATCCCGTCATTATGTTATTGTTCTATTATAAGTCATTATGTTATAGTTCTATTTAAGAAATAATTCATGGGGGCTTGAATTTATCGTGATTTTACCACGGGTTGGCCCATTATGACAAATATTTTACCCTGAGCGATATATCGTGATTTTACCACGGGTTGTCCCTTTATGCCGATATTTTACCCCTCGCTACGGGTTGGCCCTTTATGACAAATATTTTACCCTGAGCGATAGCGAGTGGTAAAATGTCGGCATAAAGGGACAACCCGTGGTAAAATCACGATATATTCAAGCCCCCATGAATTATTTCGATTCTAATAGGACAAATACGGCAAATGTTTTGGATCGAAGCGCTCTAGATGAAGGCATTATTTGCCGTTCCCATAAATAAACGCACTATTAAATTGACGTAAAAGACCGGAGCAAACTAAATAAATGACATGCTTAAGCTATTTACAATAACATATTTAGATAGGTTTGGATGAATCTAAATGATAATTGTACTTAAATGTCTTATATGTATACAAAAAAATGGCTTATATAACACATTTTAGCATCGTTTGTTTACGTTTCCTTGTTGTGATGATTTTCGGTTTTACAAGCGTGTATGTTCCCGTAAAATGCTTATGTTCTTACGTCATCGTTCTATGACGTCGGGTAGCTCATTCATAAAAAAAGCAGATGACGCGGGAGTACGATCGGAACAGCCCAAACAATATATTCATATTTTACCACGGGTGTGATAGATCCGTGATTTTACTCCCTTGGCTTTTTAATAATTAATAACTATATATTTCTGATCTAAATTTCTATTCTATAAACTACATATGTACAGTTATGCTACAAATCTACAACTCCCCTTCACTTGGCTACACGTGCTGTCGTTATCTCTAAAGTCATGCATATTCATAAGCTATGTAGGCGTGTCAAAATCGTATCATACGCGATAATGACCAGCCAGTACACACTGTAATGATTTCATTAACCAGTATTAAAAAGATAAACATAACATCCCCGCCCACAAATGAGAAATTTCTAAAAATTTCATACTGGTAAATGAAATCTTTATATATAAAAATTATTAATAACAAAATAAAAAAAAATCTGAAACAATCTCTAAGTAAATACTAATTGTACTTTAATATACACACAATTAAAAAAAAATCATAAGTTCTCATTAAATAATGATACTATGTTTTAAATTAAATAACTGCAAAATTTGAAGACTAAAAATAAAAACAGAAAGTTTTTAAAGATCTAGAATAAAAGGTTTCTTTTTCTTCTTTGAAATATGCATTAAAAAAAAATATTATGTCAAAATGTATATAAAAACAGAAAACAATAAAACATTTTTCAATTAAAATCAATGATCATGGTTTAAACTTAGTTCCCAGTGTAATTAACTTTAACAGATGATAGATCCGTGTTTTTACTCGCTTGGCATGTAATATTTAATAACTATATATTTCTGATCTAAATTTCTATTCTATAAACTACATATGTACAGTTATGCTACAAATCTACAACTCCCCTTCACTTGGCTACACGTGCTGTCGTTATCTCTAAAGTCATGCATATTCATAAGCTATGTAGGCGTGTCAAAATCGTATCATACGCGATAATGACCAGCCAGTACACACTGTAATGATTTCATTAACCAGTATTAAAAAGATAAACATAACAGGTGTGTACTTAAAGCGTTTGAAGAACGTCATGTTAGAATATAAATTAGAAAATACGTTGAACGACGAACGACAAAATTATTTTAATCGGGTAGAGGTATTAACCATTTGTGGATTCTTAGAAATTTGAAAGAACTTTTGGACAATTTCAAATCTCGGTCTATTTCTGAAATTATAAAATTGTTTGGTATAAACATTGAACGACAAAATTTTCCTATGTGACGTATAAATATTCTGACGTCAGACACGCGAAGCAACGAATGTGTTTTTAATTTGATAGATGCTTTTGTACTTATTAGTAAAATTGTTCCTTTTAAAATTGCAACACAGTGATGGCTGCTGTACCCATATTTTGACTATTTTATTTATTATGTCTGTTTTGTTCACACATCGTTGTAAATATAACGGAATTTGATAAGACTGTCGTACAAGTGAGAGGTTTAGCGCTATAAAACCAGGTTCAATCCACCATTTTTCTACATTTGAAAATGCCTATACCAAGCCATGAATATGACAGTTGTTGTCCATTCGATTTTGATGTGTTTTGTCATTTGATTTTGCATTGTGATTAGGGACTTTCCGATTGAATTTTCCTCGGAGTTCAGTATTTTTGTGATTTTACTTTTTTTCCCATACACAAGGTCTACCCCCTGAAATCTATCACATTTTACAGAATATTGTACAAGTTGTAACCTAAAATCGACCGCTTTTTAATTTAAGGGGGTACCGTACACCTAAGAAGAGATAACTCTTACTGAAATTTTGATTGATTGATTAATGGTTGCTTAACGTCCAGTGGCAAATATTTCATGCATATTCAGGACGAGAACAAATTAACAATAAATACAATAGGTAGGTTCTGTAAAGGGGGCGTCCGGGATTGAGGTAGGAGAAATTTAGACTGCCACGGGAAATGAGGGTATATTGGATAAGGACAGAAATTTAGCCTTGCAACAGGTCACCTACGGACCCCTCAAAGAGTTGTTGCAAGGGTTCTTAACGTGCAAAGAGCGTGGCACTCTCTTTACACGAGGCATCGGATTTAACGTCCCCATTCTGACCGGACGTGGCTGCAAATTTGTACATCCCGCACAGCCAAACGGACGCCCCACTTTAGCAATTTTTTTACTGCCGGTCGGAGGAAGACCAATGGTGACCATACTTCTATTCCCCAGTCACCCTTGGGGTCTGAAATTTTGAATTTAATTACGTCAATATAGCGTTTTCAAAATACGCCATATATTACAAGCGTTTTATTGACCTTCTTGTTAAAAACATCCTGTTGTTTTGAAGCAGCTAAAGAAGAAAACCGCAATAAGAATGAGCGTAAACATATGGTAAGCGAAGGAAAAACATGTGGATCTCAAATGGAATTTAATTTTCAACAGGACCCTGAGCAAATTACAGAAATTCCACTTCCTTTGAATCTGGATGGCACAGAATGCAAAGTGCTTTTCGATTTAGAAACAACAGGCTTGGTCAGGAATAGCAACATCATTCAGATAGCAGCTAGGTCAAAATCAAATAGTTTTTACAGATATGTTATCCCAAGAGTTGACATTCAGATCGAGGCTAGTAAGATTACTGGTTTAACTAACATACAGCTATTGAACAAATAAAATGTATGTTCGACGTGAAATAGCTGAATCTGTGTCACTACATAAAAGCCCTACTTGATTTTGTACATTTTTTAAAGGAACAGAACCTGCAAATTATACTAGGATATAACATTTGCAACTTTGACATTCCTGTAATTGTTAACAAATTAAAATGATCTGATTTGTTTTCGACATTTTCAAAATGATTTTTCAAGCAGTTGAAGGACTGAATGACTGCCATGGTACAGAGAGTTATTTCTAAATATTTAAGAAAATACGAAGAAGAGAAGACATTTTTTCTCATGATTATTTGTATACATTGGCTGTGCTCACAATTGTAGGCAAAGTAACATGTGTGTTACTATATCTTCTGCAAAGTTTTTATTCTGCGGACCGGTAATTTGCAACATTTACAAAATAAATAAATATTACACAAAATGTGGAATAATACAATTGTTAAATTGAAATGAAAGAATGATATTTTTTTTTTGTAGGAAATATACTTTATCTGCCCCACGACAGGTTTTATCATGGGTTCTTAAAGTGTTTTTGAATTTCATGAGGAATGGAAGGCACCGGCCATTATTTGGACCATTATTGCCACAGATAAGGTTGAAAAACGGCGCCTGCCCTTAAAAAATCAAGGATGCAGTAACCAGGATACAGGATGCGAAACTAAGACACTGCAACAAGAAACAAAGTCAGAGACACCCGCAAGAAGCAATAACTATTCCTTAAAAGTGCCTCTATAGATTTTAATTGATGTTTTTTCCGTGGAAGAAATGCACAATGTTCTTTTAAGGGGGTCGCTGGTATAATTGTACAAGTGATCCCTTCCACTGGCAGTTCATGTTCAACACAGTCACAAAGTTGAAATGAACACTTATCTCGAAGTGCCCTCTTCTGTCTATTGACATTTGGTTTTATCAATTATCAATTACGAAAATTTCGGGTGAAGGAATCCATTCCTATTCTAAAACTCTTACCGGTAAAAGCTAGGTTTTTGAAATTGTCCATATCGAGAATAACTTACAAATAGTATACGAAAGATTGATTGATTGTTGGTTGCTTAACGTCCAGTGGCAAATATTTCATGCATATTCAGGACGAGAACAAATTAACAATAAATACAATAGGTAGGTTCTGTAAGAGGGACGTCCGGGATAAAGGTCGGAGAAATTTAGACTGCCACGGGAAATGAGGGTATCGGATAGGGACAGAAATTTTGCCTTGCAACAGGTCACCTACGGACCCCTCAAAGAGTTGTTGCAAGGGTTCTTAACGTGCAAAGAGCGTGGCACTCTCTTTACACGAGGCATCGGATTTAACGTCCCCATTCTGACCGGACGTGGCTGCAAATTTGTACATCCCGCACAGCCAAACGGACGCCCCACTTTAGCAATGGTTTTACTGCCGGTCGGAGGAAGACCAATGGTGACCATACTTCTATTCCCCAGTCACCCTTGGGGGGACTCTAACATTATATAAGTCATGGGCAATTTAAAAGTGTTCCAGTCATAGGCTAAATTAGAAGCGGTTATCGAGACTTGTAGTGCATGTTTTGACAAACCCCTACAATTTCTAAACATTCTTTCACAATTCTGAATTTTTCCACAATAGAAATAACGTTATATAACAGACATGAGAAATGAGTGGTATACTGTAAAGGCAGCAGAAAACATCTGCTTACACTTAATATATTTAATACATGTATATGTTTTAAGGGGACGACCATTTGATATTCTTGGGTGGGTGGGTGGGTGGGTGTGGGGGGTGCAGGAGGATATGTTTTGGATCGGTTATTTATTTTTGAAAACTAAGAGGACAGATTATTTAATTTCTGCACTGTTGAAGCAAGATTTTTCATTTTCATTAAAACAAGGGACTGATTATTTATTTTCAAAACTATATTTATAATATTTGAAAACATACAATTTTTAAATTCCCTAAAATAATACATGTTTGGCGAGTCATTATATACCATTTAATCAGAATTAATCATCATCCTCTGCAGAAATGAATCTTCTGAATTCCCAACTGCATTTACCATGTATAAATGTATTGCATACATACATGTTTTTAAATTTTGGCTTTTAAAAGTATTGCCAAACATTTTTTACGCCGAGCGGAGCGAGGCTAAATTTTTTTTTCGAAGGGATTGGGAACTGCTGAAGGCCCCAAGAAGCTATAGAACAAATGATGCAAAATCATGCTTTCTGCTCGTTTCCAATACCCTTTCTTAAATTGAAAAGGCAAGTTCTGTTTTAATAATTTTTTGACAGCAATTTGGTCTCATAGCAAAATGTATAGATACAGTGTAAGACTTTAGATTTTAGGGACAACATCAAAAGACAAATATGTAGGTTAAAGCAAAAATGTAATTCACATAGTTAAGTACTAGTATGTGGCTGCTGGTTTTTTTTTTTTTTTGTTATGTTTTTTTGGTGTTTCGGCTTGCAGAATTTTAATCTTTTATACCTGTAAATTATATAGATATAAGAAGATGTGGTATGAGTGCCAATGAGACAAGTCTCCATCCAAGTCAAAATTTATAAAAGTAAACCATTATAGGTAACAGTACGGTCTTCAACACGGAGCCTTGGCTCACAACGAACAGTAAGCTATATGTTTTTTTTTCAAATTAAGTCAAGAAGGGGCTGAATATCATTGAAAGTAAGTTTTTATAACACATTTAAATTACAACTTGATTTAGCTCCTAACTGGGATACCATATAAAGTACTAGTTGAGTTGTAAAAATTTGCTAAAAAGTCTTAAATAAAATAAAACTCATGATCAAGTTTTAACCAAAATTACTAAATGACAAAAGGAATGCAACCCTTAGAGAATACAGAGGGGCGATCAATGAACAAAGGACAAACCCGGAAACAGATAAAACAAGATACGACAAACAATAAGACAAATAACTCTGAAAACTAAAAATAAATAAGAAACATGGACAACGAAAAAACAGGGGCTGCGTCCGAGACAAGAACTTTCTTCTTGCAAGACACTCGCCATGAAAACAATTTGATATGGAGACAAGCTTTTGGTTTTGATTGAATGATTGATTGTTGGTTGCTTAACGTCCAGTGGCAAATATTTCATGCATGTTCAGGACGAGAACAAGTTCACAATAAATACAATACGTAGGTCCTGTAATAGAGGCCGTCCGGGATGAAGGTCGGGGAAATTTGGACTGCCACGGAAAAGAAAATGAGGGTATATTGGATAAGGACAGAAATTTAGCCTTGCAACAGGCCACCTACGGACCCCTCAAAGAGTTGTTGCAAGGGTTCTTAACGTGCAAAGAACGTGGCACTTTCTTTAAACGAGGAATCGGATTTAACGTCCCCATTCTGACCGGACGTGACTGCGAACTTGTACATCCTGCACAGCCAAACGGACGCCCCACTTTAGCGATGGTTTTACCGCCGGTCGGAGGAAGACCGATGGTGACCATATTTCTATTCCCCAGTCACCCTTGGGGTCTTTTGGTTTTGAAATTTCCTACATGAGGCAATTGCCTCAATGTAGTTACGGCCCTGTAATAAAAGTGACGGTAGTGTTACAGAGACAATTTCATAATAAAGTTATATGAAACCTATTTTCAGACATTGGATTTGAATAACATTTATTCTTTTATAATTAAAAGATTTGGGAAGTGTTTCCCGAAATTTTTTTTTAAAAAAGATGAATTTCATGAAGAATCTCATTATCTGGTGCCATCTCATACTTTTGAATAGCATTTTTAAAATGGCTTAAAGGACCTACCGAGTTATTTATTTTCAATAATTTGTAAGTCAGATTATTTATTTTCAATTATCACAGAACAAACCATTTATTTTTGTGATTTTCAAGGCTGAGTTATTTATTTTCAAAATCCTCCTGAATCCACAACGTATATGTGCACAACCAGATTAACCCAACTAGTGAATAATTTGTGTAATATTCCAGATATTCGATCATCTTATTGTCATTAGTGTTACCCTTTCATGTATTCTACTTTCAGCAGCAGAAACGACAAAATTATTTTGTAAGTAAGATGTGTTACGTGGCATTTGGGTGCAAATAAAATTTTAGATTTGATAACGTGACACCGTTCGCTTCTCTCTCGACAATTAATACAATTTCTCTCATAAAGATGTCTAAGTGAGTTCAATGTTAGAGAAGAAAAATGTTGTTTTCCCAGAGTAATACATGCAGATAAGTGTTTGCTATCATTAATTTTCTAAAGTGATTGAAGGGAAGTGTTTTGTTTTTATTATTATTTCTTAATTGAATTTTAATTATTTTTGTAATTATTTTTATAGTAACAGATTTCAAATGAAATGTTTTTGTTAGAGGTTGTACATCTAAATGTATGTGAACAATTTCAAATATTAGTAAATACTGTTTAATTGAATAAGGGTTTAGTGATTTGACTTAAAAAGTTTGTTTGAAGTTTTAGAAGTTGTTTATTGAAAATGGGATGTCATTCAGTGGGGTTTGTTAATATACAAGTGATATATTTTAAGTATTATGAAGACAACAATTATTTGGAGTATTTTGTTTGTGTATTGTAGGAATAATGGATCTAAATGCTGCAACTGATAAGTTGATTGAAACTGTGAAAGAGAGGACTGAGGTTTCAATAAATTCTAGCCCCCAAGGGTGACTGGGGTATAGAAGTATGGTCACCATTGGTCTTCCTCCGACCGGCGGTAAAACCCTCGCTAAAGTGGGGCGTCCGTTTGGCTGTGCGGGATGTACAAATTTGCAGCCACGTCCGGTCAGAATGGGGACGTTAAATCCGATGCCTCGTGTAAAGAGAGTGCCACGCTCTTTGCACGTTAAGAACCCTTGCAACAACTCTTTGAGGGGTCCGTAGGTGACCTGTTGCAAGGCTAAATTTCTGTCCCTATCCAATATACCCTCATTTCCCGTGGCAGTCTAAATTTCTCCGACCTCAATCCCAGACGCCTCTATTACAGAACCTACCTATTGTATTTTTTGTTAATTTGTTCTCGTCCTGAATATGCATGAAATATTTGCCACTGGACGTTAAGCAACCAACAATCCATCAATCAATAAATTCTATGGAGTGTCAACGTCAAATGTATATTTTCCAGAGGAAGGAGAAGGCTTTGAAGCAGAAGGAATTGTTTTTAAAGACATATATTAGTTGGTGTGGTTTATCTAAGAAACACAAGTCAGTGCAGTATGAAGTTGTTGTAGGGGTGAAAGCAAGCACAAAGAAAGTTAAAATAGAAAAGGAATTGGCAGATGATGATGATGAGTTACTTGTTACATCTATGGAGGGTGTATGTGGTATCAAAGAAGAAATTGTTGTTGGAGAGTCGGACAGTGGAAAGAAGGACAATATTGCTGTGGAGGATAGTATTGTAAAAAGGTTGAAGAAGATTTGTGTTTTGAGAAGGAAGGTGATGCATTTAAAGTTGAAGAGCAAATTGCGAAAGATGATTTGCAGGTAGATGTATGAAGTGTGTTTGAGCATTATTCTGATAAAAGTACATGTGATTAGATGTCTGGGATTATTGCCAATGAGACTTGAGTTCAAATTAAGTGGATATACGGAATTGAGAATTGTAGGCTACTGTCGTTTTTAGCAATAAGGGAAAATAAATGGGTTGTTTGACAATTTTACATCTTTTACAGTGAATGAAATAAATGGATAATGGTTCATTTGATACAGTTTAAAAATTGGTGCTAATTTATGTGTTCTTTACTTGTTACGATTCATTTGATAAAACATTTTTATGCCCCCGCCGTAGCGGAAGGGGCATTAAGTTTTACCCTTGTTTGTCTGTACGTACGTAAGTACGTATGGGGTATTTATTTTTGTAGGGGTTACACTTGTTGTTTATCTTCTCAGGTTATTAAAAGATCAGGGAAGCATTTTATTTAATTAGGTATTAGATGAATTTATTTTAAGGAGTGAATAAAGTTTTTAATGATTTTTGGGGAAAGATTTATTTTTTTAAGAGTTGTGCAAATGTTGTATTTTATTGGAAAGAGAAACTTAACATTCAAACTCACAAGTCGTCACCCCCCAAGGGTGACTGGGGTATAGAAGTATGGTCACCATTGGTCTTCCTCCGACCGGCAGTAAAACCCGTGCTAAAGTGGGGCGTCCGTTTGGCTGTGCGGGATGTACAAATTTGCAGCCACGTCCGGTCAGAATGGGGACGTTAAATCCGATGCCTCGTGTAAAGAGAGTGCCACGCTCTTTGCACGTTAAGAACCCTTGCAACAACTCTTTGAGGGGTCTGTAGGTGACCTGTTGCAAGGCTAAATTTCTGTCCCTATCCAATGTACCCTCATTTCCCGTGGCAGTCTAAATTTCTCCGACCTTAATCCCTTAATCTATTACAGAACCTACCTATTGTATTTATTGTGAACTTGTTCTCGTCCTGAATATGCATGAAATATTTGCCACTTTACGTTAAGCAACCAACAATCAATCAATCAATCACAAGTCGTCAACCAAAAGGCTAAATTAAAATGAACTATAAAGTAATAAATTAAGTAGAACACAACAAAGAAAACTAAAGAATGAGGAGCATGAAGGGTGTGATCTTTAGAGTCAGTCACTTTGAGCAGATCTTGTTCTACATGTGGCACTGGTGTTGAGTGGTGCATATGTTGGTATACATTTTTAATAAGTATTCTATGATAGGTCACATTTAGTAAAAGGAGGTCTGATTTGTAGTTTTACATTAGGAACATTTAACGGATTATTTTTTGTGGAATTGAATATAAAAGCCAGTGAACTCTTGATGGTTTGAGTTAATTTCAACAGTGTAGCAGGCAAAAAATTGTGTTGGTTTGAACATGTTTTGATATTTTTTTGTCGAGCCTGCGACTTTTGTCGCAGAAAGCTTGACATAGGGATAGTGATCCGGCGGCGGCGGCATTAGCTAACTTCTTAAAAGCTTTATATTTTAGAAGGTGGAAGGTCTGGATGGTGGTCAAGTCCACATCTCAGATACTATAAGCAATAGGTCTAGTATATTCGGTGTATGGAAGGACTGTAAGGTGTACATGTCCAACTGGCAGGTGTCATCTGACCTTGACCTCATTTTCACGGTTCAGTGGTTATAGTTAAGTTTTTGTGTTTTGGTCTGTTTTTCTTATACTGTATCCCATAGGTCTACTATATTTGGTGTATGGAATGATTGTAAGATGTACATGTCTAGCGGGCAGGTGTCATCTGACCTTGACCTCATTTTCATGGTTCAGTGGTCAAAGTTAAGTTTTTGAGTTTTGGTCTTTTTTTCTAATACTATATGCAATAGTTCAACTATATTTGGTATGTGCGTACCTTGCAAGGTCCTCATGCCCGTCACACAGTTTTCACTTGATCTCGACCTCATTTCATGGATCAATGAACAAGGTAAAGTTTTGGTGGTCAAGTCCACATCTCAGATACTATAAGCAATAGGTCTAGTATATTCGGTGTATGGAAGGACTGTAAGGTGTACATGTCCAACTGGCAGGTGTCATCTGACCTTGACCTCATTTTCATGGTTCAGTGGTTATAGTTAAGTTTTTGTGTTTTGGTCTGTTTTTCTTATACTGTATGCCATAGGTCTACTATATTTGGTGTATGGAATGATTGTAAGGTGTACATGTCTAGCTGGTAGGTGTCTTCTGACCTTGACCTCATTTTCATGGTTCAGTGGTCAAAGTTAAGTTTTTGAGTTTTGGTCTTTTTTTCTAATACTATATGCATTAGGTCATCTATATTTGGTGTATGGAAATATTTTATGATGTACCTGTCAGTCTTGCAGGTTTTATTTGACCTTGACCTCATTTTCACGGTTCATTGCTCAGTGTTAAGTTTTTGTGTTTCGGTCTGTTTTTCTAATACTATAAGCAATAGGTCAACTATATTTGTTGTATGGAAGGATTGCAAGCTGTAGTACATGTCTGCCTGGCATTGTTTATCTGACCTTGACCTCATTTTCTTGGTTCATTGATCAATGTTTAGTTTTCTTGGTTAAGTCTGTATCTTAGAAACTAGAAACAATAGGTCAACTATATTTGGTGTATTGAATGATTGTAAGGTGTACATGTATTTCTTGTTTGGTTTATATGACCTTGACCTCATTTTCTTGGATCATGTTAAGTGTATGTGATAGTTGTAGTAAAGCTTTATATTAAGGACTATCAACATAATATCAATGATTAGTAAAGAAGGCGAGACAGTTCAGCGTGTGCACTCTTGTTTTGTATGGCCACAAACATTTTTTGATTTTCATTAAGGGGGGGGGGGGGGGGGGGGGGGTCTAGGATGAAATTAAAAAAAAAATGCAGGACATGAACTGTAAGCAACAAAGAAAGAAGGCAGTGCTTGATAGAGTGAAAATTAAACGGCTGGACAGAGATTAGAACTAAATGCAGGTCAGCAATTTTCATCTTAGTTCCACCACCTTTCCCCTCCTCTCCCCCATAAAAATCAAATGGCAGCTCCCTAATGAAATGATGTCAAGTCGGCGTCGTCTGCGTTGTTTTTGGAAGACACATTTGGCTTCTGGACAATAACTTTAGTTTAAGTGAAAGGATCTCTATGAAATTTAACAAGTTGGTTCAATACCACAAAAGGAAGGTTGGGATTGATTTTAAGAGTTATGGTATCAACAGTTTAGAAAAAAGGGGCGAAAAAATAAACTTTTTTTTAGTTCCAGACAATAACTTGTGTGTAAGTTTTTGGATCTATGATATTGTACCATAATGTTCCATATCACAAAGGAAATGCTGGGATTGAGTTTGGGGGTAATTGCTCTAAACATGTAGGAAGTAGGGGCAAAAAACAAGCATTTTTTCTAGTTTCCAGACAATAACTTATGTTTAAGTCTTTGGATCTCTCTAAAATTGTACTACAAGGTTCTATACTATAAATGGAATGCTGTGATTGAGTTTGGGAGAACATTGTTTTAAAGGGGGTTTCAAAAATGTTAGGGGGGATTTTTTTAAGGGATTTATATTTTTTTTATTTTTCAAATTTCTTTGAAGTTGTTTATAACATGTGTACCTCTTTCTGAATTTAGTTTCAGTGAGATGTATTTTGAGCTATGATTATAGATTGTTAAGTCGCACGTTCCCAATCAGACATACAAAGAAATGTTATATAAATGGCCAATTTTAAAGGCTATGTTATTTTTAAACCAGCCAAGACCCTCTTTATACGTTTTTTGAAATGCTGTTGTGCAATGGTGTTCAAGGTATCTTGCCCTACTATCTGTAATATTACAGGAGTCAATGAAGCAAGGTTTGTTGGAGGAATAAATTCCTTTTTCAAATATTTTTCCAACTTATGTTCTGTTATTGACATAGTATATCAGTGAAAACAAAAGATATACAACATACGGGGTACACATGATCAGTTATTAAAAAATGCGTCATTGCAAATGACGGCCACTTCAAACAAACAAAAAATAGTCCGACTTCAATAGCCAAATTCTATAAGTTCTTTTTATATAATCTAAAAAGGAAGGTTTATTAAACACCAATAAAACTCACTCTACAAGTGGTAAGAGTCAATTTATTTTGATTATGTAATGTTGTGTAGTGAACGTTATGGATTACGTCCCCTTTAAATATGCGTTTTTAAGCATATTTAAAATATTGACTTAATTAAAATTGAGAATGGAAATGGGGAATGTGTCAAAGAGACAACAACCCGACCATAGAACAGACAACAGCAGAAGGTCACCAACAGGTCTTCAATGCAGCGAGAAATTCCCGCACCCGGAGGCGTACTTCAGCTGGCCCCTAAACAAATATATATACTAGTTCAGTGATAATGAACGCCATACTAAACTCCAAATTGTACACAAGAAACTAAAATTAAAAATAATACAAGACTGACAAAGGCTAGAGGCTCCTGACTTGGGACAGGCGCAAAAATGCGGCGGGGTTAAACGATGTTTATGAGATCTCAACCCTCCCCCTATACCTCTAGCCAATGTAGAAAAGTAAACGCATAACAATACGCACATTAAAATTCAGTTCAAGAGAAGTCCGAGTCTGATGTCAGAAGATGTAACCAAAGAAAATAAACAAAATGACAATAATACATAAATAACAACAGACTACTAGCAGTTAACTGACATGCCAGCTCCAGACTTCAATTAAACTGATTGAAAGATTATGTCTTCATCATATGAATATCAGGCACAATCCTTCCCGTTAGGGGTTTAGTATCATACCATCATAACAGATATGAGAAGAACATAACCCGTGTCATGCCAACAACTGGTTTTTAAATAAATGTGTTTAGTGCCGATGCAAAGACCCTATAAGTGAATCAATATTAACGCCAAAATATGCAATCTTTAATGACCTGACAACAGTATCGTAACTATATCCCTTCTTAATAAGTCTATTTAAAGGTTTTGTTAGCTTCAGAGGTGAATACTGACATTTTTGTGCTTTATAAAGAATATTTCCATAAAAAATTGGATGTGAAATACCTGAACGTATAAGAAGTCTGCATGTTGAGCTATATTTACGAATGATGTCCTTATACCGATGATAAAATTTAGTAAATGTTTTGACTAGTTTGTGATATCGAAAATTAATTAGTCTTTTTATGGATTTTCATGCTATTTAGAATTGAAAAAGCATGCATAGTACGAATTCATATGATCTGACCATACTTTGTTCATTGCCCTTATTCCAATTATATACAAGATACACTGTACATACTCCAAATTATATTAACACATTATTGGTTTCTGGAGGATAACAGGTTTGCTTTGACCAGATGTTTTAAAATTTTACCACAATGTACATTTTTAAATTGTAGTTAACATTTCTAGAGAAGATTTATGGCGTATCCCGCATTATATTTTCCACTCAAAGTCTAGAAGTTGTTGGCGATGAAAGGCTAAAAAACGAGTGTCTTTAAATACATATCTTCACGTCAAATTAATAATGTAAGTAATATTGATAGAAAAATGCAACTGAAAATGGCTATTAATCAAGTATTTGATGTAGATTATTGGGAATTCGACCCCCGTTTACAGATGAAATACTATTGGCATTTGGACAGGATTTTGAACTGCACTAATGAAAGAGCCTTATTTATCATAGACTTTGTAGAAAAGTATATATATATATATGATCATGATGCCTTTATTTTTTATCGATCATATGAAAATCATAAACCAATGTTTATTTCCTGTCTTTTTATGAGTTTAAGACATGCATTTGGACAACGCGGCGATTTAGAACCAATGCCAAGAAATGATGAGAAAGCAGAATGTGAAGATTTATTCCAGCATTTACTTATATGGTTTGATGGGAGTAATTGATGGTCTTCAATTTACATAAGAACAATAATGTCAGAAATCAGAGAATTTGAACAGCCTCTCCCTCTTTTAAACCTTCCAGAACTCACTGAAACTAATGTACATTTAAATAACAAAGAGGCTTTAGATATTTCTGGTTTCATTAAATCAAAAGGAATTCCACAGGACAAAATGTGTAAACGGTTCTGTCAAATTTCCTAAACAGTAATTTCAACCAAAATTTTTCGCTTAAAAACTCTTGTGAGTAAAAAGAGAGGAAATAAAAAAACAGAACTACTGAAGGAATTATTTAAAATTGACTTTTCCGAAAAACCTGCAGAAAATTTATCCATGAAAGGAAAACATGAACATAATATAGAGGAACATGAAAAAGAAATGAAAAATATTAAGAAAACAAATCAAAACTTATAATTTAGAGTATACAAACAAAGCAACACTATAAAGACATTGAGATACAATTAAAAAATGTTGAAACTACAAAAGGGCAGCTTATGTTGTGAAGCACAAATCATAAAAAATTACAAGAGACTGATAATTTAAAAAAAGAGAAATCAGCCAAATTTGCAAAATTAGAAATAGATTTCCCTTCCATTCATACAAATTACAACAATATTTCGAAACAGGAAAATGTGAAAATTGCAATTAAAATCTGAATTGAATGAGTCGCAAAAAACAGTTGACTATTTCCACGCCTTGTTACAGGATAGTAAGGACATAGATATTTCCGATGAGAAGTCGAGAGCTTATACTCCGGAGTATAGGAATGTAGTATGAATGTGTCAGGATATAATGTAGCAACAGAAAATGTACATTCTGTTATAAATGAGAGTCCTAAGTTAGCAGGGAAAAGTTTAGCACAAACTCCAACTCGGAAGACTATTGACAACATTGTCACAGAAAAAATAGTTGTTAGTAACATTCAGGTAGGGCGAGAACTAGAGAAAACGAGCGTGACAATGAGCTCTGCCATCGCCGGTAGCAACTCCATCCTCTCGGACTGTGTGAGCTCAGCTCCTAGGTATGTGAGCACTACCTCCTGGTTCTCCAGATAAAAAAGATCCCTTGCTTGAGCACCGCGCTCGCAACTGATGTGCAAGTTATCAACTTCTTGGTGTTCTGGAATACCAGAACTACCAAAGATTCCCGGGAGGTGTGTGTTGCCACTGCCACTGGCTCCTCAACTGGTTGGGTGACCCTCCCTACAGATTTCCTCTCTTCCTCCTAGGGGGGCTGGCTGTACCTCTGGTGTACTTGGCTGTACAGCAACAATAGTGCAAGATTCTGCATTCTTGAATGACAACTGGGCTATTTACCGGATTAAGTGAATATGCACTTAGTTGTTTCCATTTCAAAGCTGAGCATACTGCTCTTGTGTTGGTTTTTTTTTTTTGTTGTTTCTTCACTGAGAACTTTTCCTTTGTGTTGGTATTTTTTGTTGTTTCTTCACATATGTCTCCATCGTCCTGAGAACTTCTTTTAATAAAAATAAAAGCGTAGCGAAGAGAAGACTGGAAAAGTTTTCAATAGTATGCACTATGCAATTGAACAGCTTCATCAGCGCATGATACGCCCGTCGTTTTTAAATATAATAAAGTTCAATAACTTCTCAATGAACTCATGACATACTGAATAGAGGTTACCTTAATCGATATCAACTGAGTCAAAAAGAGTTTCATTAACATTTTTTCTTCACAAATGACAGTCAAGGTCAAATGAACTATGCTTAGTAAACAGGCGCATTCAATACTTAGTCCATATGCACATTGCAGTTATAATGTACTCAAAATATAATTGCCCTATTGCTGCAATATTACTTGAGAAACCGATACCATTACACGTTTTAAATGTTTTACATTGGTAGTTTTGGGGCCTTTCAATAGTTGACTATGCGGTAGGGGCTATGCTTATTGTTGAAGGCCGTACGGTAGTTGTTAATTTCTGTGTCATTAAGTCTCTTTAGGAGAGTTGTCACTTTGGCAATCATACTACATTTTCTTTTTTATATTAACAATGATAATTTAACTTTAAGTTAACTGCTCGAATTTACCTGTACTAAGTGCACATCTATCACTCTTGATGATGTCTAATTCAACATAATGTAAAAAAAAAACATATTTGGCTGTGTGACCGGATGAACAGCAAGCTTTAATGGTCTTCCTGAATCTTTAACTTCACCAAATAGTTCCTGCTGTTTTCTTTTCCAGACTGAGTTTTTACTACAGGCACTAAGTAGGCAGTTTGCATATAATGATATGTGCACAGTGAAAAAAACTGAACTCCAGCATGTTTTATAATGTTTAATGCCTTACATGATTTCTGACTGAAAATAAAATGGCACCAGCTTAAAACTAAATTTCCAAACACATGGCATTGATTTGTTATTTTCGTAGTTGAAATCTCTGATTTTTGGCTGGTCCAATTTCTGCCGTTTTATCTGTCTATTGTTTGAGGGGAAACTTTTTGTCGGTCTTCGTGTTCTTCTCTACTGAAAGGGTTCACGCGTTAATGGCCTCCCGCTTTCAGTGGGTGCAATCACAGATTGCTTTGACAATATTGATGGCACCGTCTAAACCCATTTTTCAACACGCTTGACTTTTGAGTTGAAATGAAATAAACGACCTTCAGTTCTTCTCAGGTCACGTGACTACTTTTACTTTTGATATAAACAAACACTGAAAATTAAATTTAGATTTTAATGATTAACACTACTACCGCTGCTTTGAAATCTTTTTTTGACAATATGAATTAAAACTTGTTTAAAAATCATATGCTTTGTAACATATTTTTCTCGTAAAGTGCCTTAATATCACTGCGTGGAATGGCCTGCAGGAAATGAGGGATCTGTATCAATAAAGTGTGTTGAGGTTGTTAAATTATTTAATCACTTATTAAGCATCCGGAATGACATTGTCGTCCCGACCAAGATCGTCGTCATGTAATAGCATTACCTTTCTTTTTTTCAAATATGAGAAGGCCATAGGTCTTTAAATTGGTGGTAAGTTCAGCTTCTAAATTCATATCTTTTTTATATACCCGTTGACAAAGGCATAGGCAGTACTTTCATTCATCTCTGGATCAATTATTTCAGCAAAGAAGAGACCTTCCTCATAGTACATTTCTCCATTCTGTATATACGACACTGTGTAGCCGATTCATTTTTTTTTTAACTATTGTCATTTCATCAATAATCAAGCCACCATGTTTGCCAAATTCACACATTTGCTTGTTGTTTGCTTCGTGCGTCATCCGTGTCAAGCTGTTCTCATTGAAACAAGTGGTCTCTTCTATTGAGTAACAATGATATTGGAGTAAACCGTTCGGATGGTAAAACGCGATCCAGATTCGGTCAACCTTATCGACTCAATCTTCATCTTCTGATTTGGTTAACTCTATAAATGTTCCTTCAGAAGATTTAGGTTCTGTATCTTCTGTAGGGGACTGTGTTGATAATAGTTTGGATGTGTCTACATATTTTTCTCCTGTGGTCCATGCGTTGTTTAAAGGAGGGGGTATTTGCCTCCTTATTGCTCACTTCTACTATTTCTGTTTGTACTACTGCTTCTTGTAGCATGGCAATGTTGGATTGGTTACTCAAGAAGCAGGAAGAGCATATACTGTACCGTCGGGAAAGACAACCCTATATTCCTTTTTGACACAACCCTATCGGTAGAACCAACATTTGTTATATTTCTTTTTTCTATGGTAACGCGCAAGCCCACAACTGATTCTTTGCCTAATATTTTGGCCTTTTTGTAGTTTAATGTGTGATGTTTAATGTTTCTAAGCAGATTTTAACGGTAACAAATGTGACTTTATAACAGATATATGTCAGACACGATTTACAAATGGGTACAACAAAGGGCTATGTATGTTTGTGATTTTTTCTATCTTCAAATCATTACTGAAGAAAACATGAAGAAAGAAAAGAAATATTCATTCATTGATCACATAACAAAAGTGAAAAAGTAACACAATGGTATTTTTTCCGAGTACCATACCTGTTACAACTTTGGTGTTTACATCAAAATCTCCTTTACCTTTTTTGCTTGGTGTCGTGTTATGACGTTTTGAAAGTGATTTTCTTAACCTGAACACGTTGCTTACATTCTATGCAAAGCCACCCTCCTTACCCTCTTGGTAAAAACCCTAATGCATCTTTTAAATGAAGGAGTTAAAAACAATTTGTACATTACTCGAGGCCTTGTTAATCGTGATGTGGTGATTCTTGACTTATATTTTGGACCACATTCGCTTTGCCGTGGTTTTTAAATTTTATATTTCTGTTTTTGTGTATCTTTGTTATATATTTGTTTGTATTTGTTCTGATTGAGAATGTGACACGGTGATGATGGTTGTATCTCTTTTTTGCAAATTTTACCTATTATGTCTATTTTGTTCGCGCATCGTTATAAAAATAATTGACTGTCATAAAAGTGTAAAAAAATCATTTCCATATTGAAAATCCAACTGTATCTGTCCTAAAACCAGATTTATGTTAATAATATTACTTTGAAGTGGTCTTTCTGGTGTATATGATGGGATGACTTCTGAATATATTTCTATTTTCCTACTTGCAATGCTTTCTTCATTCTGTTTCCTCCATCCCTAACCTATTCATCTTTTCGTTTAAATGTTTTGTTAATAGTAAGAAGTTGTTATATCTCAAGACGAGCTTCTTTTGCCTCTGACCCCAAAGGGTGACTGGGGAATAGAAGTATGGTCACCATTGGTCTTCCTCCGACCGGCAGTAAAACCCTTGCTAAAGTGGGGCGTCCGTTTGGCTGTGCGGGATGTACAAATTTGCAGCCACGTCCGGTCAGAATGGGGACGTTAAATCCGATGCCTCGTGTAAAGAGAGTGCCACGCTCTTTGCACGTTAAGAACCCTTGCAACAACTCTTTGAGGGGTCCGTAGGTGACCTGTTGCAAGGCTAAATTTCTGTCCCTATCAAATATACCCTCATTTCCCGTGGCAGTCTAAATTTCTCCGACCTTAATCCCGGACGCCCCCTATACAGAACCTACCTATTGTATTAATTGTTAATTTGTTCTCGTCCTGAATATGCATGAAATATTTGCCACTGGACGTTAAGCAACCAACAATCAATCAATCTTTTGCCTCTGTACATTATCGCATATCACTTATACACTTGTCAAAGTACTCTTCATCCACCAAATATTAATTGACCGAACATCCATCTCTAAAATGGCACTATTTCTGGATTTCTTTTTCTAAATCCGTCCCACCAAGCCTGACCGGGAATGTCCTTTTTGAAAGGGGTGCTTAGCTTCATAGTCTTTGCTTAATGATCCGCTCTTCTATGAAACTGTTTTCTTGAAACTCCAAGTCCTTGCTACTATCCCTGTTGGGCTTTAGCAACAATCTGTTTTTCTACGTCAATTTCAACAACTGTACACCTACCACTTTTCCTGCCAGTTGTACTTTTACCAGACGTGTTGATTACTATACACCAATGCTTTTCTGATTGACATCCGATTAGAACGGACTGCACCAATAGCTTTTTGAAGCCTTTGCGAATTTTTGGGGTAAACCTTTCACTTTTATAGCAATCCTGTAACAGAGAGTAAAAAAGATTTCAAAAACAAAGAATGCCATCAGGTAAAAACAAAATGCTACTTTCACATATACCGGTATTTACTAGATATCCAGGCAGTGTTCATGATGCACGTGTCTTAAGACAATCTGACTTATGCGATGACGGATTACACATGTGCAACAGAAACTATAATTTGTTGGGAGATGGGGCATACATATCCCCTTCGAAGTTGGTTTCTGCTCCATTCAGAGACAATGGACATTTAACAACTCTGGAGAAAAAAAAATCAACACGTATCAAACATGAAATAGAGTCGTAATTGAAAGGGCATTTGCTTTGCTGAAAGGCAGATTTAGTCGCCTACAGTTCATTGACACTAAATCAACAGAACTAGCTGTAGACATTATTGTTGCCTGTTGTGAAGTACACAACATATGCATTATGCAAGGAGACGACATTGAAGATCTTCCGAATGAAGATGATTAGAATGATGATGTGAAACAACAAACCACCAGCACCAAACCTCAAAGTGCTATATGATATATACTACAAAAGATATTAATGATATTTTTGAAAACAATGTGATTTGTGCAGTTAAGAAAGTAATAGGTAATTTTCATAATAGTGGTGCGTTTCCATCAATCCTTTAAGAATATCTTTTAGTTACAAACGAATTATGCTTTCTGAATAGCATATAGTTAAGAGTGCATCGGCCCATGCTTCATTTAAGCATCCATTTACCGAACTTGCTTTTCGGTGAGGCAAATGATCGTAACAGGATCGGCGTCAACGTATTATATACTAATAATCTTTCAATCAGTGTAATTGAAGTCTGGAGCTGGCATGTCAGATAACTGCTAGTAGTCTGCTGTTATTTATGTATTATTGTCATTTTGTTTAGTTTCTTTTGTTACATCTTCTGACATCAGACTCGGACTTCTCTTGAACTGAATTTTGATGTGCGTATTGTTATGCGTTTACTTTTCTACATTGGCTAGAGGTATAGGGGGAGGGTTGAGATCTCATAAACATGTTTAACCCCGCCGCATTTTTGCGCCTGTCCCAAGTCATGAGCCTCTGGCTTTTGTTAGTCTTGTATTATTTTTAACTTTAGTTTCTTGTGTATAATTTGAAGTTAAGTATGTCGTTCTTTATTACTGAACAAGTATATATATTAATTTAGGGGCCAGCTGAAGGACGTTTCCGGGTGCGGGAATTTCTCGCTGCATTGAAGACCTATTGGTGACCTTCTGCTGTTGTCTGTTATATGGTCGGGTTGTTGTCTCTTTGACACATTCCCCATTTCCATTCTCAATTTTATTACAGGATATCTTCTTTGTTTGTCCCTTACCTCCCACAGGACCGGTAAAACTTGTTTGATTAAACACTCAGTATAATTGCAGATACAGGTGGCATGTCTGCGTTAGTATTAGAGTAATAATGTGTTCCAATGCTTTCCACTTTTTGGTTCCTTTCTTTTATACTATTTACCTTTTTCATTAATGCATTTTGCTTAAGATTTGACAGAAACTGTGACTGATTCTTTTCCTTCTTTCGGTGTCTTATTTATTGTAAATGAATATGTGTATTTGCCTCTCCCATGCTTGCAAATGGCCTTTCCTGTAAAGAAAACAGTATTTTTTTTTTGACTTCGCTATATTTTATGCATTCATTGTGATTTATTATATTATCGACAGAATTAGTAACATAAGTAATTGTTTCATTAATTATAAATATTAACATATTACTTAGTATGTTTAATTTGTGCATATTTTAAGACTTGCATTACATTGTGGATTTTTATAAATTCTTTAAATTATCAATTACAGTTTGCAAAAGTTCGGATTTATTTCCAATATCTGCAAGAAAATGTGCATTACGGGTATGTTCAGGTTAGATGAGCTTCCTGTTAGTGTTGTGTTGGTGTTTGCACAAGTTGCAGGACACTAGCTATATCTACAATTTATATGTAGTTTGCAAAAAAGGACGAACATGATCGGATCGATGCCTACATGATTCTAGCAGATTTTGTATTATTTTTCACCCTACGTGCTGTTATGTTTGTATATATTTTCATATTCAATTTCAGGTGGTCAATATTACTGAGGAGATATTTTGAATTTAGCTTTACTCTTTCTAGCGCTTTGAGGGTCCGTAGGTGACCTGTTGCAAGGCTAAATTTCTGTCCCTATCCAATATACCCTCATTTCCCGTGGCAGTCTAAATTTCTCCGACCTTAATCCCTTAATATATTACAGAACCTACCTATTGTATTTATTGTGAACTTGTTCTCGTCCTGAATATGCATGAAATATTTGCCACTGGACGTTAAGCAACCAACAATCAATCAATCAATCTAGCGCTTTGATAATTATTCCCGTTGTATACTGAAAGACAAGAAAATCAATGGACTGCCACATTGGTCTTACTTTTAAATTAAAAAATAAATACTATTTTCCAATTGCGGTATAAAACCGCATTTTGATAAACACATTATCTTCAAAATCCATCACAAAGATGTAAACTCTACTTAAGTTTACATGGTATTGCATTTACATTCACAAATGAAGCAGTCTGTATATCTTTACCAGATTAGATTTTTTTGTACAAGACAAAATCTTTGACTTTACTTTCAGTTTCAATTTATATCCTACAGCACCTATCAATTTAAAAATTAAACAAAACAAAATAAAATAACAATCTCATCGTTCTGAATCTAAAATATAAAAGAAAAACAATTTTATATTACCGAAACAAATTGACTACATATTTTTATTATTATTTTTATACAAGGATCCTCAGATATATTATTGGATTGGGTCTAAGATTAGAGAATAACAGACAAAAAAGTGCAGAATAATTCAAAGGGCAAATGAATAGAGATACATTAGTCAAATTGATAAACGGAGGACCCCATATCCAGACCCTTGGTACTGTCTAAGTTTTAGTTACCAAATGTCAAACGTTTGGTTATGTGTAGATACACGATAGGAGGGACTAAATTGCACGAGAAAGCTCTGCTTTCGAGTGCAATTTAGACCCTCCTATCGTGTATCACACATAACCAATCGTGTGCCATTTGGTAAATCACATGTGCCAAACGTTCATTCGACGTCATCGCTAGCCGTCACGTTGTTTTCCCGCGGTAGAATTTCAGTTTGCGGTTTGATGTGTAAGGAGCAAAATGGATAATGCCAAAGTGAATTTACTAGAAACGGATTTTTTATATGCCCACTGGGATCAAAGTGTTGACGACATTACTTTATCCCAAATATGTACTGATATGGAAAATGAACACACTGTTTTTGAAAAAAATGGACGATTTAACCCTTTCACAGGCGTTAGATAAGTACGAAGTTGACATGGATGTGAACCACGAGGTAGATATTTCTCAATTAGATTTTCAGTTAACACAGGTTCCAATAACCGACAATGTAATTGAACAGTTGGAGAAAATCATCATGCCGGAAACTAATGTCGCGGTAAAAGCAGAGGGTCATGTTAATATTGGACGGTATGGTAACTTCGTTAACGATATGGACATTGACATTTTAGTTAAATCCACCGAGAGTAAAAACACCAGAAAGAATACAAATTGGAGTATGTCTACGTTCAATGATTGGAGAAGTGCGCGCATAGCAAGCACGAGTTGTGCCATTCCGGAGCTCACAAGATTTACACTTGGTGACATTAATCAATGGATGAGCCGTTTTGTGATTGAAACGAGGCGGCAAGACGGAAAACCGTACCCACCGAAAACAGTGTACATGTTGTGTGTAGGAATATTGCGGCACCTACGTGAAAATGAAATTCATATCAATTTCTTGGACGAAAAGGACTCGCAATTTTATGAGTTTAGGCGTTCGCTTAGTGCTAGAATGACACAGCTAACGGCAGAGGGAATAGGGACAACTCCAAAACAAGCAGAACCTATTAACCAGGAGAGTGAAGATATTCTTCGGGAGAAGAATTTACTAGGAAACAAAAGTTCGAAATCTGTGCTTAACACTATGTTTTTTTGCAACAGCAAACTGTTTGGTTTAAGGGGTGTAGACGAACACAGGAACTTGTCAACAGATCAGTTTAAAATTGGAAAAGATCAAAATGGACATTACATTGCCTTTTCTGGAAGAGCTAGCAAAACCTACAAAGGTACGTATTATTAAAAATTAAAAGTTAACAATTAGGTTGTACTGTGATAAGAAGGTCAAGGTGGAATCGTTAATTTTCGGAAAATCAAAGTGTCTTCTTCGAGGTCCGCGTTGATATTGTTATTCAATGTTTAATCTTTATGTTTATCTAATGACGTAAATTCATACATTGTCAAAATTCAAATATTCGGCTTTCACTCTTGAGCATTCCTGAAGAAGGAAAATCCAGAAAAGCGATTTGGACGCATGAAATTTATAAAGTGTTTCATTTTTTGGTAGCAATCATGAATGATTTGGGATTCGAAACCTATAAAATATCTTATCGTATTATCTATCTTATTATAAGTCATGGCATGTATGAGGGTGTTGAAGGGAGTTTGCAGAAAAGAGAATATAAACGGGAAAAACGTACATGTATAAAGACTAGAGAATAATGAGGTGCTAAAATATAAAAAATAGAGAAAAAATGGCATGAAAATTGAATATTTTACTAATATTTCATCAGATTTTACGGCTTATTTTCAATTAAAATGAACTTTCCCATCCTCTGGCACATACATTACACTGCCATAAATCTAAGGCAATGGCTTTTCAAGCACAGCAACTATAAAGATATTTGTAGAATGCTTAAATGACATTTACATCTAACTTTAAATATATAATAATCAAACTTACTTTCTTTGAAGGATGTATACCCAATACAATTATCAAAAAATGTTGTCAAATTTACAGTTAAATGTTCAAAAATTATCAATACACCGATGATAGGTCAGGTGTACATTCTATATAAATATCTATAAAATATGGTCGATTTCAGTTTTCATCTAGTACAATTATCAAACATGTGGTCAAATTTACAAAGAAATGTAGAAAAATTATCAATAATCCGATGACAGGTTCAATGTTACATTCTATACAATTAACTTTAGAATATGGTCGATTTAAGGTAACATCTGAATGAATTATCCAAAAAGTGGTAAAATTTACTGAAAAATGTTGCCATTTCATAATTATAGTGTGGTTAGTTCAAGTTTACTTCAAATACAATTGTCAATACATGTTAGAAAATGATCTTGATCAAATGACCGATTTAAGGTAAAATCAAGATACAATTATCAAAAAAGTTGTCAAATTTACAGTAAAATGTGGGGAAACTTATCATTACACCGATGGCAGGTTCAGTGTACATTCTATACAAATATTTATAAAATATGGTCGATTTAAGTTTTCATCTAATACAATCATCAAAATTGTGGTCAAATTTACAGTGAAATGTAGAAAAATTATCAATAATCCGATGGCAGGTTAGGTGTTACATTCTATGCAATTGTTTTTAGAATATGGTCGATTTAAGGTAACATCTGAATGAATTATCCGAAAAGTGGTAAAATTTACTGAAAAATGTTGTAAAATTTTCAATAAAGCTGTGGTTGTTTCAAGTTTACTTCTTATACAATTGTCAATACATATTAGAAAATTATCTTGATCAAATGACCGATTTAAGGTAATATCAATTACAATTTTCAAAAAAAGTTGTCAAATTTACAGTAAAATGTGGAAAAATTATTAATACACAGATGGTGGGTTAGGTGTACATTCTGTACAAATATCTATAAAATATGGTCGATTTACAGTGAAATGTAGAAAAAATATCAATAATCCGATGGCAGGTTAGATATTACAATCTATAAAATTATTTTTAGAATATTGTCGATTTAAGGTAACATCTGAATGAATTATCCGAAAAGTGGTAAAATTCACTGAAAAATGTTGTATTTTTTGTAAATACAGCTTTGGTCGGTTCAACTTTACTTTTAATACAATTGTTAATACATATTAGAAAATGATCTTGATCAAATGACCGATTTAAGGTAAAATCAAAATACAATTATCAAAAAAGTTGTCAAATTTACAGCAAAATGTTTTTCCGTCAAATTTACAGCAAAATGTGGAAAAACTATCAATACACCGATGGCAGGTTTGGTGTTACATTCTATACAATTATCTCCAGAATATGGTCGACTTAAGGTAACGTCTGAATAAATTATCCAAAAAATGGTAAAATTTACTGAAAAATGTTGTAATTTTTTTTATAAAGCTGTGGTTTGTTCAAATTGGCTTCTAATTCAATTGTCAATACATATTAGAATATACGCTTGATCTAATGACCGATTAAAGGTAACATTAAATATATGTATCAAAAAAGTTGTCAAATTTTATATTTATATATAAATATCTATAAAATATGGCCGATTTAAGGTTTCATCTAATACAATTATAAGTGTTCACGTTCCTTGAGCCACATATTAGCCAGACATCAAAAAGTTCTCTTTCAAGATTCCAGAAGCTGGTGTTAGTGCTTATGAAACTGAGACTTAACCTTGAAATTCAGGACTTAGGGTATATGTTTAAAGTAACCCCTAGTTGTGTTTCAAAAGTGTTTTTGGACATGATACATGTTATGTACATTCGCATGAAATGTTTAATTTTGTGGCCAGAAAGAGAAGAGTTGCAGACGTCAATGCCTATGGAGTTCCGTAAATACTTTGGGGTAAAAGTGTCCATAATTATTGACTGCTTCGAGGTATTTATTGACAGACCATCTAACCTGTTAGCACGAGCTGAAACCTGGAGTAATTACAAACATCACAATACCGTAAAATATCTGATAGGGATAGCTCCACAAGGAGTAGTATCTTATCTTTCAAATGGATACGGCGGTCGAGTTTCTGATAAACATTTGACTGAAGACTGTGGCATGCTACAAAAACTTTTGCCTGGTGATATAGTTTTAGCTGATCGGGGGTTTAACATTACCGAAAGTGTTGGATTACAGTTTGCTGAAGTGAAAATCCCAGCTTTCACTAAAGGGAAGAAACTGTCACCATTAGAGTTGGAAGCAACAAGAAAAATTGCGCACACCAGAATTCATGTAGAAAGGGTAATAGGTCTTGTACGTAACAAGTACACTATTTTGCAGAGTACAATTCCAATTGACTATTTGCATTGCCAGTCTGAAAATGTTCCAACAATGGATAAAATTACTACAGTATGTTGTACCCTGACAAATCTGTGCGACTCTGTTGTGCCGTTCGACTGAAATGTGTTTTCAGAACTGAAAATATTGTATATACATTGTACCTGTAAATAACTGATAACAAAACTGAAAAATATAAAAAAAAAAACCGTCGTTGTCTGCTAGGCAACCTGATGAGCCCTAATAGGGCGAAACGGTTTTGATTAAGTATTAAATATTAAAATATTCTTTAGAAATATGTGTTGTTATTTTTATACCATGCATACATGAAATGCCAATAAAAATAAAGTTCTTTTTCCGGCATCTTTATTATTAATGCATTATAGGCATGTTTCATAGTAATCATTGTATTATGATGTTTATGTATCTTGCATGCTGAGGGCCCATGCTTGTCAATGAGACAATTATCCACCCTAGTTCAAATGAAGTGGATGTACATGTAAACATTAATAGGCAACTGTAATAAGTCTTCCACAATGAGATACAGACTTCAGAAAGTTGATTTTTTTAACAAAACCTTGCTAGAATTAAAGAAAAGTTATTAGGACAGTATTTTTTGGTCCAAAAAATATAGGTTCGCGTTGCTTTTCTTAGCGTAATTTGTACTTATCTCCCATGCCTATCAATTTTGCACTTAAAAATACTAGTCTCATCCTAGCGTTTAAAAGACATCTCAGTTCCGTTAGGGCTAAGGAAAATAATTTATTTGGCCTTTGGTATAATGCAGAATGCACGAAGTCTCTAATAACAAAAAATAACGGGCGCATATATCAACCAATCAGGATTAGCTATACTCTTAATTCTGAATACCATGTTTTGCTCATAAAATGGCTGCGCCCATAAAATCTAATGGTGTATTGTAACCTTTAACACCTTCATCATGGAGAATGTCTATTAAATTGAACTGAAAACGAGTCTCGAAAAATGCACCAATCACGATTCATAGATAATAAATCCAGGTAAAAAAGAATAACGGAAAACAAAATTCCATGATCACGAAGGACGAAAATAATCATAGAAATATATATTCCATATAAAAAAAACTCAAGTCCTCTTCATCTACAGTGGCCGATCCAGGGGTTGGGGTTCTAGCATTTTAGAACCCCCCATTTTTTGACGATCAATGCATTTGAATGGGGACATATAGTTGGAACCCCCTTTTTTTTAAATGGCTGCACATGGGGCCGCCCCTGAAACATTGATAGACTTTCCATCAGTTGTTTTACTGTTTTAAAACACAGTATATATTAACGTTCGGCAATAACTTACTTGATTTTACTTTTTTTTTTAGATGAGTCACAGGTCTTGTCAATTACAGTTGGGCAATTGAAATCCATTATAAAAGAAACTGTGATGGAGGCTAGTAGCACGAAAAAGTCTACTATAAAAGACACAAAAGTGGACGATAGAATAAAGGTACTTAATCATACAGGTTTGCCTTTGATATACTTTCACTCATTCATCGATCATTACAATTATTTTGATATTCCGTACATATTTCTGCAAATTAATTAAAAACAACCCCCCCCCCCCCCCCCCCCCAAAAAAAAAAGAGTAGAAAATGCCATGCCATGTTTTTGTTTTTTTCTGTGCACGTGAAGTGGTTTATTTGTCAGAGAATTTATTTCAGTCTCTTTTTCTTTCCAGTTAATACATTACATGTGATTTCTGTTCAGCGGAACAATTTAAATTTATTGTATGTATTTCAATAAAATGTATTTGCAAACATTGTTTCATTCTCAGTGTATGCTTAATACGAAACAAATAATAATATGGACCATTTACATATCTTTCAGAATGGCGTACACAGTGCAGTCAATGATTTAATGGGGGATGAAAAAACATGGGATTTTAGCAAAGGGTAGGTACATTTGTACAAGTCTTAATGTCCCATTTTCACACAACAGAAATTATAAATATAATATTTATAAAAGTTAAAAGCTTTATCGTTTAAACACGAATATTTCTGTAGTTCATTATTAATAACAATCACCATCCAGAAGGAAGTATGTTTCGTATTTTCATAGTGCATGCCCTCCACAAATATTTAGTGTTCGATAACAGGAAAATATATGCTTTGTATCGCAGAGCTAAATATATCGAAAATACTGCATATCCAATGCATAATCATTTTAATGATGTCATATTAACTGTGACAAGATGTCCTGTACTTAAGGTTTGTAACCAGTCTCGCCTCCACTTGTTAACTCGCATGTGTTTTCCTTCCAACATGAGCATGCATGGGTTTACCTTGTCAAAATAAAATAGTCACAGAAAAGTATGACCCCCAAGGGTGACTGGGGAATAGAAGTATGGTCACCATTGGTCTTCCTCCGACCGGCAGTAAAACCCGTGCTAAAGTGGGGCGTCCGTTTGGCTGTGCGGGATGTACAAATTTGCAGCCACGTCCGGTCAGAATGGGGACGTTAAATCCGATGCCTCGTGTAAAGAGAGTGCCACGCTCTTTGCACGTTAAGAACCCTTGCAACAACTCATTGAGGGGTCCGTAGGTGACCTGTTGCAAGGCTAAATTTCTGTCCCTATCCAATATACCCTCATTTCCAGTGGCAGTCTAAATTTCTCCGACCTTAATCCCTTAATCTTTTACAGAACCTACCTATTGTATTTATTGTGAACTTGTTCTCGTCCTGAATATGCATGAAATATTTGCCACTGGACGTTAAGCAACCAACCAACAACAACAACAGAAAAGTATGTCAATATGATCGTATACCTTGCTCGCACTATCTTATGCTCATATCACCACGCAAATATACTGGTTATCTTAAGGTCGAACGAACGCAAATACCATAAAAAAAACAATAATGCCCTTTTCCTTTAATTAATTTCGAGCTGGCATAAATCAACTTGCACAAACATGGTACGTATGTAAGTTCAGTCGTTTTATAGATTTTAAGACTATCTTCAAATAACTGGAGATACCATGTACATATAAGCTAAAAAATTTCGGAAAGTTATTTTGTAAATAAATATTATTAATATGATTTACAGATTTAAAGAAGGAAGAAATTCAACACACACACATGAAGTTCTCGTCGCTCTTGGAAATAAAATTGGCAATTTTGATAGAGACATGGCATACAGTATGTATTCTTGATAAAATCTATAAAATATCTATACAATAGCATACTACACGAATTAAAATTGTTGTAAATGTTTGCTGCAGCACAATACAAATTACTGCACTTGTACATTTATTCAATAAACATACTTGATAATTATCCACGGCCAAGGTATAAAAACAATTTGTATCTATATAACAGTGGCGGATCCAAGGCGGGAGGCCGTTTCGGGGGTTGGAACCTTCCCTTTTTTGTCGATCAATGCTTTTGAATGGGGACTTTTGGTTGGACCCCACCCCCCTTATACTTGGTTGGAAACCCACTTTAAGAAATGGCTGGGTCCGCCCCTATATAAGATATACGAATACAGATAAAAATATATTTATGAATGTCAAGTTCCTCATTTTTTGTAATTCATGTTCAAAATGACTTCACTACATAATGTGCCATATTTTGTAGAGGGGTGTAGAACTTATTTCCACACCCTCAAGACAAAGTCCAGAAAAATAAAAGAAAATACGATAGAAAAGTCCAGAAAACAGCAGAGATAAAGACAAAGAAAATCATCATTGAGTTATATTAATTACATGGACCAAGGAATTGTATATTTAAATATACAATTCCTTGCATGGACAAGAAGGCGTGTTTCTGAAAAAAAAACCTTAACGGTTATCGACTAGAATTTCAGGTTCTTTTAATGACATGTTTATGGGAATACAAGAATGGCGGGAGAAACCAAAAAGAGTTTTCATCCTTATTAGTAAAAGAAAACTGACAACGTTATAGCAAAAGAACAAAAAACCAAAAAAAAAAAAACAAAAAAAAAAAACAAAAAAAAAATCAACACAAACAACAGTCCACAATTAACAAGAGTTAAAAGTAAATGTAAAATTATGTTATAAAAACAAGACTTATTGAGTTGGGACCATTTCGTTATAAAGAGTGTCTAAAGGAAGCTGTCGAAACAGGACGTAATGATAGCCAACTTTCGAGTTATGCGCTTCGCGGGAAAAGTTCGTTCGGCAATTATGCGCCTTTGTGATGTCATTTACATGATTGAGGGGATCGCCTGTATCCCTGCACTACTTCTTCAAGCGTCTTCGTGATCGTCATTATACAGGATAAACTAGAAAGAATGTCTGTTCCGGAGGTACTTAATCACAAGTCCCCAATGACAGCAGTGCTGGTTATCAATTATAAGAATTTTACTTGCCGAATAATTCGTACACTACACATTATAGCATTATTTTTCTTTTTAACCCATCGCTCAACATGGGAAAGGAAGTGACAATGCCCCTAAACGCACGAATTATTATCAGATGTTCACTAAAACCAAACTTTTCGACGAAAATGCAACGATCTCAAAAGTGGTCTATTGATCCATATCTATAAGATAATCAAAATAATGTTTTGTAAAAAAATTACTATAAACAATTAATGAAAATACCAGTTGATAAAAATCTATAACAGCAAGTTTGTCTGGTAAAAGATGTGAAAACCATTCCTTAAATAGGTAGCTTAATATTTGTTAAGACTTTACCAGATTGAAATTAAATATTTATAAATTGCTTACGGAGAATCTTAAAATTAGCTTTTTATTATGTACATTCTTGTGGTGAGAGTCTCAGAAAATTAGAGTATTTCGAGCATTGAAATTAGTGAAGCATTGCAAACTTTATATATACATGACGTAGAGCAACACGGAACTGATAGAGATGCATCCATTTACAAGATACATATCAAAGTATTTAAAAAATGGAGTTTACGACATTAAAATTTTATTCTTTTATTACCACAAGTTCTCAATATTTTTTATATTTACCATCATGCATAACCGTCAATAAAAACATAATTAAAAATGTATTTATACATTTCAGGCAAGAGTAAGGCGACGTGTAATCTTGAACACTAGTTCAACAATTTCAGATGGTGACAAAGAAAAGCTGTTCACTGTTTTGGAGAACAATGACTATATGTCATCTGAAGAGAGCGAGGAAGTCAGTTGTTCCGACTCTGATGACGATTGCGGAAGAATTCAATTTGTTAAAAGGAAACTTATGTGGAGGTCCGATTATTTGAACAATTGGTTTCAACAATTGGATAAGAGGAGTTCAAGAAAAAAACAGAGTAGTAAGAAGGGAGGTGCAGCTCTGAGACCAAGAGCTGCAACAACAGGGATTAGTGACAGAGAGGAACCATCAAGTCCACCGTCCTATGCTATTCAGCCATTTGAAGAGCCGGACTCAAGCTAGACAGATACCCTATCAACATTAGCAAGTGTAATAAATTAAAAATGATGAAATTTGTTAATGTGAACATCCTTAAGAAGATATATTTAACTTTAAATCAATTTGAAATAGATCACTTGCATTTGTGTCAATTTTTCTTCTTTCAAAACTGTTTTTTCTCTTTTCTTTTGTCCAATTAATCATTGATATAATGTCCAATAGAAATTAATTTCAAATCTATGTCAACATGTATATTTAAAAATCTTTGCATAGTTGTATTTCGTTCCACATAATATATTTATTAAAGTTTTATTCACATGCATACTTGTGTTTAGCATCCCTTTTATTGATGTACTGGTTTTTAATTGGCATGATGTTTATTTAACGTATTGTAGCTAGTATACGAACATACTATATATATCTTGTTCTTTAATTGAGACGGTCTTTAGCATCTGCGTCATTCATTGAAAATGACTGTTTCTGCATGCAACTTAACAGTTAGCCTACCATAGCATACTGATATTAAGTGAAATTAAACAAATATATCTTGTTTTTAATGTGTACTTTTGAAAAATACTAATCCTCAGCAGGAACTTCCTTCTATAGCGACTCCGTATATATACGTAACTAAGTAATTGAAAAAGGTCCCAGTTCAATTCATTTGAGTTTTTGAATACGTAAACTAATTGATTTGGTATCAGGAGTCGGTTTCACAAAAAAAAAACTTACGCCTTAGATTGATCATAATTAAGGCATGAACAATTCAGTATACTTACGACCAACCTTAGCCGTAAGTTTAGTTTGTGAAACTGACTCCGGTAGTCGTTAGTATCTGAAGTTCTGGAATTTGATAGTGTCGCATTCTATACTTTTCTTATATCGCATTTTATGAAAATCTATGAAAATCTAATTTTCTTCTTACAATGGTTAAACCAGTTTAAAAATTATAAAGGCAAAAGCAAAAGTCATAATTTGAATTGTCTCTTTCAATTTAGATATAAGATGATGTGGTATGAGTGCCAATGAGACAACCCCCATTTATTCAAGATACAATGTAGTAAAAGTTAGCAACTGCATCTTGGCTCGCACCCAACAGTAAGCTATAAATGATCCCAATATCAAACAATGCAAACGAGAAAAATAACGGACTAATTTATTTACAATACGACAAACAAACAAAAAACACATATGAACAACACTCTTGTGATGATCAGTACATACCAAAGGCAACGAGTTTAAACGCTTATGCTCGTCGACAACCATCCCTAACGTAGTCGTTAGTGCAACATCACGACAAAAAAAGACTATACAAAGAATTAAGTCAAAAGGCTTAACTCATTACATCAACACAATACAAACAACACAAGGTTCAATGAACAAATAAGACGGGATCCAGGACACAATAAACGTATAGGTATCAAACGTGCATTTATAAAATATGAAAGTTAAACGAAATGTGGAATAAGAACAAAACATTGCATTAATATTAATAAATCACATCCGACAAAGAAAGCGAAACACTATTCTGTAACAAACTTGACTACAATATAAGTAGCTATAGTTGTCATATCATAGCTTGACCAGTAAAGCTATGGCAATATTTGTCCATATAATCTGCACCTTTCAAATATATCAGCAAATTAAAAGCTAATATAACTATTTACCATACATTTCTAGCTGTGTTAAATATCTTTCTTTATCATATCTTTGCATACATATTCAAAGTAACATATGCCCAATATATTTACACATACATTTCTAGCTGTCTTAAATATCTTTCTTTGTCATATCTTTGCATATGTATTCAAAGTTACATATGCCCAATATATTTACACATGTCATTGATATTAACATTTGATCACATTTCGTAATTAAACAAATTGTCTGCAAATATATGTATTTACCATACATTTAGGAATATGTTCAAAGGCTTTTGATATGTTCTGATTTGACATACATTTCAGCCGACTATAAAGACAAACACAAATATTCCTTTACAATACATTTGACAGGTCTCCGCATATTAAAGGAAATGATGCTTTACACCCCTCTATAAAGTTCTTGTTTTGAATTGGTTTACATACCAGGCAAATGTAAATGCACCTTACAATTTATAACCCCTATAAAATTATTTGAATGATGAGGCTTTGCTACATAGACAAAGAAACACATTTGCGGATAAATTTACATCATAGAAAAATACATGACAAAGATTTCCATTTGCAGAGGTATACAAATACATAAGTTTGTGAAAGTTTTGAGATGGTCATAAATATATGTAAATTCTAAACTTTAAAATGGTTTAATTAGGTATTAATATATTTTATAAACCGCGGTCTCTCATAACCGCCCATAGGAGGGTAAAGCACAATAAATGTTAATATTTACTACATGCAAAGACAAGATAAACTAAATGCAGCGGTTTGTAAATATATGTAAATGTCGGTCTCTGAATACATTTACATAACATTTGCATACCTCTTCAAATCCGAGATTTCGTGTAGTCGGCTTTGTCCCAATATTGCTTTTGGCGTATTTTTTTCTTAAAAAAATAGTGAGACTCATAACTCAATCAAAACTCGCTATACGTAACATAAAAATCTGCAAATACTGTTGATTCAAATTAAATTTTCCAACTAGATTCCATACATTCGACTCAGCATGGTCAACTTGATGCAATGCAACTTCGCCAAGCAATTATAACAGTAATTGATTTGGTTTCACTTGAAAGTTTTCTGTCAATTTACAAAGGTAGATAGTTGACCTTAAAAAAGCTGGCTATCAAGATTTTAGTTTGCTTAAACTATGGTTTTCATTATAAATATATATTGAAAAATTATAAATATATCTAATGCAGATATGTGTCAGGCCAAGAATTGTTTGGGCACTTATTAGCATTTCAAACTGGTTCCGTACTCGAGCCTCGATAATGGGTGTACCTAAATGACGAATAACGGTAAAGAGATGGACTATATGGTTGTATCACCAAAGATATCGCCTTCGCCTTTCAAAACAGAAAATTCATCATTTCATTGAATTTTTTTCTACTGCATGTTATCTTCAATAGTTGGATTTGGATCAAGACATAATACATTGATCACCTTTTCCTGATAAAAATAATTTAGGAGAAAAACATTTGACAATTACGGGATTATTTCGTAAAGGTCTGGAAATCATAATAAATAAAACTGTTTATTTAAAGAATATATAATAATAGAAGATGTGGTATAATAAACTGTTTATCATTATTATCTGAAATCCATCCCCGTCTCAAACAAGGCGACCTATCAAAACATTTCCATTCAACACATACGCTTCTGCATCTATGTCTTTTAGTCTTGCTTTAAAAAGACATGATATATGTATAACCTTGCATAATGGTATGGGGTAGTCTTAACCTTCGTTTTTTCCGTGAATCTACCTATTGAAATGTAAATTGGATTCGATATTCCAATCCATCAAGGACCATAAATCCTGATTAGGAAAAATGTAAAAAGTCAATCTGGAAATTGACATTTTTATTTTGACTTATTCTAATAATGTAATATATGTTCAAAAATTTCACCAAGTATTCACAGTTCATTATATCTCCAAAACGAGTTTTCTGACTTAACTGGTTGTAAAATTCAAGCTCAAAATAAAGTACAGGATTAAGTTAATTTGTAACATCTGTTTGCATTGATGATAAGGCTATTGTACCAGTTGGGGTACACCAGGGTCCAGTTGTTCAAAAGTGTTGTTAAATTTAACGACGATTAAGCCTAAAGAAGTCTTCAAATCTGAACGCAGTCGCTAACTAATCAATGCGTTAAATAATGTTGTTCAAAAAATGTTAAAGACAATGTTACCTAACGCAGTGTTTAACTTTGACGATGTAATTAAAAAAAATAATACCCACAATTTTTAGAAAAAAATCAACTTCCTGTATTATTCAACATGGCCGAACATATGTCTGTAAAAATACAAGGGAGAGGAAATTAAATTTCACTGCTACTGAGAGCAACCTCATTAGTGAGCTGGTTACAACACACCTAGACCTTGTGCAGGGGAAGCATTTCCCAGAAGTGACCAATGACAAAAGGCAAGAAATGTGGGTAGACATCACCAGCAAGGTTCATGCCTTGGGGTCTGCCTCAGGATAGAAACAGAGGTGAGGAATCGATGGAGATACCTTAGTCATGGGGCAAAAGTTTACCAATCTGCAGAGGGAAAGGTCACAAACTGGTGGTGGTTCTCTTCCTACCCAGACTTTCCAGGTAGCGGTGAACATCAAAAACTTCATGAAGGACACTGCCTCTTTCCGTGGAGTTCCCGGTGGTCTTTTTTAACTTTCCTTCCATCATAATCTTTTCACCCTGATTCATCAATTTGTAATCTTTTCTCTTTTTCTCTCTTAATACCATGTCACTTGTCATTGTTACCCGTGTTTATTAACGAGTTAGTGAGATTTATAATTACCGCTGTGCGCTCACTTGTCTCAAACCAACTATATGACCACTTCCTGTCATTAACAGTTGCTATTTCAATACTCTTGGAATCTAAAGAGTAGCGTAGAAATTCACTAGTTGAATATGCAAGAGAACTACTTATATATTTTGTGCGGAACTGTCACTTGATTTATAGAGAAATTTTTGTGTCTTACAATGTCCACTCATTAATACACTTGACTGATGACATAATGAACTACAACCAACAAATCAATGAATGATTTATGTGCTTTTCCATTTGAAAACCATTTGCAAAACTAAAAAAGAAGGTAAAGAAAGCTCAAAATCCTATTGCACAAGAAGCAAAACGATTGCATGAATTGGAAAAAGCTAAGTGTAGACAAATACCACAAAAAATCCATATATATGTATCAACAAGAAAGAAGGACAGTTGCTTTTTATTGAAAAACAATAAGTTTGCCTTCATAAAGGAGAAGCGAAATGACAAATTTATGTGTGATGTTTTTGAACGCCATAATTTAGTAAGTTTTTTTCGAAACCATGTGACTCTAAGATATTGGACATTTTATTACCAAAAGATAATAGGAGAGGTTCACAAAGGATTTCATTGGACCGTAATGATTTCCAGAGAAAGGTTGTTTGTCTACCTTTTGACAGAGGTTACCTTCCAATACCAATGCTGCACATCATGGAACGTTTCTGAACACTTCTAGCACATGTAGAAATGTAATTGTCAGCTTGGGTAAGTGTGTTTTAATGCATCACTGCATGCTCATTCATGAATGTATTGATTCCTTATAGTTTTTGATTGCAATAGCTAAAAAATGTTAGATCTCACTTTAATACATGGAAACTTGTCCAGAATTGCATGTATTGGTAGGTAGTGCATGATGTACATATAAAGTAATCAAAGATACCAAGAGATGAAGTAAACTTATTTTTCTGTAAAAAATTGGACTTACAGGCTCAAACCCATGTCAGCATTTAAAAAACATATTGGTACACTTTACACATGAATTTGAGTCAAGATCATGAAGATAAAGCAAATGACCTGTATTTTTTTAACTTGATAAGAAAATTAAATAAAAATTTTAACAAAAATATTTTATTCATAGTTTTGAATTTAAAAACAAAATCATAGAATTGATACATTTTTTGTACATGTGATAGGTAATGCAAAATTTAACTACACATACATTTCTACAGACTCAATATATTTCATTTACATGTACCCTGAATATCCAGAGGTTTATCTTGAAGTTGCACTGTATTATTCAAGTGTGTTTTTGACCTTGTTTTGATGACTAAATTTTATTACAGCCAATACAAGAAACAGTTGAGATGGGGAAAAGTGGTGCAGGGCTGTTTGGATAGAAGACGAACAAGAAGAAGAAGGTGTAATTCCTTTAATTTGGATAACTGGAGACAAAATCATGTGGCCATCATGAGCCAAAAACGTATCCAAAGTAATGCAAGAAGGTCGGAAACCAGACGATAGATGGGAAGAGTTCAAGCTGCAAAAGATTAAATTTGAATCTGGTTAGATTCATTAGAATTTATTATAGCATGTACATTTGTCATTTCTTCAGTTCAAGTTATTTATACATATATGTTTCAACACTCTGAACTACAGTAATCCTTTTGGGGCCTTTTATAACTTGCAGTGTGGTACATGTATTGGTTTTGCTGATTGTAAAGTGCTGCATAGAAACCTAATGTTGCTAGCTTCTAAGGTCCAGAAGTCTATGGTAGAAAGTTGTCGCATCACATCTTGTTTTATTTTATATTGTATGAATTTATTGTGCTTTGTAGATAGCAAAAGACAGTGTGACCTTCTTGATGATACAACAACAGCGGAAATGTCTGATGATGATGATGATGATACTCAGGAGGTTACAAAAAGAGTGTAAAAAAAAGGAGTATGCTGATTTTGTAGTGGGTGTGTAATTAAAATCTATGGTGCAAAATTTGCATTTTTTTTTTGTTAACAGGATATAATAAAGCAAGTATATGACTGTTCTACAGCTTAATTTTTATGTCTGATAATTGTCTCACTTTTAAATGTATAAAAACAATATAACAGTTTGTCTGAACCTTATATTTTTGTCCTGAGAGTAGTAGCTCTGTACATGTAGCTCACTATAAATAATTGACCTTAACAATAGGTTATAGTGGATTTAAGTAAACACTGACTTCATAATTAACTACATTCGTTATTTCAATGTAGATAATAATGACCAACCTGTGACACAGAAGAATCCAAGATATCAAGGAAAAAAGAGATTATTTATGAAATTATTAAACACCGTCTATATGTTAGTTTACACTGAAAAATCCAACACCACCACCATCACAACCATCCAATGCTTATGAGAGGAAACAAGGTAATATATCAAACTGATTCAAAGTATGAAAATTACAGGCAGTGAGTGTCATAAACTCAATCCACATGGTGCAGATTTAATTTTCATAGGGTTTACTTAATAAGTTCACACCTATCACAAATCAGGTTATACAAGGTTGGCTCTGATATAGAATAATATGACGGGGACAGTCAGGTGACATGTCTTCCTTGTGAACTGTGTGTCAGTCGAATACAAAGCAGGGTCAATATTCATGTCTTATTATAATGTTCTCGTCCTGAACTTGTGTTTAACTTGCAACTGGAGAATAAAATATTATTCGTCCCTATATATTGAACAAAAGAGTGTTCACCCTGGATAATTTATACATTTTTAACCAGATTTATCAGGATATTAATATAACATTTTTTCCTAGGAAAAGTAGTCTCCAGTGATGACGAGTCGATATTGAGAAGTCGTCCTAATGTCTCGTCAAGGACTTTGTGGAAATCAAGTTCTCAAAGGACTTCATCCTCAGCCAAATCTTATAAGACTACTGCCAGATCAAGATCTCATATAGAAACTTTTGGGACTGTGTTATCAGGTAGATCAATATCAAAATCTTCAGTTGTGCATGGCAGGAAAAACAACACCACAATGTCTTCAGGCCGTTCAGGGAAGTCCAGAAGTGTGCAAGAACACAAGTGAAGAGACTACCTACTGAATTGTTTTTCAATGGATTTTACAGAAAGGTGTGAAGCCGAGCTGGCCCAGGGAAGGAAAATTTACAGTGGAAACTTTCAAAAATGTAAAATATCACATGTCGTTGACGCAATCGTCAACTGTTACACCGGAAATCATTTGTCGTGTAAAAAACATTCATTTTTATGTGATGGTTTATAGAAAGTATGGCTTAGAAATATCAAGTCAGGAATATGACAGTTGTTGTCCATTCGTTTGATGTGTTTTATCATTTGATTTTGCCATTTGATTAGGGACTTTCCATTTTGAATTTTCCTCGGAGTTCAGTATTTTTGTGATTTTACTTTTTAGAGGAAACTACCAAAACGTTCTATTTTATAAAAATCCTATATAGCTTTTAATCATCAACACTTAAAAAATTGGAAAAAAAAAGCGAAGGAAGTCAAAGAGAATTGCTGCTTGCAGAATATAATATGGTTCGGGTTATAGACACAGCTGAGCGCACAGAACAGCACATCAACTCACTTCCTAATGCAGAAAATCAGATCAAGGAAACAAAAAAAAGGTTGAACAAATGACAGATAAACAGGAATCTACTCGCATTCCATATTCATATAAATTTCCCAATTTTAAGCCTACTCCACGAGGACCTCTTTTGAGTTCATTCACTGAAAATGTCAACTCTACACCATTTAACCTTGAAATGGAAGATAAAACAGTCGATAACGGTGCTTTTGCATGTATTTGGCAGTCTCTCACATCAGAGTTAACCAGATTCTTACTCAAGAAGGATCTACTACTAACCCGTCTCACTAGTTTTAGCGACAGACCAGAATTTTACACACTATGGAATTCTACATTTTTTAGTATTAAGCAAGAGCTTAGTGTAACTACCAGTGAGGAACTAGATCTATTGATAAAATAATGAGGACCCGAATCCAGTAAAAATGTCAAACCCCGCCATAATAGGTAAAGATGACACAAAAATACAAATGAACAGAACAGAAGACACTACATCATCCACCAAATATAATTACTATACTACTCTTTTATGTCTGAGATTTGGATGTAGAATTAGCAAAAATGGAATATATCTTTCATGGGTCATCATTGTTTTTCCATACAATGTAAAAGAGGGACGAAAGATACCAGAGGGACAGTCAAACTCATAGATCGAAAACAAACTGACAACGCCATGGCCAAAAATAAAAAGACAAACAGACAAATAATAGTACAGATGACACAACATAGAAAACCAAAGACTAAGCAACACGAACACCACCAAAACTGGGGGTGATCTCAGGTGCTGCGGAAGGGTAAGCAGATCCTGCTCCACATGTGGCACCCGTCGTGTTACTTGTGTTATTACAAATCCGGTAAATAGTCTAATTCGGTAAGTCACATTAGTGAAAAGGGAGGGTATTGTAGTTACGACATAAGGAACATATCCGATATCATCCGTGAAACGGTTATTCCATAACGGTCAACCAACTCGTGATGGCGTCCGTAAAATTTACGAAGGGATGACTTCAACTTCACCATTTGGAACTCTTGGTTTAATAGCTTCCTTGTGAGCAGCAATCCTCTATCAAGGAAATCATGATAGGAAACACAAGCCCGGGAATATCGTATCAATTGGGAGATATATACTCCGTATGCAGGCGCTGCTGGAATGTTGCTACAGAGAAACGGAAAGTTCACAATTGGGAAGCTGAAATCATCTCTTTTGTTGTAAAGTTTTGTTTTCAACCAACCCTCATTGTCAATTTCTAGATGTAAGTCAAGATATGAGGCAGACTTGACTGTATCTGTAGTATCCTTTATCTCTAGTTCGATAGGATAGATTCGTTCAACATAGTCACCAAATTTTGTATTATTTAGTGAGAGAACATCATCTATATAGCGGAACGTAGAGTTAAAGGATATTGCTAACTACTAACTTTCTTGCTAAGAAGTTCCTGTATGATTGATTGATTGATTGTTGGTTGCTTAACGTCCAGTGGCAAATATTTCATGCATATTCAGGACGAGAACAAGTTCACAATAAATACAATAGGTAGGTTCTGTAATAGATTAAGGGATTAAGGTCGGAGAAATTTAGACTGCCACGGGAAATGAGGGTATATTGGATAGGGACAGAAACTTAGCCTTGCAACAGGTCACCTACGGACCCCTCAAAGAGTTGTTGCAAGGGTTCTTAACGTGCAAAGAGCGTGGCATTCTCTTTACACGAGGCATCGGATTTAACGTCCCCATTCTGACCGGACGTGGCTGCAAATTTTTACATCCCGCACAGCCAAACGGACGCCCCACTTTAGCACGGGTTTTACTGCCGGTCGGAGGAAGACCAATGGTGACCATACTTCTATTCCCCAGTCACCCTTGGGGGGAGTTCCTGTATGAAGTCAGCCTCATAATAATACAGAAACAAGTCGGCAAGAAGAGGGGCACAATTGGTTCCCATTGGAATTCCGACAGTCTGATGAAAAACACGTCCTCCAAACGTAACACATATGTTGTCAATCAAGAAATCAAGCATGTTGATAATGTCAGTTTCAGAGAATTTTTTGTTTGAATCAGAGTGATTCTTTACAAAGTAGGATTTATTCCTCCCCAAGACAAGATACTTGTATCTACGTACGCCATTCTTATTAATGATTGATTGATTGTTGGTTGCTTAACGTCCAGTGGCAAATATTTCATGCATATTCAGGACGAGAACAAATTAACAATTAATACAAAAGGTAGGTTCTGTATTAGGGGCGTCCGGGATTAAGGTCGGAGAAATTTAGACTGCCACGGGAAATGAGGGTAAATTGGATAGGGACAGAAATTTAGCCTTGCAACAGGTCACCTACGGACCCCTCAAAGAGTCGTTGCAAGGGTTCTTAACGTGCAAAGAGCGTGGCACTCTCTTTACACGAGGCATCGGATTTAACGTCCCCATTCTGACCGGACGTGGCTGCAAATTTGTACATCCCGCCCAGCCAAACGGACGCCCCACTTTAGCAAGGGTTTTACTGCCGGTCGGAGGAAGACCAATGGTGACCATACTTCTATTCCCCAGTCACCCTTGGGGAATTCTTATTAATGAAACAAATTAATACCAACTCTTTCAATTTGTCTTTTAGTTTGGAATGGGGAATACTTGTGTAAAGTGTAGAAAAGTCAAATGTTTTAATACTATTGCAAGATGAGAGAGTCTTAGATTGTATGTAAACTAAAATATCTTCGGGATTTTTTAGTATCCACATCTGATTCACGCCACCTCTAGAATAGACAGTTTCACAATAACTCATATCTGTATGTATGTTGTGCATGAATGATCTGATTATGGTCCTCCACACAATTTTAAGCTTTTTTTTTGCCATTCCTTTCACAAAAATTATTTATACTATTTTTGGCTGTGATGGATAAGGAAAATAACGACTGGTAATATGTTAGGCCAAAAATTTGGTGATTAATGTTATCTGGTCTGTGTCTGTTTGTTCATTCGTCCCGTTTCAGGTTAAAGTTTCTGGTCAAGGGTAGTTTTTGATGAAGTTGAAGTCAAATCATTTTGAAACTTAGTACACATGTTCCCTAGGATATGATCTTTCTAATTTTAATGCCATTTAAAGTATTGACCTCAATTTCATGGTCCACTAAACATGTAAAATGATAGTGTGAGTAGGGCATCTGTGTACTATGGACACATTCTTGTTTACAACAATTTTAATTGGTTTGATCAGTAAACATTTAAAACATATATCAGGATTGAAAAATCTAAAATGGCTGATATTTTGACAGAATACATGTATACAGTGTAACCTGTCTAATCCAAAACCTCAGTAGTCCAACATCCTGCTTTAACAGACACATTTTCATGATCCCAAAATATTATTATCCTTGCAGAAAAAAACTAATTATTGCGACACACTGCTATCATCTCTCTTTAATATCTTTTTCTGTTTTTACAGATGAACCACAGGAACAATCGACTAGACACAGAGTTAGAAGGGTAATACCACCAATAGAATCGGATTCCGAAAAAAGTGAAGAACATGAACATAAAGAAGTGTATGATGATTCCGGTATATTTTTCTTAATAATTGTATAATTAATTGCAGGAAGGTCACATTATTCGTGAATTTGTTGGTTTAAAAGTCTATTTCTATGAGATGATGCATCTTACAGACTGATGACAGATAAGGGAAACAAATTTATTGTGTAATTGCGCAAACGACATTTCAGGGTCAGTTATAATTGATTTGTCTATTTTTAGAAACTGAAAGTTTTATTTTTTGACAACAGAAAGTGTTATCAATTTTTATAGTTATTAATTCATTTCATTGCATGAAAAAAGAATTAATATTTTAATTATTTTTCCGGGATAATGCATTTGTTAGGGTCTGCGGGAATAAAAAAGCATGAAAAGTCAAATTTTTTTCTATTCAGTAAATCGCCAAAATTGGGTCTGCAGATCGTAAAACAACAAATTAAAAACTCCTGGCCTTATCAGTATTTGCTATTTTAGTGATTTTTGCACCCACATCATCTATTTAAACATGTACACCAACTTTTGTTTTGTACAGAAATTATAGTGCCATGCATGCATTTAACATATTAAAAAAAAACTCCCTATATTTAACAATTGAGAGTACCTTATGAACCAAACATTAACATTACGTTTACATGGACATACTAACATAACAATATGTAACTGCATGATATATTTTGAATTCTGACATTGTATAATTGAAGATTTATGTTTTTAGGCTGGAAAGCAGTTACACTTGGTGGAAAATGGGGGGGGGGGGGGGGGGGGGGGGGGGGGGGGGGGGGGTGACTATTATTTGCCATAAATATCATAGCCAATTGGTGTAGAAAAACTATAAAGTCCTATGCCTTGCATAAGTTTTGCCTTTATATGCAAGAAGTATTTTGACATGCATGTAGTTTTTCTTTATACATGCTTCATATTTCACTTTATAATTTTAGACAAAGATGAGGATTTCTTGCCCCCTAAAAATAAAAAAACAGAGACATGAGGAATCCACCACTGATGAGAATGCTTCAGGTTTGTGGTTTTGTTTTGATGCATCCCCAAAAAATAAACGCAGAAAATTCTGAAATTTAGAATACCTATGACCTGCCCTTAAGGTTTCTGATACTGCAATTAATTAAGAACAAGTTGTGCGCTTTGAAAAGGTCTAGGAGATATCACAATTTTTTTTTTCTCCAATATTTCATCTTCAACCCAAAAAAATTAAATAATTAAGTATTAGAAACAGTGCAAAAGTAACAACGAAACTGACTGACATGGAGGGTTTATGTAAAATTTCCAGGAAAATGTCAGGACTTTTTCAGGTGTCAGTGTAACCCTATAACTAGGGTTACACTACTGAATTTCAATAGCTTAACTGGGAGTTAAATGGAACACTATGAAAAATACCTATTCATGGATATCAAGTCATGTCTTATATTGCAGGTAAAGCCAAAGTTAAAAAAAGCAAAAACAAAAAACAAAAACAAAAACAAACAGATGAAACAGATGAGGTATGACTATTTTGCACTAAAGTTTTGAAGATATAAATGTAACTATATATTTATAGAAACTAAATGACTAAATTAAAAAAGGTAATCTTGCCCTAGTTTATAGAAAATTTAGAAAATAGTTCATTGTTAGCTAAATGAAAGCCATTCCTAAATTTATTCTTAGCTTTTCATTCCCGCTCACCACAATTTTTATTGTGCAATTATACCATTATACAATCCCGAAATATTTTTTGAGGTCATATAAAAATCTAATTTGTACTCGCTGCATGTGGTCATATAATGCTTCTGTTAGGCTTTGCATATTTTTAATATATAACATGTAAAAAAAGCCAGAAAAGACTTTTGTCTTTTAAAAAGACAAAAGGAAAAGTTATCAAATGAAACTTCGTCAATGATGTCAAGGAACCTCCTGTCAGAGGATAACAGTATGATAGATGAGGCAAGTACATTTATAGGTTGCACTTTGTAAATACAGCTGTTTCTCAAAACACGCTTCTTTTGGGGAGATCTTGTGACTATTCATAGAAAATTAATTTTGTTTACATACTGGTTCTCAGTTATGCTCTCTGTGTTCCATCTCACAGAGACATAACTTGGGAATGTTACCAGTAAATATACACGTGCATATTGTTTACATTGAAATCTGTGGTAACCTGTAATTTGATTTATAGGAGTTATTGCCCTTTAACTTGAATGAAATTGTATGTGATTATGCAGTGCTCCACATTTTGAAGAAGTGACAATATTAGATTTTATTTACAAAGAACCAAATCTATAACCTTTGATAGTTTGCCTTATTGAACACTGATCTTTTGGTAGTTGGCACTACTTTTTCTGTGTTATTGCAGTATTTACTTTGACCCTCTGAGAAGCATTGATGAAATCAATCACATAAGAATGCTAGAGATAAAATGTTTCTTTTTTTTTTAAATACTTGAGATTGCTAGGATAATTTGCAACAGAACCACATTCAATTGGACTTGCCTATCGAACAAGAAATACAATAAAAACAACTGTGCCCACAAACATGAATTTTGGGTTACATCTTTATCGTGTGTTTATCTTGTTTTACAGTTAAATTTGCTGACTTCCGCTGTGAGAGATGTCCAATCAAGCCAAGTTACAATCATGGCAAGATTGGACTCATTTATTGAAACTTTCCAATGCAGGGACTGCATTAAGCAGGTGGTTAAGGAGTACAAGGTAAACCGTACAATCATGCATATCATCAGTTCTTAACAAACATGATATTTTTATTTTTTGAATTAACATTTTTTTAATATTGTCCTAAGTAGAATATTGCCGGAGTTTAAAAGTGCAAATAATTTTATTTAAGGTACAATATGCAAGAAATAACTTTAATTTTATAGCTTAACCTTAAAATTGCTATGCTAAAAAACTACCATGATGTCATGATTTTAAAAAGATATGGAACAAGAATAACTTTCGATTTCATTCAACATATTAAAACTTAACTGGTGGCTACATCTTTGATTTATATAGTACTGGATATGTACAAAAGTTTGGTCACCATGTCCTATATTTACACATTAAAATTGTCAAGTTTTGTCAAGTTTTATATTTAGGTTCATATCTTAAATGTACATACCACATATATATATATACTAAAGAATAATATATACAACAACTAAACTCTGTAACATTCATAGTACTGAGCTTTTTATTGTGCAACAATTTGCTCACCATAATCCATATTTCATACTATATTGAATTAAATAGACTTAGATACAAATTACTGGTCTTAAATTTTCAGATTGTAGTAAAATCTGGGTCAACTCCAGGTAAAGAAAAAGCAAGTAAACCTGAAGAGCAACCGCAAACCAGCAAACCTGAAGAGCAACCGCAAACCAGCAAACCTGAAGAGCAACCGCAAACCAGCAAACCTGAACAGCAAACAAGCAAATCAGAAGAACCAATAGGTGATATATCAGGGATAGAAGTCAATGGTATGTTTGATATTCAGAAAGTTTATTTTCTATATAGTGCTTTGTAAAAATATTTGATCAAACATCAAATTCTATAGTACACAATTTGTTTGCAATGCTGGTATGGTGAATAGAATTTGTCCTTAATTGGTCCTCTTAAAATCCAAGTGAAACATTTGGTTAACCAGGTGGGCGATGACAGGCTCCTGGGAGTCTCTGATTTTAAATGTTCATTTTAATAACCTCCTGTATTATATGCCAATGGATATTATCTATCCATCACTGTTTTCGAGTTAAAAGGACCAAAGTGATAACAATTTCCTAGATTTAAACTGTTTTCAATTTTGACAAACTTGCCATATCTAATTTTCAGGGTTTTTATTTCTCTTCAGAACTTTGCTTCTATACGTCAATCATTATCAAAATGTTTCACCTAAAAATGCAATATCCAAAACAATTCAGGTGTACATTTTTGATATAAAACAAAAACTTTTTAAAGCTATAATCTGAACATTAGCGTTTTCTAAAATGTTTTGGCTAAAATGCATTATGTGTAAATGTAGCATCATTGTCTTTACAGAGAGTGAAGAAGACAAGACTACACTAGATGATGTAGAACATTTTGAAAGTAACACTGATGGTGAGTTCAATATTAACCAAAGTTGCCCTATATCAACCTCAAACGTTACCCAATATCCCGGTCACAGTTTCATCTTCCTTTCTATTAATAACTTATTTTCATATTTCTATTGTATGATGTTTAATTATTTTTAATCCACTTTTGATGCTTTTTTAGGCGCCACGTACAATAGTAGAGGGGCATTATGTTTTCTTGTCTGTGCGTTTGTTCGTTCATCCTGCCGCCTGTCCCACTTCAGGTTAAAGTTTTTGGTCAACATAGTTTGTATGAAGTTTAAGTCCAATCGACTTCAAACTTTGTTCACATGTTCCCTATGTATGATCTTTCTAATTTTAATGCCAAATTAAGAGTTTTTACCCCAATTTCATGGTCCATTGAACATAGTAAATGATAGTGCGAGTGGGGCATTCGTGTACTGGGAACACATTCTTGTTTCACGAAAATCGTCAACATGTAATTTGAAGTCCCACTAAAATCATATCTGAATGACAAAAAACAAAATTGAAAAACAATGGATGCCATAAACCAGAAAACACCAGATAAGATTCTGGAGGCGGATAAGGATAATTCCGGGTTTGCTGATCTAATACAATTAAAAAAAAAATCCCAGGCAGGTGACAAAATACATCTTTGATGATAAAATAATTTAACACTAGAATTGAAAACCAAAATATAATTATATGGAAAAGAAAGTAAAAGCAAGAAATATTTTATACAGAAACTCAAAATTACTTTTAGTACACAAATTGTTATGTCAAAATTCAACTTATTCAATAAAAATGTGACATTAATTTTCTTTATTATTAATAAATGTTGATATTTCATATATATATTTTTGTAGTGTAAACATATTACTACAATTATAAGAGGGAACTCCTTCTCAATTTTAAATGGCTGCCCAGTAGAATCTTGAATTTTCTCAATTTATTTTTACAGAGGAACCAAATAAATAGATTTGAATTTGAACTGCTACTTAAATTGTATACTCAGAAATGAACAATATAAATAAAGAGATACATTTGACCCTTTATATCATAGTAAAAACTACAAGACAACACACCCACCAACAGTGACACCCTCCCCTTAAAAAAAAAAGATAATGTGATTTTATTATATATAAGACAATTACATGTATAATTAAACATGTTTTACAACAGTGACACTGACAATGAAACAAGTTAACCTAACACCAAAAGCGCATAAATTTTGTATGTCACTGAGTTGTGAAATATTTCAAGTTAAAAAAGGATCTGGAATTTGGGCTGTGGACTTTTCATTTTGGAGTGTCAAAGGTCCTGGACCTGCCAGTACCAAATGTAAATTTGAACCCAAGTTCATGTATATCTAATTTAATCATACTATTATTGCGGTTTATTTCTTTACAGCATTAGTGTGTCTTGGTGAGACCCGGTATGGAATTAAGATGAAGTCAGCAGATCTAGCAAGGTGTGAAGAACAAAGCCAGACAGCCGAAAAATTTGTGTTAAACCTACTGGAATATTTAGTCACTAAATCAGACTGCCAGGCCATGACCGTGTATGGTCATGGCAAAAACAAGAGGGAAATGGATCCTCAAATGAGGAAGGCCATCAAAGTATGTTTAATTGTAAATACAACATGTAAATAAGCAAGCTCATTGTAGAAATGAAACTGTATTCCATTGATGGTAACTATACTAGGACTTCTAGCGTTGCTGTAGGTGACGCACTGTCGACTGATTTGCCACAACACAAAATACTGAAAATTCATAGGCTATAATTAATACAAGAATTAAACAAAATACCAGTGCACACTTAACTACAATCATAAGCACACATGTAAACATAAGACAACTCTGTAAACTAAAGCTTGCATATACAAACTGATAAAGATGCAGGAGTGATTTCTGGTGCTTCAGTAGAGTTAAGGTTGCATGTATGCTTTAATATTAAATTTGGATGGTGAATGGCACATTTTGATGTATCTCTATGCAAAAGGTATTAACATAAAAAAAATTTGAACTAACTTGTCATAACCTGTGATTGTAAGTTTGCCTGTATCATAAATTTTGAACATTTGAAACGCTTTGTTCCAGTTGACCTTCTGTTGACCTAATTGTGACCCATGAAGCCAAAAAAGTGATAATATACATTATCGCTATTTTGTGCATTTTTCCTTTGATTTTTTTTTGTGATAATTTTCATATCATGCTTCTCGCTTGAGATGGAAAAATTATCGCTAGAAACTAAGGAGACCACGTGGCGTTGCTAACGAAATTGACATTGAAATTGACAACGTCGTCATAGGTAAAATAGCGACAAACAGATTATCATTGGTCATCTCAACTCATGCCAGTTAAAAGATACAGGCTCTAGTTTTTTTCTAATGTATTTTTAATGTGCAAATACAATGTTTATATATGCTACTGTATACAAATAAAAATGGGATTACATATATATTCCAAACTTTTTGATTACATTCGTTAACCGCTGGCACCAATCCCGTAAAAGTTTGTTTAGACCAGTAAATTTTAGCCTGCATGCTAAGCTTTATGAAGTACAGTATAAACTATACTTTACTATATATGTACAAATATGATGATTTTTCTGTTTCAAATTATTAAGTCCAGATTAAGTGTAACTATAATGTAATTTCTGGGTTTTTTTTCTTTTCAGGTCACATGTTTAGTTTATACAAAAGAGAAATGTCACCTGAAGAAAAAACAAAGTATTGGATGGATACTATTGTTGTAAAGATCAATGACAAAATAAGGGGTATCAAAAATGGAAAATACAAATCAAAAAAACAGTGAAGACTAAAAATTCTGTATTGTGCTATATCACACTTGAATTTTTTAAATACAGATGTTTTATCATTGATCTATTTTTGTTTTATTATTTATAGATAATGAATGATATATACTTATGAGCATTTAACAACCATGTACGTTGATAAACAACCTGAAGTTATACAGATCATGCAAGTACACAAGTGAAAAATCGTAAGATTTATACAAATAACTACTCACCATTAGTTACTCAAGATTTTTAAAATGCCCAACAGTGTATATACAACAGTGTATATATGCCAAGTTCGTAATATGAATCTGTGGATGGATTCGCATCACACTGCCCAAGGAACACAGAAAATACGAAACTTAAACCCAATGTAAAACAAATATTCTGGTTTATCAAAAAAGTATTTGAGCTGGAATGGCAGGCTGAGATACAAATTACATAAATGTGTATATTCCCTCAGAAAATGCAAAATCGTAGCATTTCGGGAATCCCGCCAAAAGTCCGGGATTCCCGATGTAAATCCCAGTGGAAATATACTGGGATCCCAGTATATTTCCACTGGGATAAAATTTCGGGAATCCCGCCAAAAGTCCGGGATTCCCGATGTAAATCCCAGTGGGAAATATACTGGAATCCCAGTATATTTCCACTGGGATAAAATTTCGGGATTCCCGCTAAAAGAGCGGGATCCCAATCAGAATCCCAGTATATTCCAATCAAAATCCCACAATATCCCAGTGGGATCCCAGTATATTTCAACCGGGATTTACATCGGAATTCCCGGACTTTTGGCGGGATTCCCGAAATTTTATCCCGGTGGAATTAGGTGGGATCCCACTTGGAATCCCATCAAAATTCCAGCTGGGATTTCAGTGGGATTCCAGATTTATTTTCTCTTGGGTTGCCTTCCTTAAAAGGTCTCTTTTGGTCCATTTATACCTCTCATTTCCTCAAAATTTCTACTTTTTAGGCCAATAAATAAAAATTTTGGGGTAACTTGCACTCATTTATGATAGAAATGTTATAATAAATGATTAATTGAAGTATTCAAGCTGAATGAACTATCCGTATAAAAGTTTACTGTCTCCAAGGAGGTTTCAATAAGTCCTTACGTAAAACTTAAATTTACGACGCGTTCCAGAGAGGGACATAAAAAGCTTCTCTTTTGGTGAATAATTTGTTGTTACTACTTTAAAAATAATTTCATTTACTGAAAACTATATATTTATAATAAAGTATTTCTTAGGAAACATTTTCTAGTATAGCAGAATATAAGAAATAAGGAGAAAAAGCTCCCCAAAACTCTAAGTATGGCTTGTTCTGTCAACTAATATTCATGGTAAAGTCCTATTTCAAGGACATTTTCTCATAAAATGTATTTTGGAGACTCAATCCACTCAGAATATTTCATTATTTGTAATATTTCACTTAAATAGCAAGAAATTTTAACACATGAGAGTACTCACAAGGTCAAAGGTGCATGTACAGCTTCCCATATTAGGTGTAATACCACCATTTATTTTCCCCTATTAGTCTTTTTTAAATTTGCACTTTTCAAAAAATTGTGCAGAATTTATCTTTGTTTCAAATAAAGAAATACTTGGCACGAGTAAAGTTTTATCTATCCAATACTATAGAAAAAATTTCACATAACATTTCATTGCAGATAAGAAAATAACCATCACTGGAAGTTAACCAATCAAATGTCCCCCCTTTTTTAACCTGTGTACAAGCTTTAGTAACCATGTAACCTCAAGTTTCCAAAATATTCATTGAAACCCCAAATAAAAAAATAACGGTGCTTTGAAATACACAAGATATATGTTTATGACCCAGAAATGTTTTACTGCAATGAAATGTAAGATCAATTACCTACAACTGTCAATTAAAGGGAATATTTTTTTTCGACCTATTTTCGTATGCAACCGGATGTGATGTACTATGATTTGGTGGTATTACACCTAAAGAAGACTTTTTTGTTGAATAAACTAAATGTGACTTTCTTCCTTTGTAATACTGGTTATTTCAAGCATTCCTGTCAAGTTTTGTCATAATCAGTTCAATAGTTTGAGAAAAATCTAGTATAATGTAAGACGACATCTACAGCGATTCGAGCAAAATTTCTTCGAAAAATCCAAACCAAGCTGCATCATGATAGAATATATTGTGGACCAATAAATCATCAAATATTTATATCATCTGCCTACAAACAATTGAATATGATACAAAAGATGACTTTAGGATGATAAATACTACTAATGGACCTCTTTGTCTTCCTTAACAGATCTCTTTTGGTCCATTTATACCTCTCATTTCCTCAAACTTTCTACTTTTTAGGCCAATAAATAAAAATTTTGGGGTAACTTGCACTCATTTATGATAGAAATGTTATAATAAATGATTAATTGAAGTATTCAAGCTGAATGAACTATCCGTATAAAAGTTTACTGTCTCCAAGGAGGTTTCAATAAGTCCTTACGTAAAACTTAAATTTACGACGCGTTCCAGAGAGGGACATAAAAAGCTTCTCTTTTGGTGAATAATTTGTTGTTACTACTTTAAAAATAATTTCATTTACTGAAAACTATATATTTAATAAAGTATTTCTTAGGAAACATTTTCTAGTATAGCAGAATATAAGAAATAAGGAGAAAAAGCTCCCCAAAACTCTAAGTATGGCTTGTTCTGTCAACTAATATTCATGGTAAAGTCCTATTTCAAGGACATTTTCTCATAAAATGTATTTTGGAGACTCAATCCACTCAGAATATTTCATTATTTGTAATATTTCACTTAAATAGCAAGAAATTTTAACACATGAGAGTACTCACAAGGTCAAAGGTGCATGTACAGCTTCCCATATTAGGTGTAATACCACCATTTATTTTCCCCTATTAGTCTTTGTTAAATTTGCACTTTTCAAAAAATTGTGCAGAATTTATCTTTGTTTCAAATAAAGAAATACTTGGCATGAGTAAAGTTTTATCTATCCAATACTATAGAAAAAATTTCACATAACATTTCATTGCAGATAAGAAAATAACCATCACTGGAAGTTAACCAATCAAATTTCCCCCCTTTTTTAACCTGTGTACAAGCTTTAGTAACCATGTAACCTCAAGTTTCCAATAATTCTATTGAAACCCCAAATAAAAAAATAATGGTGCTTTGAAATACCCAAGATATATGTTTATGACCCAGAAATGTTTTACTGCAATGAAATGTAAGATCAATTACCTACAACTGTCAAATTAAAGGGAATATTTTTTTTCGACCTATTTTCGTATGCAACCGGATGTGATGTACTATGATTTGGTGGTATTACACCTAAAGAAGACTTTTTTGTTGAATAAACTAAATGTGACTTTCTTCCTTTGTAATACTGGTTATTTCAAGCATTCCTGTCAAGTTTTGTCATAATCAGTTCAATAGTTTGAGAAAAATCTAGTATAATATAAGACGACATCTACAGCGATTCGAGCAAAATTTCTTCGAAAAATCCAAACCAAGCTGCATCATGATAGAATATAGTGTGAACCAATAAATGATCAAATATTTATCTCATCTGCCTACAAACAATTGAATATGATACAAAAGATGACTTTAGGATGATAAATACTACTAATGGACCTCTTTGTCTTCCTTAAAAGGTCTCTTTTGGTCCATTTATACCTCTCATTTCCTCAAACTTTCTACTTTTTAGGCCAATAAATAAAAATTTTGGGGTAACTTGCACTCATTTATGATAGAAATGTTATAATAAATGATTAATTGAAGTATTCAAGCTGAATGAACTATCCGTATAAAAGTTTACTGTCTCCAAGGAGGTTTCAATAAGTCCTTACGTAAAACTTAAATTTACGACACGTTCCAGAGAGGGACATAAAAAGCTTCTCTTTTGGTGAATAATTTGTTGTTACTACTTTAAAAATAATTTCATTTACTGAAAACTATATATTTAATTAAGTATTTCTTAGGAAACATTTTCTAGTATAGCAGAATATAAGAAATAAGGAGAAAAAGCTCCCCAAAACTCTAAGTATGGCTTGTTCTGTCAACTAATATTCATGGTAAAGTCCTATTTCAAGGACATTTTCTCATAAAATGTATTTTGGAGACTCAATCCACTCAGAATATTTCATTATTTGTAATATTTCACTTAAATAGCAAGAAATTTTAACACATGAGAGTACTCACAAGGTCAAAGGTGCATGTACAGCTTCCCATATTAGGTGTAATACCACCATTTATTTTCCCCTATTAGTCTTTGTTAAATTTGCACTTTTCAAAAAATTGTGCAGAATTTATCTTTGTTTCAAATAAAGAAATACTTGGCATGAGTAAAGTTTTATCTATCCAATACTATAGAAAAAATTTCACATAACATTTCATTGCAGATAAGAAAATAACCATCACTGGAAGTTAACCAATCAAATGTCCCCCCTTTTTAACCTGTGTACAAGCTTTAGTAACCATGTAACCTCAAGTTTCCAAAATATTCATTGAAACCCCAAATAAAAAAATAATGGTGCTTTGAAATACCCAAGATATATGTTTATGACCCAGAAATGTTTTACTGCAATGAAATGTAAGATCAATTACCTACAACTGTCAAATTAAAGGGAATATTTTTTTTCGACCTATTTTCGTATGCAACCGGATGTGATGTACTATGATTTGGTGGTATTACACCTAAAGAAGACTTTTTTGTTGAATAAACTAAATGTGACTTTCTTCCTTTGTAATACTGGTTATTTCAAGCATTCCTGTCAAGTTTTGTCATAATCAGTTCAATAGTTTGAGAAAAATCTAGTATAATGTAAGACGACATCTACAGCGATTCGAGCAAAATTTCTTCGAAAAATCCAAACCAAGCTGCATCATGATAGAATATAGTGTGAACCAATAAATGATCAAATATTTATCTCATCTGCCTACAAACAATTGAATATGATACAAAAGATGACTTTAGGATGATAAATACTACTAATGGACCTCTTTGTCTTCCTTAAAAGGTCTCTTTTGGTCCATTTATACCTCTCATTTCCTCAAAATTTCTACTTTTTAGGCCAATAAATAAAAATTTTGGGGTAACTTGCACTCATTTATGATAGAAATGTTATAATAAATGATTAATTGAAGTATTCAAGCTGAATGAACTATCCGTATAAAAGTTAACTGTCTCCAAGGAGGTTTCAATAAGTCCTTACGTAAAACTTAAATTTAAGACGCGTTCCAGAGAGGGACATAAAAAGCTTCTCTTTTGGTGAATAATTTGTTGTTACTACTTTAAAAATAATTTCATTTACTGAAAACTATATATTTAATAAAGTATTTCTTAGAAAACATTTTCTAGTATAGCAGAATATAAGAAATAGGGAGAAAATGCAAAATCGTAGCATTTCGGGAATCCCGCCAAAAGTCCGGGATTCCCGATGTAAATCCCAGTGGAAATATACTGGGATCCCAGTATATTTCCACTGGGATAAAATTTCGGGATTCCCGCTAAAAGAGCGGGATCCCAATCAGAATCCCAGTATATTCCAATCAAAATCCCACAATATCCCAGTGGGATCCCAGTATATTTCAACCGGGATTTACATCGGAATTCCCGGACTTTTGGCGGGATTCCCGAAATTTTATCCCGGTGGAATTAGGTGGGATCCCACTTGGAATCCCATCAAAATTCCAGCTGGGATTTCAGTGGGATTCCAGATTTATTTTCTCTTGGGTTGCCTTCCTTAAAAGGTCTCTTTTGGTCCATTTATACCTCTCATTTCCTCAAAATTTCTACTTTTTAGGCCAATAAATAAAAATTTTGGGGTAACTTGCACTCATTTATGATAGAAATGTTATAATAAATGATTAATTGAAGTATTCAAGCTGAATGAACTATCCGTATAAAAGTTTACTGTCTCCAAGGAGGTTTCAATAAGTCCTTACGTAAAACTTAAATTTACGACGCGTTCCAGAGAGGGACATAAAAAGCTTCTCTTTTGGTGAATAATTTGTTGTTACTACTTTAAAAATAATTTCATTTACTGAAAACTATATATTTATAATAAAGTATTTCTTAGGAAACATTTTCTAGTATAGCAGAATATAAGAAATAAGGAGAAAAAGCTCCCCAAAACTCTAAGTATGGCTTGTTCTGTCAACTAATATTCATGGTAAAGTCCTATTTCAAGGACATTTTCTCATAAAATGTATTTTGGAGACTCAATCCACTCAGAATATTTCATTATTTGTAATATTTCACTTAAATAGCAAGAAATTTTAACACATGAGAGTACTCACAAGGTCAAAGGTGCATGTACAGCTTCCCATATTAGGTGTAATACCACCATTTATTTTCCCCTATTAGTCTTTGTTAAATTTGCACTTTTCAAAAAATTGTGCAGAATTTATCTTTGTTTCAAATAAAGAAATACTTGGCATGAGTAAAGTTTTATCTATCCAATACTATAGAAAAAATTTCACATAACATTTCATTGCAGATAAGAAAATAACCATCACTGGAAGTTAACCAATCAAATGTCCCCCCTTTTTTAACCTGTGTACAAGCTTTAGTAACCATGTAACCTCAAGTTTCCAAAATATTCATTGAAACCCCAAATAAAAAAATAATGGTGCTTTGAAATACCCAAGATATATGTTTATGACCCAGAAATGTTTTACTGCAATGAAATGTAAGATCAATTACCTACAACTGTCAAATTAAAGGGAATATTTTTTTTCGACCTATTTTCGTATGCAACCGGATGTGATGTACTATGATTTGGTGGTATTACACCTAAAGAAGACTTTTTTGTTGAATAAACTAAATGTGACTTTCTTCCTTTGTAATACTGGTTATTTCAAGCATTCCTGTCAAGTTTTGTCATAATCAGTTCAATAGTTTGAGAAAAATCTAGTATAATGTAAGACGACATCTACAGCGATTCGAGCAAAATTTCTTCGAAAAATCCAAACCAAGCTGCATCATGATATAATATAGTGTGGACCAATAAATGATCAAATATTTATCTCATCTGCCTACAAACAATTGAATATGATACAAAAGATGACTTTAGGATGATAAATACTACTAATGGACCTCTTTGTCTTCCTTAAAAGATATCTTTTGGTCCATTTATACCTCTCATTTCCTCAAAATTTCGTAGGCTCGACAAAAACACTAGAAAAAAAGGCAAAAACATAGCATGGAAATTAAAAGCCGTCTGCAGTCATTTTTAATGAACATAAAGACATTGCTGTCACCTTTAAACTTCCTTGAATTGCATCTGATTTTAAAAATGGATATTTATACTGTAGTTATTTGAAGGTCCTTATAACCACATGATAACATACTTATGTATCCTTGGGGGACTTTTATATTCAGAGGACACAAATAAAGACAAATGAAATAGCTTTTGTTCCAATATTTTGCTCTCAATATAAAATGACTGCTACCCGCATCGACAAGAAAAGTGAGAGAGTTAATATCATGCCGGATAAGGAATAACCCTTTCCAGTTCCGGAATGATACAGATACCAGACTGTGAACTAGCTACCCTTATTTAAAACGAAAATATGTATATACCAATACATCATGTACATGAACCATAATAAATAGAAATGCAAAACTCTTTTGACAAGCAAGAGAAATAAAGAGTATGACAGGAAACATGGAAAATAAATAAGGGGAAATACAAAGGACACACATCGAACCAAACACGAGACATAGAGAGGTGAAACGTCTAAACACGAAAACAAGTAAAATACAAAAGGAAAACGTTGCACAAAATTGACCATAAAATTCAAGTTGACCAATACCAACAGCACTAAGCAGAAAACAATATTATATGGACTTCACATTGATTTAATGGTGGGAGTAGAGGTTTGGGGGGTACACCATTTGTGGTTGAGCTCCAGATTACGTGTTCAGGGTTCCTTTTAAGCAAGTGTGTGTGACCTGTGCTCCAAATTAAGAGCACCATGCTTTGAAGGTAGCTGTAGATGTAGATGTAGATCATGGCTCCAGCAACGTGGGTTGAAGTGAACCTTGGAGCAAATGCATTCAACCAGGAATTGCAGGGTACCTGCAAACGAAAATTTGAAACGAATTTAAGGGTAAATGATGAGAGTGGGCTCTTGGTATAATGCAGGGCACTTGTTTCATTCGATATTATGTTCATTTATTGACGGGACTCGATAAAAGAGGGACGAAAGATACCAGAGGGGCAGTCAAACTCATAGATCGAAAACAAACTGACAACGTCATGGCCAAAAATAAAAAGACAAACAGACAAATAATAGTACAGATGACACAACATAGAAAACTAAAGACTAAGCAACACGAACCCCACCAAAAACTGGGGGTGATCTCAGGTGCTCCGGAAGGGTAAGCAGATCCTGCTCCACATGTGGCACCCGTCGAGTTGCTTATGTTATTACAAATCCGGTAAATAGTCTAATTCGGTAAGTCACATTCGTGAAAAGGGAAGGGTATTGTAGTTACGACATAAGGAACATATCCGATATCATCTGTGAAACGGTTATTCCATAACGGTCAACCAACTCGTGATGGCGTCCGTAAATTTTACGAAGGGATGACTTCAACTTCACCATTTGGAACTCTTGGTTTAATAGCTTCCTTGTGAGCAGCAATCCTCTATCAAGGAAATCATGATAGGAAACACAAGCCCGGGAATATCGTATCAATTGGGAGATATATACTCCGTATGCAGGCGCTGCTGGAATGTTGCTACATAGAAATGGAAAGTTCACAATTGGGAAGCTGAAATCATCTCTTTTGTCGTAAAGTTTTGTTTAAATTATTCAAATTTCAGATATTTTTTATAGGTTCGTTTTGACCACGTGTTTATCATGCTTGCCAACATTGAACTCGTTTTTATCTAATAGTATACAGTTTTTCGATTTCTGAAGCGAATGATAAACAAAACAAGCAACGTATGTCTCATAAATAATACATATTTGGTGGCTTACACTTACTTTTCTGGATAGATTTTCACGTAGAAGTGAAAATAATTTTCGCTGAAAGGTTCTTTCCATTCTGCAAACTACAAACATCTATTTGACAGCGATCGTTTACTGATTGGTTAATCCACAAAAGAAGGCGGGGTCTACCAGCCGACAATCTCGTCAAGAAAAAACTGCTACTTTAACTGTTTGCCATAATAATTAAAGCACAAACATACAATATTTGTGTTTTTATAAACAAATTACATCATATGAATTCCAGTTTTTAGTCAACAGGCATGTACGTAATTTGATTTCATACAGTTTCATCGATAGACGCAGCTAACGAACTCTCCGCCATTAATGAATGTATGAATACATAATGAGGTCCTTACGGGGTTATCTGCACCTGACAAAATCTTATCGAAATTGCCTTAACATCGCTGCGAAGAGCGTTGTAAGAGCAGAGTTTGACAAACTACATGTTCATGGAAAGGGTATAATATTAGAATTTCCACTCAAAGTTCAACCAACTCTTACATTCAAAAAGGTAGTTATCAACAATGCAAATGTATCAGCATAAAATATTCCTGTAGAGAGGATAGTCATCACAAACTATGGCAGCATCTTTTCTATTTTTAGGGCCAAGAGAGCTGTTCTCATCAATTGGCGTCCGTCGTCCGTCTTCGTTAACTTTTACAAAAATCTTCTCCTCTAAAACTACTGGATCAAATTTAACCAAATTTGGCCACAATCATCATTGGGGTATTCTCTACAGTTAGAAAAATGTCTCCGGTGACCATGACTAAAAATAGAACATAGGGGTAAAATGTAGTTTTTGGCTTTTATCTCTGAAACCAAAGCATTAAGAGCAAATCTGACGGGGTAAAATTGTTAATCAGGACAAGATCTATCTGCCCTGAAAAACTCAGATGAAACTGTAAACAAGAATTATGTTCAGCAAAGTAAGAACTACAAATAAGTCAGTATAACCAAAATAGTCAATTGACCCCTTATGAAGTTATTGCCCTTTATAGTCAATTTTTAACAATTTTTATAAATTTTGTATATTTTAGTAAATTTTTGCAAAATATTTTCTACTGTAATTACTGGGCCAAATTCATTATAGATAGAGATAATTGTAGCATCAAGAATATTCAGTAAAGTGAGATCTACAAACACATCACCATCACCAAAACACAATTTTGTCATGAATCCATCGGTGTCCTTTGTTTGATATGGACATAGACCAAGATGAGCGACACAGGCTCTTAAGATTGATTGATTGTTGGTTGCTTAACGTCCAGTGGCAAATATTTCATGCATATTCAGGACGAGAACAAGTTCACAATAAATACAATAGGTAGGTTCTGTAATAGATTAAGGGATTAAGGTCAGAGAAATTTAGACTGCCACGGGAAATGAGGGTATATTGGATAGGGACAGAAATTTAGCCTTGCAACAGGTCACCTACGGACCCCTCAAAGAGTTGTCGCAAGGGTTCTTAACGTGCAAAGAGCGTGGCACTCTCTTTACACGAGGCATCGGATTTAACGTCCCCATTCTGACCGGACGTGGCTGCAAATTTGTACATCCCGCACAGCCAAACGGGCGCCCCACTTTAGATCGGGTTTTACTGCCGGTCGGAGGAAGACCAATGGTGACCATACTTCTATTCCCCAGTCACCCTTCGGGGTCAGGCTCTTAAGAGCCTCTAGTTTCCAAACGAGGGACAAAAGATACCAGAGGGCTTTTATAGTTTTCATATTTGATTTCAAAGCATACTATATATTGAATTCAACTGGTTTTGTCACTATTACAACAAACTTAGTGACATAACAGGCATATGTAATGTTTTTTGTTTTTACAGCAAATGAAGAAAAGAAACAAGTGGTGCAAGAAACATCAGGTAGCAGTAAATATTTTGTATAAATGTTTACAGGTAGCAGTAAATATTTTGTATAAATGATTAAACATAACTATTTATATGTGCCTAGAATCCCATTTTTACCCTTTTATCCGTGATGGTAAAGAAAAAGTGTTCCCAGACAAAAACATGATTGCCTTATCTTAAAGCGGGAAAATAAGAGTAAATTTTGGGAAACCAGTAACTGAAGTCATTTTAATTACCGGAAATCTGAAGTTTAAAATTTATTTGTAAATTTTATTAAAAAGTTTACCTGTCCCAGATGTGCAACAATAAATCTGTATGAAGTTATTACACCTGAAATAGACTTCAAAGAATGCCCTATCCATCTGGTAGCACCGGTCCTACTTGGTATAACAGTTTTTGTTTTTTTTTGCATCAAACTTACATAGCTCGATTAAGAACACTGTTATGATAAAAATAGTACATACCCATACACAAGACAGTTACTGATTTGTCATACAGCTTAAGTTTTTTGTAGCATCCTTTAATACCAGTTATAATCTATGGGCCATGCAGTGTAAAGTTAATATTAGTATTTGAGGTAGGGTCTCCATATTCCTGACATACGGAACAAACCATTCCTTTTCCTGGTGTATTGCTAAACCACGGCCTGCCCTGCTCCCATTCTGAATGGTAAGAGCGTACACGTTTATTTTTGTCATATTCACGATGATAATCAGCTCTTTCTTCCGGCGTTTTTAACTACATTGTTGTGGAGGTTCATCACATTCATAACTTAATTAACGTGTTGTTTTCAATTTTTTACATGTAAATGTTGAAGGAAGTACAGCTAAAATAATGGGTTAAACAACAAAGGTAAAAACTAAATATTTATATAGAGTTAAGAATCCAACAGTTGGGAGCCAGCTGTGAATATTCCAAAAAACACTAATAACAAATAAGAGTAAAATATATTTGGTATTCAGTCCTTCTACCTTTTTCTGGTGACAATCTGGAACCACATCTTCTGATTTGTTGGTTATATTTTCTTTAAAAATAATATATATATTTTATATAAATAAACTAGCATTTTAACACCTATTTAGGACAAAATGTCGATGGCATCTTCAAAACACTTGGAATCTATTAGTTTTAACCTTAAAGATCAATATTTGTTGAAATATGTATGAACTATTATGAAATTCAATTTCATTTCAAATCGCTTAAATTGTAGCTCCATTTGTGAGCCTTTGACATTACTGCCAAACAACACCAGACAATGTTTTTTTCTATTTGTTATAAATCACTGATAAGGATATGTTTATGTTGTTGAACAATGTTTTAAATCGCATCATTAATGTTTCTTTTTGTTAATTCAAAAGTTCAATGTTGATGGTTTATTTAAAAAAAAATCGTGGGTTAATCTCCCTTATATTTTGTGTAAGGGATGAAGTGCAGAAGAGGCAACTCATAAAATTTTGTGAATTTCTCCACAGATTAAAAAATGTTGAACCTGTGCTTAAACAGGAGGAATTCGTCAAATCAACAGGTAATGAGGAATTCCTTCCAAAAGTACAGGTTCAACCTATAAAGTTTGTGACACCATCCAAATTGTCATGTGGGCCTGGTGTGTCAAAAAACTTTGCACACCAACAGAAACAACAACTGGAGGATACTGAAGCAAGTCCAGGTGAAAATGAGACGCCAATTAGGTAAATTAAGACTTTATATGCGACAAAAAAAAAACTTTAATTTCATTATGATTTAGTTAATAATTTTGGAATTTTCAGAAATGATTTAATCTAAATTAGAAGATAAATAAAAAAAGGTAATGAACCGAGGTCAAAATGTTTTTACGAATACGTTAAGGATATAGTGCAATAAAATTGTTAAGTTGTTAAAAGCAACCTCACTTTAACATGCGCCGGAAAGTAATCTTCATAATGTTGATGGGTTTTTTTTTAAAGTAAACTATTTGTTATGAGTGAATGAAGGCAAAGATAGGCAACTTTTAACACTTTAGGAACGTATCTCTAACGATTTTCTCTAATGTTGATCGTGTTAATATATCTGACGAAATTATATATAAGACAGTAATTACCGGACATGAAGTGACAATTATTTGTTTTAACGTCACAGGTAATGGAAAAAAAATTTGTCGTTTACAGTATGAATAGGTGCAGCTAACGATATCTACATGTAGAGATAAGGCAGTGTGGGAAGTGTATTCTAGAAGCGTTGTGTCGCATTGTTGGAATTACCTTAGCTATATTTGGGGGTCCCGGTAAAGTGAGAAACGGAACAGAAACGAAACAGAGCGAAACGAAACGAAACACAACGAAACGAAACATGTAAACTGAGAAACGAAACAAAATCTGTATTTTGAGGAACGACCTATAGAAAATCTTCCTGACGAGATATGTGCATAGCCGAGGACACCGAATATTCCATTCAACTTTGAATATTCGTCATTTACATTGGTGTCTTCGTGCATTAGTTGCAATTAATCAATTTTTTTTGTTAAATGTGAGGCTTAGGTGCGTCAGCTATGCTACAGAGCCTGTTCTTATATTAATATAAAAAAAGATGTGGTATGATTGCCAATGAGACAACTCTCCACAAGAGACCAAATGACAAAGAAATTAGCAACTATAGGTCACCGTACGGCCTTCAACAATGAGCAAAGCCCATACCGCACAGCCCCGAAATGACAATGTAAAACAATTCAAACGAGAAAACTAACAGCCTAATTTATGTACAAAAAATGAACGAAAAACAGATATGAAACACATAAACAAACGACAACCACTGAATTACATGCTCCTGACTTGGGACAGGTACATACATACAGAATGTGGCGGGGTTAAACATGTTAGCGGGATCCCCCTCCCTAACCTGGGACAGTGGTGTAACAGTACAACATAAGAACAAACTATAAAAATGAGTTGAAAAAGGCTTAACTCATCAGACGGATACAAATAACATACATCTAACAAAAACACTGAGTGGACGTGGCCGGGTATATACTTGTATATCCCAACAACAAAAAGACACTAAGTACTGATCTGAGAGTACTCGAAGTTACTGACAGCTAGTTCAAAGCCACTAACAAGTAATAAAAAAATCATGCACCTAAGACAAAATTATCAATCAGTACACATCCAACATTCAATGGATTTAGTGTAAAGATGTCATAAACAGTCAGAGGAAAAACACGACCTTGTGCAATGCCAAGATACAGGTATCGACAGATTGTAGATCCATGAATGTGTTTATGAATATAACAATAATATTTAGTTTGCTTTTAATTTACTGACAACAAAATCAATATTGATACCAATAAAACAATTTTCAATGATCTAATTACAGTGTTGAATTGGTAACCTTTTAGAATAAATTTATCTCAAGGATCGACAAGTTTACCAGGATCGTTTCTAAATTTCCGGGCACGATAAACAACATTTCCATAAAAATTAGGATGTGCTATCCCATTTGAACTTCAAAACCAAATCTTTATATCTATGGAACAATTTAGTAAAAGTTTTTAGTAATTTGTGGTAACGAAATCCCTGGCTTAATGATTTACCAGTAATACATAGATGTTCGTTAAAATCAAAAACGTCACAACAGACACGGGCATAACAAACTAGTTGTGAAATTCAAACACCATAAGATGGAACCAATGGAACATCACCATCCTAAAAGGGGAAAATAACAATCGGGAACGAAAAATCGTCCCTTTTGTCGTAAATTTCGGCAGTATATATAGAAAATTCTTGATTTTTTAACGAAAAAATATCATCAAGATAAAGGTAATTGTTGTTGAATTTATCAATTAAATGTAATTTTGACGGGTCTTTACTTAGTGTGGTCACAAACTATGATTCATAACAGTACAAAAACAAGTCTGCTATTAAAGGGGCGCAATTAGTGCCCATTGGAATACCTACAACCTGTCGATAAACTTTGCTGCCATAACGTACATAAATATTATCAAGGGGAAATTAACAGCTTCAATCATCTCATCACACCTCCAGTAAGTATATCTAGCATATTTACCTTTCTCATTAGAGAAGAAGGCTTTAAATGAATTGCAACAAATATATTTGCATTCAGTAGTGTAGTGTAAAGAGTCAAAAAGTCAAAACTGTCAACAGAATCCAAACGACCATGAAAAACATCTAATTTATTTTAAACATCCATTTTTTTTCACTCCAAAATAGATGATTTTATGCTAAAAGATGATATGTTTTCCACTCAAAAGGTGGGACATGAAATATTTTATAATATTTTGTGTACAATGTACATCTGAAATCAGTGTTTCCCAGTCAAGCCAGATAATATTTATTTTTTTTTGTAATTTCTGCCGAAAAAGAAATGTATTTTAAAATATCCAAATAAATAAAATCTGATTTGGATTAGTTTCGAGCTCAATGGAATTAATTACGACTTTTTAGATTGTATGCCTTTTAAGTTTTGGGATCGAATTTAATGAGGAACATATTTAAGTTTGTATCAAAACAGAATTTGGGGATAAGCTACAGATCAATCAGATTTTGTTTAGAAGCGACATGTCTTTAAAATTGATACAGGAAAAAAAATGGAGGGGAGGGGAAGTTAAAGATTGAAAAGTGTAACATTATTTTCTGTTTACATATTAATATTTTTAATTTAGGTACATCTTCACATGGGAAGTTCGACTATTCATATGTGTTATATATTGATAGAAACAAGTGTCTGTGTACATCTCTCTTTGGTTCATCTTCCTAGAATTATTGAGGGAAAGAAAGACAATTAATCTATACACAATAACCAGTTTAGTTATGATTTTTCATGCACCGATTTAAAAGTACACTCAACGGAACTAAAACTGTATGAAATGTAGGTTACACGTCAATAAGACAGCAACCAAACGACAAGAACAAACCAAGGACATCTAGAAGGCAACATATAGTATAATTTCAACAATATATAGGTGTCTACACAATATGTCCATTTCTAATTCGTCACTATAACTTATATACAAATTGTGAATAAATTTAACAGAAACGATAAAAAAAAAAGCTACCATTAAATCGCAATTCTCATTTTTTTAGGAAGAAAACCTAAATATGAAAAAAGTAAATAATTTAATATTTACCCAATTTTAACTACATAAAAGCGTATTTCCCCCTTTCTTTATCCTACAAGAAACTTTCCTAGGAGCCGTGGATTGCGGAATATTGTCCGCATATATTTCCAAAATGTTCGAATAGATTGGTGGCGTCATGTATTAAAACAGTTATTGGCCAATCAAATCGGTATATATCATTTAATCTGCTCTTTCGGGTTAGTTAGGGTCACCCGAGCCGTGCAGATTAAATGATATATATACCGACTTGCTTGATCAATAACTATAACATATTCTAGTTTGTATTCGTTTCTTCTTTGTTTTTAAGTTTCAAAGATTTTTTATTATGGCAGAACATGACCATGATGGCATTCTTCTTCTTTCTTTTTGTTGCAAATCAGGCAAGACATAATCTTGTTACAAGTTCAATTCATATTAACCTTTTAAACTACTTGCAAGAGGTACCATCGACTTCAACTGTATGGAGATGCCGTATGTACTTCGTAGCTTATCTGATGAAAATGTGGTAGATACTATACCTAGTAACACGCGTCTGTCAAGATAAGTGGCGAATAACAAAACACAATATACGGTACCGTAAGGTTAAAAAAGAAAGTAAAACATGACGAGTCGAACAGACATTATTGTATGAATAAAAGGAGAAAAGTGTGCCCCAGTCAATTTTAGCTAACTATTTAGTTCTAAACTGATTTGATTCTCGGTTTAAACATTTTAAAGGTCACATGTACTTTCAAAAGAGACGTCAGGTCGCAACGTGGTCAATCCCCCCCCCCCCCCCCCCCCACACTTTTGACGTCCCAGGTCGGACTTCACAATGTTGTAGCCACATATAGAGTGAATGCATCCGACTTGAACATTTGTATCCTACTACCTAAAGTTATGTATGGCAAAATGTCCATACCATTTACATATTTTGGAACCCCCTTTTTTTTAACGATCACTGCATTTGAATGGGGACATAAAGTTGGAACCCCCCCTTTATCCTGGGTCCTGGGTTAGGAACCCCCCTTTTATAAATGACTGGATCCGCCCCTGACCAATGTTGTTTTTTGACGATTTTTAAGCAAACGATTAGATGATTTCAGTCAAAATGGCCCTCTAAACCCACATTGATCTTCGGCTATGTCAGGAAGATTTTCTATAGGTCGTTCCTCAAAATACAGATTTTGTTTCGTTTCGTTTCGTTTCGTTTCGTCGTGTTTCGTTTTGTTTCGCTGTGTTTCGTTTCGTTTCGCCATGTTTCGTTTCGTTTCGCTCTGTTTCGTTTCTGTTCCGTTTCTCACTTTACCGGGACCCTGTATTTGGCAAAACTTTTAGGAATTTTTGGTCCTCAATGCTCTTCAACTTCGTACTTTATTTGGCCTTTTAAACATTTTTTGATTTGAGTGTCACTGATGAGTCTTTTGTAGACGAAACGCGCGTCTGGCGTACATATAAAATTTTAATCCTGGTATCTATTTTGAGTTTTTTCGCACAGCAATTACGGGAAAATTAACTAATTAGCATTAAATATTGAAAAAAACCAATTATTGTATTTATTTTATGTATATGTTTTGACTTAAACATAACGGTTTCTTGTTTCGGACGTGTATTAAATTGGGCTACCATTGTTGGATACAGACGTCGGTTTGTGGGTCAAGGGAATGAAACTGCACGACTCCCCCTTTCTACCATTTGTTTATTACAATGATACAATCAAAGACACTTAGTTTCAATTTATTCTTGCAATTGAAACCCTCTACACTAATCATGATGATATTCAGAGTTCAGGCAGTAATATAAGATTAAGCACTAACATTGTAACACGAATCAAAGCTGCGTTTCTTTCTTTTCCAAGGTGTTGAAATTTGAAGTAAATATAGAAATCAGGTCATGTACACAATGAGTATATGAATGTGGACGATTTTTTTCTTCAAATGAACAATAAGCTGACCACAAAATAACTTGAATGTTATCTTGATATGTGTTTATTTCATAATCATAATAATAGCATGATGTTTAATTAATTCAACAGTTAATCACAGTTTTGATATTTTTATAACTGTATATACTTAAATTGTCTTATTCTATATTATTGAGAGAAGTATACAGGAAATCTTCATTTGGCTTGAAATGCTTCATGAGTAGAAACAGAGCAGATGTCGAATCGAAAGCTCTAAAAACAAATTAAATTGTAATACAATTTATTCCTTCTCAACCAAAATGTCTTCCAAGAAGTCCAACATATTGGTCAGAATCTGTCCCATATAGCCCAACACAGCAACTTGGAATAACTTTTGTCTGCTCCAAGATACTCATGGACACACAGAGTATATTGGCGGTATGCAGTATGTCTGTGACATCTATTGTAGTATCCATTGCAACCTCCAGAACCACAGGGTCCAAAACAACATTGTGAAAATCCTGAAATTGAAAAAATGAAATAAATGAATACGTGGAAATTGTAAAAATACCATGATTTTTTCCCAATACAGCTCTGATGCGGAGGGTTGTAACTGTTGTATCTACATTTTAGGTTTTAAAGAGGAGTTTAAAGACACGAAATACTGAAGAATAGTACATAGTTATTACAAAATCGATCAAAGAAATATTGACCAGAAACGTCGTCCGCCATCTTTGGATATACGTAACGGCAGTTACGAAGATCACATTTACCCCAGTGCGTATGTAATGCTTCTTGCCAGTTTTTTGGATTTCGTTGAATTACGAAAATTCTGAGTGTTTCAGTAATTCAATGGATGAAACACATCACTTTGTCCTTTTCACTTTTCTGTAATAGTATGCACCGCTTTTCTACGTCATTGGCATAGTTTTCAAGATTTTCATCTTCGCGCATTCTACGGTCATAAAGCTGCGTCTCCAAAAGCCACTTTGGATGGATTCTGAAAGTGGTCCTTGAGGGATTTGAATAGGAATTCTGGATTTTCGACATAGCTACCAATCGCGTTTTTTATCCATTCAAGTGCGGATCCAGCAAGACGTAACTTTATGGCGTTGGATATCTTTGAAGGGTCTTTCCAATTGTTAAAATCCACCCAGGCACGGAAACGTTCTAACCACGAAATTGGATTGTCCGTTGGGAGTCCATTAAAGAGTATTGGGACAGAATGTCATGGAACTTCCACTATTTTGCATTTTATTGCCTAGGGATCGCAGTAACGATTGAATGTCGGTAAACTGTTGATTTAATTGAACTGTTGCTTCATCCTCAGTAATGGAAACGTCCGCATTTTCGGCCATAATCCCTCTGGCATTTCTTAAATAGTACTTATAATTCATTCACTGCGTTTGGTTGAACGAAGTCGGGTTCCTCCACCAGATATTGCGTGGCACCTTTTGGTTATAACTTGTGGAAATAAGAGACTACATTTTATTGATGTTCACTATTCAAGTTAAATATCATAACTGAACTACATGACAACACGTTCAAGAATAGAACTGTGGTAAAAGGCTGACATACTCCTATTGCACATGGTTAAAACACACAAGATACCGGATACATAAGTACTTGCGGTTAAACCGCTGGCAAGCTTTAATTATACTTCCAAAATGTCTGAATTAGTAAATAAAATTCTTCATCTTTAATCTATCAACATGTGATATATTTTTTTTTACATGAAATAAATGATCGTAACAAAAGGTTCGACCCACTGGGCCTTGAGTCTCCATGACTGAAGAGATCTAGACAAGTAAGTTATTATAATTCAATAAGGTCTCTCAAAATATCAACACATGTTAATTGCAATAACACTATGAAGTATCAAAGTCAACACTATACCCGTACAAAGAGCACTCAAATAAGTCTATCAAAATATTGCATTGTAAATTAATGTAAAAGTTCTTATAAAAACAAACGGAATTATACCGTAAACTATTAAACTGTATCGTAATCTCATTAAATATTAAATTTGAAACCCCGAAATATAAAAACTCTCTAAATCAATTATTACCAAAAACACGCTGTGGAATAAGACTATTTATTTTTAGATAAAACAGGACAAGTTAAAGAAACGAAGAATCACCCTGAGAAATAAAGCATATCGGTTTTACAAAAACCAAGTTGCAGTGTCTTATTCAGACATCGGGATATAATACACCCGTAAGCCCTGAATAATATAAACAAACAACGGCGATTTTATTGAAACCAATATGTTGATTATGTCTTTAACAGACCTTGGCTTTATACGATCAAGCGGCCAAATTAATAAAATATCTACTTTATATACTTATAACAGGTAAATAAATAACAACTTAAAACAACCGCGTACTTCTATTCTTACTTGTATGTAAAAGTGCACTCGATAATACTTTAATCTAATCAACTATTGATTACTACAAAGAAGAAAAGAACAACTTTTAATTATTTACATTATGTAAAACATCGAAACTCCTTACTGATTAACCAATAAAAATCAACTTAATTTTTTAGTTAACCCGGATACGAACATGTAAGCAAAATAATAATCATGAAAATAAAATAGAAATAGAAATCAGCCATCCTATACACGATTTTGAATTTATAAAAAACGATTCCGCGACATTTCCCCAACTTAAAAACAAATTTCCCCGACTTATAAACAAATGTTTACATTTGAATATATAAAGAAAATTAAAGTCACATTTTAAAGTTTGAGTTGGTTAACACCAACATGCGGGTTTTTCTATCGACATCGTAGAATGTTGCCACATGATCCCGTGACGCAAGTTTGTCTGGAGTTTCCAGTTCATTTCCCCCCCAAGGGTGACTGGGGAATAGAAGTATGGTCACCATTGGTCTTCCTCCGACCGGCAGTAAAACCCGTGCTAAAGTGGGGCGTCCGTTTGGCTGTGCGGGATGTACAAATTTGCAGCCACGTCCGGTCAGAATGGGGACGTTAAATCCGATGCCTCGTGTAAAGAGAGTGCCACGCTCTTTGCACGTTAAGAACCCTTGCAACAACTCTTTGAGGGGTCCGTAGGTGACCTGTTGCAAGGCTAAATTTCTGTCCCTATCCAATATACCCTCATTTCCCGTGGCAGTCTAAATTTCTCCGACCTTAATCCCTTAATCTATTACTGAACCTACCTATTGTATTTATTGTGAACTTGTTCTCGTCCTGAATATGCATGAAATATTTGCCACTGGACGTTAAGCAACCAACAATCAATCAATCAATCCAGTTCATTTCAGTGGGATGTCCTCTCGTTGTCGTTGTGCCACGTAGTACACATCTATTTCTTCGATGGTATCATCCTCGAAGTCAGCGGGAGTTACACCAGTTATACATAGCCATCAATGGTCCAGTTAATTTGGTTGAGAGGCATCCTATAGCTAACCCGAAGCGAGTTTTTTGTTCTTCAAAAGTTTGTATCCAATCTTGTTGTTCTGCAGTTAATTTGGTAGTAAATAGTAGTGACAAATTTGAGGGAGACGAACAGACATTTTCTGGATATTTTGCTTGTTAGACACATGTGGATGGCATACTTGGTGTTGGTAACACATCATCAGTTTGGTCACCAATCCCATGATCCACTTATGAGTCCTCTTACTCATCTGTTTCTATATATGACGATTCGGACATGTATCCCGTACGTATTCGTTTCTAGTTTTCCCTGAATGTAGACGAGAGAATGTAGGACAACAAATTATAGGTCAATAAGTTTGTTACTTTTTGTACGTCACACAGGATATGGAAAATACATTTGTCGTTTCTAGTACGAAGGGGTGCAGTGCTACAGGCCCAAGACCACAATTAATGACCCCACTTTTCGTTGTTCACGAATATAGTTCCCTTTAATTAAAGTGTATTTTTTCTTAATTTTTTTTCTTTGCCTTTCTCATTGATTTCTTAGTTTTTATGGGGTGGAAGTGAAAGAAGAGAGGTAAAATAAATTTTTGGATGTTGTATTTAAACTGATTTTGATATGGAAAGAGTGATTAGGCCAAGTGCAAAAAGGTAATATTTACAGTTTTCGGAACATCTCTTGACTTGTCGATAGGGGTATGGCTGTGTAGTGGCTAAATTTGTAAGAGTCATTGGTTCAATCTTTCTGAATTTTGGATATATTTTTGGACTAGTACTATACATTACACACACAAAAGATTTGACAAAAATGCAAGGTGCAAATTTTTTAATGAGACAAAACGTTATAAAGAACTAATAGAGGAATTAATTGTGGTCTGTGGCCTAAGAGGCCCAAGACCACAAT